>NW_003314303.1:277004-304468 GCF_000143415.4 Selaginella moellendorffii | reverse complement strand
CCTCGTCATACTCCACTCCACCAGCCGAGACAACTGCCTCTCTTATGGCATGACGGATCTCATCCGAGCTCGCTCCCAAGTCCGTCTGCGTGCTTGGAGACTGGATCCACGCCGCAAACGCCTCACAGATTCCTCTGGTGGAGTTGCTAATCGCAACAAAAACCCCTTTTCCACTGCGGGACACGCGCTGCCCCCCCCCGACCCCCCCCCCCGCGTGGCATACAGCAGTGACTTGCCTGGGACGATCCAAGCAAAAAGGATCACGATTGAGCAAAGAGAAAGGCTCTGTATAGACTCACAGGCTCGTTTCCACCTCTCACGATCAACGCTGGCGCCCAAGCAGTCCTCGAGGATCAGCTGCAACAGCAAACTCGTAAGCGATGGATGGAATCATTTACATGCTTACATCCGAGGTCTCCATATGGCCTCGTTGCGGCTGCCATCGTCAAAACGGTGCCTTTGAAGCGTGCTGTCGGAGCTCGCAGCCAGGAAGAGTCCGTCCCAGGCTGCCTGCTTGATCGCCCCGAATTCTTCTAGAGAGCACGCGGTCAGGCATGGATCCCACTGCACGTTGGCGCAAATCTCCACGAAAAGGCTACCATAGTCATTGCCAAAGACGGTGGCAGCCACGTCACAAAGCTGGCAGCACTCATCGCTGCTTCCCCGGCTCATCGTAGCCTGGATGTGCTCCACAATCGACTCCGATGATGTTGCTGCCGAGCACAGGGATTTGAGCTCGGCGTGGTCGCGGCATCCCTTCCTCGTGTGCATCCATGTATAGATCAGGCGCGCAATTGGCACGCTCACGTCTGCGTGCTCCTGGAAGAGCGGCTCCACGCAGTGGAAGTTGTAGTGGCCTTGGATCCACTGCTCGAGCCGGGCACGAATCTGGTTGTCCCATTGGATTTCTCCCGCTGCCATCACCTCCTGCCACACAAAAGTTGAATGCTTTCAATCAAAACGGTGTCAATCATACTTGCATCCGAACATTCGAACGCAATCGGATTCGAACGGGTATCGAACGTTTAATACCTGTTTAGCTTTTTTTCAACGGGTATAATGGTTTTCAGTTTTAATATAATTAAAAAATAATTAACTGTTACTAAACAAAGTTTAACATAATATAATATAGGTTTAATCTAATCTTCATCCTCCGAATCTAGAACATCATCACCACTAGCGCCATCGTCATCAGGTTGTTGAAGAGGTTCTTCAACAACCTCCTGAAGTGCAAGGATCCTTTGCCATTGAGGCTCAAGCTCAAGGTTATCAAGATCATGATCGATAAGCCTCAAACTCCCGGACTCGATCTTTTGTACGACACGCATATTTGTGTGCACAAAAACCAGCTTCTCCGAGTTTTTGGAGAGTAGTCAAGACCTCCTCTTCGTCTAGATCATGCTCCATGAACTCCAGTTTCGCTCGCATGGTGAAGCACAAACTGGCTGACTCAAGATCCGTAAAGCAAGCCTTTGAAGTTCTGGTGTGCCTGCACCAAAGTTGCTCCACCAACTCACCGGGTGTTTCCGGTTCTCCATCTATACAAAAGAATCAGTCTAAAAAGTTGACAAACAAACAATTTATATGCACCTGCTTTGCTGCCTCTGAAGAGAACAAACGGCCAAGTTGTTGACGGAAACTTTGAAACTCGTGCAGCAGCTTGTGTTGAAGTCCTTGATTTCCTTTGCAATACAACTCTAGGTACTCCACAAAATCTTCCTGAGCCTCCTGGTCGAGAGGGAGATGAAGAAAAGCTGGGTTCAAATCAAAAGCAGCTCCATGCAAGATCGAATGCATCTGGAACCAACGAGCTGCTTTCCGACCTCCCTCACCATGATCCTCCATCATGAACCTGTTGATCTCCTCAACCTCTTCCTTGGCTAAAATCCCAGTCTCAACAGCCTCTGAAAGCTTCTCATTCATCCGGTCCATAGCCTCAAAAATGAGACCGGAAGGTTCCCCTTCCCGGTCCGCAAGCTTCAAGACCTTGAGGAGCGGTCCAAGCAGCACCAACAAGTGCTGGCACCTAGTCCAGAAAGAGTTTGGAGTCTCTTCTAAGATCCGAGTTCGAATGCACTGGGCTTTGGCGGTCTTCGTGACGTCCAATCGCCGCCACTCGGAGCTCACAACCATCTCCTTCAATGCCTCCAAGGTCGTCAGATTGACATCACTAGAAACATGTAAACGAACCTTGTGCTTACCGGCTTGATGAGATCCCGATTGCTCAGCTTTCGAAACAAAGCCAGAACACGAGGTTTTTTGGTGATAAAAGTTACCACCTCGTTGCAGCCTTTCACCAATGGTTTTACCCATGACAAGCTCCTGATGTCTTTGAAGAAAAGGTCCAAGACGTGGCACACACACCGGCTGTGGAGAATGTGAGGATACTCAGCTGTCATGAGTTCTCCCATCTGCACACAGTTTGATGCATTGTCAGTGATCACCTGAACAACGTTTTCTTCGCCAACTTCTTGAATCACTTTCTTCAGCTCAACCCAAATCCACTCTCCCATCTTTGTCCTGCCCTCGGAATCTACAGACTTCAAGAAAACTGAACCCTGGACGTTGGAGGCCATGAAGTTGATCAAGGATCGGCTATGGTTGTCAGACCAGCCATTGGTGACGATGCTAACTCCATATCTTCTCCACCCCTCACGGATTGGATCAAGTCGAGCATTGACACTATCATAAACCTTCTTCAGCTGTGTACTCCGCAGCTTCTCATATCCCATCATCTGTGCAAGAGCTCCAGGGCCAAAGTCAATAGCAGCTTGAAGCAACTTCCTCAGATTTGGCCTCCGAATGGTGTTGAAAGGGATATTTTCAACATAGAAGAACTCGGCCACGGCATCATCCAAACATTGAACCTTTGCAGACTTCATCATCTTTTGAATGTCACCATCCAGCGCTGGTGCAGCACTTCATTTAAGACTGCTGCTCCTAGAAAGTGGAACGCTGCCGCTGCTCGTCTCGCCCAGCCCTCCAGTAGCCCCACCACTTGCCCCGCAGCTGGCACCGCCGCTCACCTCACCGACCTCAATCTCGTGAGCTAAGGCAAGTCTCGCTTGGGGACTTGCTGCAATCATGGAGCTCTTCGTGAGCTCCACACGATTAAAAGATGCCCGAGCCTTGTTCACCACTTCCAGTGGCACCTGTCCTGTACAAATCTCTACATTCCTTCCTTTCACACCCCCAAGGTGAGTGCGAACTCGTTCAGCTGCGCCGGTGTAAGTATTCGAGCAATACTTACACTTCCATGGATTCACGCCATGGCTTGTCTCGGATGTTGGCCTCAGTTTCAGAACATGAGCCTAGCTCCAGCATGGCTGCCTTCCTCCCCCCATCCCAGACTTACCTCAGCGCTTCGCTTCTGGATCCTGCGATACAGGAACCCTAATCCTATCGCTTCTGGATCCTGCAATACAGGAACCCTAATCCTAAGTAAAAGAAAGCATATTCTTTAGGATTTTTTTAAAATATTCTTGGTGTTTAAATGCCGTTTTATATGCTGTATTATACGCGTGTTTTAAACGGTGTGTTTTATTAATCGTACCCGTTCGAATGCAAGTATGGTGTCAATCATCATACCTCCAACATCTGGCGCAGAGCGACGGTGAGATCCACTCTATGCTGGGCGTGTTTTTGATGCAGGAACGTATCCGTTTGAGCTTGTCCAAGGATGCGGGGACAACTTTTCATCCTTCAGCACTGCTTGCTTGCTCAAGAACAGCAGCAAGAGATTTTCCAGGGGTCCAGCTCCGCCACCGCCACCACGGTCACCTGCTATAGCTTGTGCTTCGAATGCGTCTAGCCATTCCAGCGGCTGCTTGTTGCTCTGGAGCTGGAGCAACAGCCAGGTGAAGACGACGACACAAACCTTGCCGCTCGCATCAAACAGGAGAGCGGCATCAGCAATGCAAGTGGGCGAGAGAGTGCAAGGAAACAATATCGACACAATGGCTGTGGAAAAGGAACCAAGCTCTCAGTTTGAGAGGAATCCAAAGAAGAAGATACACATAGCTACCTGACACATATTCATCTGTGATGACAAATGGGAAAGACGTTGGCGTCCGATCCGTGACCTGCAAAAAAGGAAAAACCGTAACTTTGCTACACGATCCAAACAAGCACTCACAAGGTGGAGTTCGGTCAGGGCGTACGTGCAGCGGCCTGTGCAGCGGTGTGGCGCGTGAAGTAGTCGGCCGCAATGAAGAGGTGCAAGTAGCCATCTGGCACGGTAGCGCCAAGGACGCGTGCGACGGCCACAGTCCAGATCTTCCACTTGAGCTCCGAGACAGTGGAAAAGACAGTGGAGTCGGGCAGGACTTCGAAGAACCACGCACCCAGGGGATGATCCAGCTCCAGTCCAAAGTGAGAGAACGTTGCCCTCACAACCATCAGCAGTCTGGAGCCTATGCCGCTGCAGAACCATTCCGCCACGCGATCGCCAACACATGGCATCCACCCCACCACCGGAATCTTTGCCCTGGATTGTATGCATAAAATAGGGTTTTTGCTTTGTAGATTTTAAGGTTCCAAGCCAACCAGCCGAGAGGAGAAAGTTAGTAGGGGAGCATCTACACGTTGCACACACTTCGAAGGAGACCTCACCGTATAAACAACAAGAGCTTGTCCGCCATTTCTCTTACGATCCCCACAGGTCTTTGCCACCGTCGCCCAGGTTGTGAGCTACTGTCCCTGGAGGACACAGCGAAAGCTCCAGCTCTGGGCTGGGGAAATGACGCTCGATGCTTTCAGTTGCTGGATCGTCCCGTGGTCCATCCCATGCCGCTGTCGTCAAAGCATACTGCCCGCCCATCACCGTGGCACTGTTGCCTCGCGGAAAGCTGGCCGTTTCATCCCAATTTGCCGCATCACGCCTGTCCCAATCTCTTGCTGCATCGCACCCGGCCATCACCGCCGCTGCATCATAGCTCACTGCTGGATCACCTCGTGCTTGCTCACCTCGTCCAAGCGTTGTGTGCTGCCACGCACAACGCTTGGACAGCTGGAGGAGGCAGAGCTGGTGGCTGAGGAGCCCTGGAAGTGGCATTGGAACGCCAGCTGGTGGAGGAGCAGGAACAAGGGAGTTTGTCCTGGGATCAAAGACATACTCCATGGTTCTTTGTGATGGAACAATTGGCTTATTTGATATCTTGAGCTCCAATGATAGAGAATCTTTGATATGAATTAATATATAAATTATAAATGTCATGAGAAGTTTCATGGAATAGAATTTTTGGTGTTTTCCTTTATGTTTTTCATTTCTTCATTTCTTTATTCTAAACTGTTATTTCAAATGTAATAAATGTATTTTTATCAATGTAGTGGTTTCCATAACTTAAGTCAACACAATCAACTAAAAGTCTTACAAAAGAAATCTAAATTGAAGAAAAGAAGGTTTTAACGAACTTTAAAATATTGAAAATATAAATCCTTAAGTTAAAAGTTTCTACTAAATTGAGTTTTTTAAGAAAGATAAAGTTCACGAGAACCTATATTTTGTAAAGCTATATTATTTTACTATGACTAATGTTACAGTTGTCATTTTTTGATTTGACTACTTCATATTTTGACTATTTTTATAGTTGTTATATAATTACATACTATTTCTTCATTCAAAAGATTTTTCTAGGGTTCTTGAGAAGATGGAGAGCAACAAAAACAAAAAATCTGTGAGTAAAAGTTGTAGCATAAAGGAATGTAAAAATGTTAATTTTATTTCATTACCATAATTTCTATATTACACTCTTAGTCTTTATTATAACTTGTGTTAAGTTGAGCTCAACTCAAGTTTGGACCATCCCCCTTCAATGTGTTATTATAATCCATGGCAGCATCTATCCATACACTTTGCTTCAACTCAAAAGTGCACAAATCAACAATAATATACATTAAGTACATGCTCTATAACTAAATGTAGCACACGTGGTTTTTACCCTTTATTCTATGGTGATTTACCATAGGATAACACCACGAAGCGGAGCCTAAACCTTCTTTATGCCATGTGTCCAAGGACAGTGGTGTGGAACCCGAGGTTCAGGGCCTTGGGCCACTAAACGAAGGAATGGTGCCAAACTCCCAAGTATGGAGCCAAGGAGCAACAGAACCGAACCACAGAGCAACTCCCGAGTATACAGCTCAAGGAGCAAAGGGACAAGAGCTTGGAGCGATTTGGAACAGTCCTAGAGCAACCAGCATCCCAATGCCAGGACCAGCATGCAAATGGAGCCAAACGGAGTCTAGCGCTATTTTGGCATACCGGTGGCCTAACGTGAAGATATGGGTATTCCACCAGCTAGCATGGTGTGGAGCTTGGGCTTAGACCCAAGCTGGACGCAGAACGAGGACAAGAACGCAAGCGAGAGCTAAACTATGCCTCAGGTTGGTCAGCCATGCCCGACCTACCCACTATCCCTATTATACATTTGGAACCCCCCACAGTGCCCCCCCCCCCCCCCCCTTTCAGGAACACACACTTTGGGCTTTCACCCCAAGCCTCCCTTAGTATCAGGAGTTAGTCTCTGGAACAAGTTTGAAACTTATTAAATATAGAATGGCGCTAGATTGTGAATTTGGACATGGGATGAACACCATTGTGTTCAGGTCGATCTCTACATTCCGTAGATATGCCAAATGAGCAAATCTAGACACTTTCCATAAATAGTATTTGGGACCGAAATGAGATTAACACAAAGGGTATGATAGCGAAGGTGTTTGGCAGACATAATAAGCTATCATTTAACGAATTATTGAGGGACCAATCTCAATATCGCAGGGGTTCCTAACACTAGCAAGTGTAAGTCAACGAATGAGTTTCTCTAACCAGGTCAAGTATGTTTGACTAAATAGACACTTAGGAATTCCTTCCTTATGCTCTTCTGGCCAAGTGCACACGCAAAGACCAGTTTCTTAACTAGCTTAGGCAGAGATTGATAATGGGCCCAACAATACCAACCTCCTGCCATCGTGGCAGTAAAGAAAGAGTGTCCGTAAGGACTGGCCGACAGGTAACTTTCGATACCCGAAGTCACATTTACGACACTAAACCACTTACACTTGAGTTGTTATAGAGTTAGCATTTCCAGTAGTGGGATCCATTCTTGTATTTAAGCAAAGGTCTAAACCCTAATTAATTTATTATTCCCATATCTCAAGTATTTACATTGGTGAAGATGAAGGACTAGTGTCTAGTAGCCTTCATCACAAAAAGGTGGTGGTGGCTATATGAGATTTTCTGGCCCAAAACCATTATCACTATTTAAGACTACCATGGGTTGTGCTACAAGAGTAGATGGGGCCTTTAGTGAGGACTTGCATAAGGAAGGAAAGAGAAATTTACTAAAACTAGCTTTTTGGATGTGGGAATTCTTAAGATAAAAAGGTTTTGCTTCATCTTACTCATTGTATGGCCCATCATTTTTTTCCTTATTAACATTTGTAAGAGACTAAATTTTCCATTCTACTTTAGTCACTTAACTACACCTCCACCCACTTGGAGAAGTCTCATTCACCACCTCCATAAGTCCAATTCAGGATTTGGGACTTGTTAGCCCCGAGAATGGCATCTATGCCACTCAACATTTGCACTTAGTCCAAGTGCTCCACGTGTCCGATCCCATGATCGACACTCAAAGGTACCACCAACATGGCAACCTATTATGCTAAGGCCATGCCTAATCACCTTTGCCACACTGGTAGTCCAATACCACTTGCATCACAGTCTTGGCTCTCCAAGACTAGGCAATCCATCCGTGAGTGGTCATCTCAGATCCACTCCTTAGCATCCTTAGGATGCCTACCGACAAGGGGAATAGCCTTCCCCAATATCCCTCTGCCAGTCTCCACTAAGTCCCTTTCTGCCCCTGGTCGTGTTTGCCAACATTGCCACTGGATTGAGGCCCACAGGCCTGACCACTAAGTCCCACGGTCCTCTGGGACTTCTTCACCACACAACTGTGTCCTTGGTCACTGCCCCAAAGGACTGCTCCTCTTCCTTTCCACAGTCTGGGCCTTTGGGACAACATTTCGGAACACCGTGGCCTTACGCGAGCCACTTGGGTACTCTCCCCGCCTTCCGCCCCTGGGTGCTCTAGCCATGGGCTTAGAGCGAGGTTCCATTGAGCCACGCCTGGTATCCGAGTAGGTAGTGCCACCCACACTTGGACTAGGAGCATCGGCTAGTCGATCTCCCGGGGGAACTAAAGTCGGCTCTTGAACACTTCACCAAGCTACCCCGCTTGTTAGTCCGTGTTCACTTTAGTCTTGGACTTCCCAGTGGTCAGCTCATCACCCAACACTGGGTCTGGCCTTCCTGGGCCAAACTGGCCTTTCCTGGCCAAACTGGCTCCACTGGGCTCCAACCCCCACACTCTCCCTACTATACTTTTGGAACCCCCTGCAGCCCCCCCCCGGGGGGACGATCACTTTGGGCTTTCACCCAACTACCTGTATTAGTATTCAGACTCATACTCGGACTCGGACTCGGTCCCAGATTCGGACTCGGACTCGGTCTCGGTCTCGGTCTCGGTCTCGGTCTCGGTCTCGGTCTCGGTCCCGGTCTCGGTTCCATCTCGGACTCCATCTCAGGTCCATCTCAGACTCCATCTCGGACTCCGTCTTGGTCCATCTCGGACTCCATCTTGGACTCCATCTTGGATCCATTTTGGATTCCACCTCGGACTCCGTCTCGGTCCATCTCGGACTCCATCTCGGGTCCCTTTTTTAGAGCCTTGCTTATGGCTCGCTTCGTGCTCATTCCTCGAGCCCTTTGTTGGGAGTTCCACTCCCGCTCTCGACCTTTCCAGTCGGAGCTTTTAGTCCAAACGTGTTACGCTCGTTTGGCTTTCGCTTTGGCCACTACCACGTGGCACCCTTCCGGCACCACTTTGGGGCCTAGGGATTTTGTGGCTCACATTTTTTTCCTCATTAACATTGTCATTAGTAGTAAGAGGCTCTTCAATACTGATGTTTTAATTGTGTCCATTAAGTATTTGCTCTATAGAAGTTAGTGGTGGGGGCTTGATGATTAACATTGGCTCATAACTCTTATAGTGCACTCTATTTTTCTCCCCTTAAACTAACTGAAAAAAGGGGTAATTGCTTGATAAAAGAGCCTTTAATAGCTATTTTATCCCTATTTATCCCCTAAAGTTCTAAAAATTTATAGTGATAGTATATCCAAATCTCATCCCATGATTACATGCATTACAAACCCTTTCAAAAAACATATATTGTAGTGGGTGAAAATAACCACAAACAGTTGTAGGATAGTTATTTGCCATATTTTTAGTATACGTATGTCATAAGGAAGAGAGTTTTATTAGTGTTGCATTATATAAACTCCTATATGGTCATAATCCAATACTACTAATAAAGTTGAATTTATTTTCGTAAGTTTCAGCCTTTGCAAAATCTCCGTTCTGATAGTGCTGCTGTCGTCAATCACTGTAGGAATCGGATGTATAACACCCATCTTTTAGCCACTTTTCCTTCTACATTAGAGAACACATTTACTGTTGGTAAGCAATTTAATGCTGTTGGGTTATATGAAGCATAATGTTGTAAAGGAAAATCATAGTGAATTGATAGTGGTTTGATTTATTGCAAATTGATGATCAAGTTGTATATAAGGCAAGCCTATATTTTGTTGTGTCTAGGTGGGGGGTCAACCTATTGGATTGTCTTAATCACTAAATAAATGCTCCAATACTAGATACTTGCATAGTTGGAATGTTGATATATGCCTTTTATGATGCTCTTAGATAGCATATTGGATGGTGTCTAACTAAAAGTAAACTCTGATATAAATTCCCTCTATGGCATGCATTCTGGAAGTCATAAGGGGACATCTTTAAGTTCTAGGATCTTCATTATTGGCTCCCTTTATTTCCCATAGAGATGCAAAGTTTAGGCTATAGGAATAACAATGTGTTTCTTCATTCTCATAGGACAAAGTTGCACTCAAGGGGCCCTCACCACTAATAGCTCCCAACATCTTGGACTAGCATTTAGGCCTTCCACACTGAGAGGAGAGGCTCTAGTAGTTGCTCTCTTTAAAGAAGAATATGGATTGAATCTATAGAGATATAGAAAATTGGCCCTCTCCTTAAGCCAAATTGGAAGGAGGCAAAACCAGGCATCTAGAATGTAGTAAGGGTGGTGTGATGACTCTAGACTCCCCTCAATGTGGATTAAGTGGCAAACTCAAGCTCTAGATTATAGAGGAGCTATTGCTATATAACAGAGTTGATGACCCTATGCCTCTATGCAGTATATTGTTTGTTAGTGTTGGTGTTTGTTCCAACTGTAGTGATTGCATTGGGTGCTACCCATACCTACAAGTGGTGGTGTTCATTGCATCTAAAGCAATTGCATTGGGGTGCTATCAGTGGCACTACTAATTGATTGTCTTTGGGCCGGTAGAGCACCCAAGCCTTAGAATAGATGTCCAAATCCTAGTGGAAAGCTACTCATTGCTTGATTAGAAGAAAATATTTGGTGGAGGGTTATTAACTACTCGAGTTGGTGTATTGACAAGTTGCACCCCTACATACTTATGCACAGACAGAATTATTGAAACTAGGCCCACATGTGTGGTTTGCAAATTGGAGGTAAAAGGAAGATTGTGAGGTTTGCTAGTATCAGCTAGAGCATGGTTTCTAGCACTATTCTAAGGTCAAATACCTCCACCTTCATGTATTATGTTGAGTCTTTACTTCTTGCCTATGGGAAAATAAAAATGGAGGTGAGGCTTGCCATAAAGATGAAAGGAAATGAAAAAGGTTTACCATGGAGTGTGTGACTGAAGTGTAATATTGAAGCTCTAGTTCCTTAAAAAAACACACATAGTTCAAACCCTAGAGAAAGATGAAATGCTTTTGGTTTAATAATTAATCACATGATTTGATGTTGTTAGGGCATAGCAAACCACCCTTATTTATGGTTTTCCCACATCAAAGCAAACACTCTAAAACAAGAGAAACCAAAACCAAAAAAATTGTTTTTGCCCACTACTTTGACTGGTGTTGCAAAAGGAAGACCTATGTTAATAGAAAAGCCTGATTCCTCATAATAACAAGTTCCTGAGACATCAGCATACTTTATATGATAGAAAAAAGGGAAGTAATACCTAAGAGAGTGTTGCACCTTCAGCACTTATAAGCATCAAACCTGGCACTATGTCCCTTGAAGATAATGGTCAAATGATTTTACAAGTGGTGTGAAAGTTTATGCATATTATCATCAAAGGAAAGGCTTACCCAAGCTCACACTCTAGGGGCTAGAATAAATTTTCTGGTATGTGAGATGGCCTAAGAACCCACCACATTGATATGGATGCACCTCTTGTAACTTCCACATAACGACCTAATGAGATATGTCTTTGGCAAGATATGGCATAAAAACATATTGCAGACTATACTTATGTCATGTATTGGAAACATCCAATATGCCAATATCCTCCATAGACTCTACACCATGAGCTTTTACAATTCAAGCTAGAAGTGCTTGATGTGCTGCAAGGTAAGTGGTGATGAATATGCACAATAAAATATTAAAGGTAGACTGAGTTGTTGATGTCCCACAAATAAAACTTTTGCTTTGAGGACCCCAAAAACATTCCATATCATTCTCTACCACATTATGTTCAAGAGCATTGTCACTCCTAATGCATTTAGGCTAACTAAATCTGTGTACAACAGTGCATATGTGTTAAAAATCATATATGTCTGTTTTATGGTTGATAGCTTGCAAGTGACTATATAAGTTCCCCCACATATCAAAGCATAAATGTAGAATCCATATGATACAAGCTTGCAATATGTTGCCACAATGAATGTTTAAGTCTTCACAAATACAATGAAATATATGCAGTCCATAAGGCATAGCACATAAGTGTAAATTCATCTTCGAATTCTAGACAGATGCCTCTATTGTAATCTTGTTAGATCATGCATTGCCAATGTTTCATAAACTTGCTGTCAGTTAAATCTATATCCTACTATTCAATAACTAAACCAGGAGTTGATGATACCCCAGTTTGTGCCAGCATGATTTATAGCTACATTACTCCAAACCTGACTCAATATCTCCTTTGTTGGTACTCTGTTGTATACACCCCTTCAATTCGGAATGACAATGCACATAAATTTGCACAAAGTTGGCCTTGTAATTTGGAAGTAGTTTACTAGGTACCTTGTAGTTTTTGTTTAAGAATCTTGAGATGTAACTAGATGGCAAATGTATCTGGACTAGTGAATCCTTTTGTTCACAAGAAAGTCTTGAATGCCTAAGAAATTAAGAAATTACAGATATAAGTATGAAGTTTCTGCTTACAGGCAAAACATTGTCCTCCACCACTTCCACACTAGAACAAGCAAAGCTGAAGGAGGACAAAATGCTGTTTGCCTCCTCACCTAGTGTTTCACATGGTTAGAGATATATAATGTAGTTATTTGAGTTTACTCAGAATCTCCTTTGCTTGTCAACACCCTGCCTCTATACTCTAGTTTTTGGACTCAGCCAAACTACAAACAGGACACATGACCAGAGATAGGACATAAATTAACTCACTATGTAGTGTAACTACGAAAACCCCTCACATCCAAAGATGCCAGACCCAACCCTATCTTCAGGTGTGGAACATATGATGATATGGTGGATGCCATGAATGCATGTGGCACCATGCATGACATGGTTTCTATTACGGGAGTCATCTATGTATATAAAAAGCTCATATATTTGACATCCAATCGGAAATTGAGTGCTGGCAACTGGTGGCATCACAGTCAGATTTCGCAAATTGCATGCCATACAGTAAGACCACCGAGTCCTTGTCCTCCTCCTGCACAGCAGCTGACCATGGCAAATCCATCCCAGCCACCTTTCCGCTGAAGCATGAATTGCATTGCAGAACACCAAGTTCATGGAGCCGAATTCCAGATCCTTGACAGGGCTGGTTCCCCCGCTACCGTTGTCCTCCGATGCAAATGTGGCAATCCAGAGAACCTCTTCAAACCAATGCCTTGCTCGCGGTAAGCAACGTTCCTGGCGCTGATGTCCGTGGATTATCCCTTGCTTGTGCAGCTCCTGCACCGTCCCCAGCAGCTTGGCTCCCAGTTAAACAGCTGTAAAGCCCAGCCTGACCACAGGATCTTGGGGATCCTGACCTTGGATCCACTGGCAGCCAGAGCGTCCTGAATTCTTGAAGAGCTCAATTGGAGGACCAACTGCTTCGGCTGCATGCTTGGCCGCCTTGCTTAAGCCGAAACCTTCTCACTCAGCCGAGGATGAAAACTATGTCGTGCTGTCTGATTCAGGCAAGATATGGGAGCTGGAGCTCGCCCACACGTACGTGGACTTCCTCTTCCGTGGGGGCTGCTATCTGGTTCATGGCGATTGTGCAGAGGTTGCACCTTCATCCAGCCGAGATTACTAAAATCCCAAAGTAAGAAGAAGAAAAAGGAGAGACTCAAGCGCCATGTCAATGTGTCTACTACTTTAAACAGTCTCTAGCTCTCTAGTGCCTTTAATGTGCTCTACGTCATCCATGAAATCCTGGTGTGGATCACATCTATCTCCTCGGGAGACAAAACGTTCGGGAGCATCTCTAACACATAAAGCACATAAACCCAGACCTTAGGTAAAATACATTATTCTCAGAATATCTATATTAATCATAGAAAAACAATTCGTCTCGTCCACGAAAACCGAAGTTTCGTCGTACCTTTCGTTGCACTGTTTGCACAACTTGGGAGTTTCGTCTCCACCAGATGTCTCATTCGAGCATGGATGCTTCGACGAACACTCCCTCTGGAGCTTTCGATCCATCACTTCGACGTACTTAAAGCTCCACCAATCTCTTTTTTCTACCCGGGCAACATCATGGATGCGTTGCTGACTTGGATTTGCTCGTCACTGGCCGCCCTGCTGCTCCTCTTCCAGATTTTCCACTCCACCAGCGCGAGGAGCAAGAAGAACTTCCCACCAGGTCCTTTCTCATGGCCCCTCGTTGGCTCTCTCTTCTCGCTCGACTATCGGCATCGCTCCCTGGCCAAGATGGCTCGAAAGTATGGCCCTGTTATGTCTTTCCGGCTGGGAGTCCGGCCTCACATCATCATCAGCAGCCCGGAGATGGCGAGGCAAGTCCTCAAGGAGCACGACGTCGAGTTTGCGAGCAGGCCCCTGTTCTCCACCATCAGTCGGCTCGTTAGCCACAACTTCCAGGACCTTATCTTTGCACCGCACGGCGAGCGATGGAAGATGCTGCGGCGAGTGTGCGGCACAGAGCTCTTCACGGCTTCCAAGGTGAGCCACTTTGCCAGCACTCGCAAGAGGGAGCTGGGAGCGTTTGGAGCGATCGTTGAGGCGTCTGCAAAAGACGGGCACGAGTTTGATCTCAGCTCCATGCTGCACGAGTACTTCACCAACCTCATGACGTGCGTGTTGTTCGGGAGGAAATTCTACGGCACCGACACGCCCCTCACTCCCGAGGCCGAAGCCTACAAGGCGTCGTGGGCGATCCAAGCGAAAGAATCCAGGAGGCTGTTTGCCGGTGATTACATCCCTGCGATGCGATGGCTGGACACGCTCAGAGGGACGCAAAACCGACTCAAGAATGAAGTCCTACCAGCAAGATCTCGCTTTCTGGAAGCAGTCATCGAGGAGCACGCGAAAGACTTCGATCCGGAAAATCCCCGGGACTTCGTCGACGTGATGCTGACTCTGGGAGGAGAAGACAAGCTGAGCAACGACCAGATCATCGCACTGCTCCAGGTAGAAAGAAAAAACTTACCTTGTTCTTCATTCTTTCTCACGTATGCTTGCAGGATCTGCTGCTGGCCGGCACTGGAACGTCCAAGGGGACGATCGAATGGGCCATCTCCGAGCTGATAGTAAACCCCAGAGTCCAGGAGAAAGCTCACGAGGAGCTGGACAGAGTCGTGGGAAGAGACCGTCCCTTGGAGGAGTCGCATCTAAACGACCTGCCTTACATCCAAGCCATCGTCAAGGAAGTCTTCCGGAAGCGTCCAATCGCGCCGCTGGGCGTCCCCCACTACAACGATCGCGAGGTAACTCTCGCCGGCTACACGATCCCCGCCCACACCACGGTCCTCGTGAACATCTGGGCAATCCATCACGACCCAAGCGTCTGGAGCGACCCCGAGCTCTTTCTCCCCGAGCGATTCCTGGGCAGCGACCACAGCGTGCTGGGAAACGACTTCGATCTCCTGCCCTTCTCGTCCGGGCGGCGCCGCTGCGTCGGGATCCCGCTGGCCATGCCCCATGTCACGCTCACCCTCGCCTACCTCTTGCATCGCTGGAGCTGGCGATCGCCGCTTGGGAAGCCGATCGAGATGGCGGAGCTCGCGGGCGCGGGCATCGCCGGGGTCGCGTCGCCCCGCATTGTCTGTGCCTCCCATCGCTAGAGTCCTAAATTCAAATTTAGGGCTTGAAGTTATCTTAAGGGAGCTATTTGTGGCTAATGAACTCGCATTTCTTGGTGTGAAGAGTATTTCTTCCTCGGTTTTCTAAGGAGTGGTATAGAAAGGAGACCGGAAATCCGTCGACGCAGAAGGCCTTCGTCCGGAAAGATTTCTCCACAGCAGTCGTCTTATTCGGTTGAGGTGCTGTATACAGACTTGAATCAGCTTCCACCAAATTCCTCCTTATTGAAGCCGAATCCTTAATCGAATTATTAGTTCTCTAATCTATAAATTTCTAGTGTCCCATCTAGTGTGGGGCAATGAAAAGTGGGTTTTAAAGTGCTTTTATAACTCCTCTTTCAATCCAAAAATGCCCATGGTTTTATTAGCTTCATATAACTCCTCTTGTAGTGCATCATTGTCATCTCACTCCTTTGCTTATACTTCCAATGTGATATAAGAGAATGGTTGCATTACCACACTTCTCAGTGAAGCAAATAAAGACTACTATTTGCCAGCTTTCAATTATTTCCTTGAGCCAAAATTGATACTACTTGCTCACACTACTGTCAAACCATAAGCACTTGAAAAATTCCCTTTGGTAGGATGATATTCTGTACTTGAAACAACTATAAAAGGGTGTCCATCCCTATATTTGCGAGAGCCCTCATCAATTGCCCACTATAGTGTGGTCTTCTTCATGCCTCTATGATGACGAAGTGCATATTATTTCTCCAATTTGTCCTAGTTCACAGAATAATGTTTTTCACATCACTGCCCATATGCAAGAGTCCACTTTTTCCAAGTAGTTGACCATAATGTTCACCAACCTTGAACTATTGAGGTGTGTGATGGCTAGGTTTTCTAGGATGTCATCAATGGTCTTTTGGCGGGCATCCTCCTCCAACTTGCAGATTGCCCCACATAATAGGTTGATATCTTCTCATATCCCAAAGGTACAAGACTTGAAATCCATCTCAAACACATCACTATTAATCATTTGGAGTAGGGATTTTGCTTGTTTCAATAGCAAGTGTGGCAATTGTGCAGGGTTGGGAGGCCATTGCATTGCATTCAAAGGAATAAAAGCCAGCCAACAAATATAGCTTATATAGTCATTATAATGCAAATCTATTAAGACTTCCTTACTGTCTTTTTTAGTGTAATGTTGTGCTCTGCCTTGGCATATGTGGATGCCAACACAAAACACATCCTAGTAGGAAAAAGGCAATGTGATTATAAAAGTCTATCATCAAATGTGTATAGGAGAATTTTTCAAAACATTTACATTTCTCTTGGATTTCACAATTCTAGCAACTGAAAACAACTAAACTTGTTCTCAGGAGATATCTAAACTCTAATTTGTTGCATTGCTTTATATATAACATTCTTTTATGGCCCCCATACATTGATGGTTGTTATTGACCAAATCAAGGTGTGAAACTTAGAAATTTTATTTATAAAACTAATAGATTTGCTAGTTTTAATTTCCTTCATGTCCTCCTATATGATGGAAGCATTACATTCTCTATTATAAACCTCGAGAACTAGTAGTATAAAGTGTTTGAGGCGTTACACTGCTTGAGTCATGGAAAGCCAATGCCTAGGGTTTTTCTCTCACTCGAGTGACCGCCAACTCTTCTCTTTTCGTGTGTGTAGCTTTGTGGATGCTGGAATGCTTGGAACTCAGAGATCCAAGCGCGGTTAGATATGGGCAAAGAGCTGCGCCACGGGGATCGTAAGAGAAATGGCAGGCAAGCTCTTGTTTTTTATACGGTGAGGTCTATGCCGTGTACTTTCTGGTGCTGATGCGACGAAGACGACTTGGAACCTTAAAATCTACAAAGCAAAAACCCTATTTTATGCATAGGGCTGGTGGGGTGGATGCCATGTGTCGTGGCGGAATGGTTCCGCAGCGGCATAGGCTCCAGACTGCTGATGGTTGTGAGGGCAACGTTCTCTCACTTTGGACTGGAGCTGGATCATCCCGTGGTTCTTCGAAGTCCTGGTCTCTTCCACTGTCTCGGAGCTCAAGTGGAAGATCTGGACTGTGGCCGTCGCACGCGTCCTTGGCGCTACCGTGCCGGATGGCTACTTGCACCTCTTCATCGCGGCCGACTACTTCACGCGCCATAGCCCACATCAAGAGCAATCTAGAAATCCTCATCCCCGCCCCGAGTGCTGCACAGGCCGCTGCACGTACGCCCTGACCGAACTCCACCTTGTGAGTGCTTGTTTGTAGCAAAGTTATGGTTTTTTTTCTTTTTTGCAGGTCGAGGAGGCCACTGATCGGACACCAACGTCTTTCCCATTGGTCATCACAGATGAATATGTGTCAGGTAGCTAGGCGTACTTCTTCTTTGGATTCCTCTCAAACTGAGAGCTTGGTTCCTTTTCCACAGCCATCGTGTCGATATTGTTTCCTTGCACTCTCTCGCCCACTTGCGTTGCTGATGCCGCTCTCCTGTTCGATGCGAGCGGCAAGGTTTGTGTCGTCGTCTTCACCTGGCTGTTGCTCCAGCTCCAGAGCAACAAGCAGCCGCTGGAATGGCTCGACGCATTCGAAGCACAAGCTATAGCAGGTGACCGTGGTGGCGGTGGCGGAGCTGGACCCCTGGAAAATCTCTTGCTGCTGTTCTTGAGCAAGCAAGCAGTGCTGAAGGATGAAAAGTTGTCCCCGGCATCCTTGGACAAGCTCAAACGGATACGTTCCTGCATCGAAAACGCGCCCAGGATAGAGTGGAAGTCCATGGACCTCACCGTCGCTCTGCACCAGATGTTGGAGGTATGATGATTGATACCGTTTTGCTTGAAAGCATTCAACTTTTGTGTGGAAGGAGGTGATGGCAGCGGGAGAAATCCAATGGGACAACCAGATTCGTGCCCGGCTCGAGCAGTGGATCCAAGGCCACTACAACTTCCACCGCGGAGCCGCTCTTCCAGGAGCACGCAGACGTGAGCGTGCCGATTGCGCGCCTGATCTATACATGGATGCACACGAGGAAGGGATGCCGCGACCACGCCGAGCTCAAATCCCTGTGCTCGGCAGCAACATCATCGGAGTCGATTGTGGAGCACATCCAGGCTACGATGAGCCGGGGAAGCAGCGACGAGTGTCGCCAGCTTTGTGACGCGGCTGCCACCGTCTTTGGCAATGACTACGGTAGCCTTTTCGTGGAGATTTGCGCCAACGTGCAGTGGGATCCATGCCTGACCGCGTGCTCTCTAGAAGAATTCGGGGCGATCAAGCAGGCAGCCTGGGACGGACTCTTCCGGGCTGCGAGCTCCGACAGCACGCTTCAAAGGCACCGTTTTGACGATGGCAGCCGCAACGAGGCCATATGGAGACCTCGGATTTCCGACATGATCCTCTACATAGTTTATGTAAGCATGTAAATGATTCCATCCATCGCTTACGAGTTTGGTGCTGCAGCTGATCCTCGAGGACTGCTTGGGCGCCAGCGTTGATCGTGAGAGGTGGAAACGAGACTGTGAGTCTATACAGTGCCTTTCTCTTTGCTCAATCGTGATCCTTTTTGCTTGGATCGTCACAGGCAAGTCACTGCTGTATACCAGACGGGGAGGGCAGCGCGTGTCCCGCAGTGGAAAAGGGGTTTTTGTTGCGATTAGCAACTCCACCAGAGGAATCTGTGAGGCGTTTGCGGCGTGGATCCAGTCTCCAAGCACGCAGAGGGACTTGGGAGCGAGCTCGGATGAGATCCGTCATGCCATAAGAGAGGCAGTCGTCTCGGCTGGTGGAGTGGAGTATGACGAGGACAGGCCGCAACTCTGGGCCAGGATGCAAGAGCTGCTGGGTGTCACTGGCAACATTTGGATTTGCATGCTTGCTCGTGCCTATGTGCAGCATGAACACCACTTTGGTGCTTTAAAAAATGCCGCAAATTATTCCGGTGAAGATCTGCCCACAATTGTCCGCAAGCATTCAGGCCCAGAAAGTACACCAAGGATCGAAGTTTTCCACGGCCCCGGCAGCGCTTCCAGGATTTGAGTTTTGCTTTTGCTAGAGAAGTTTCCTTGCAATTGAGATTTCTTTCAAAGCCAATTTGCTGAAGCTGTCAAACCGGGACCCAAAAGGAAGCACACCTTTTCTAGTAGGAGAGTCTGCGCGCGCTCGGGCCACCTCCGAAGAAATGATCCAAGAAGTACTGCCACGTCAGCATGTTCGAAGGCTTCACTTGCTATTAGAGCAACACTAAATAATAATGGTCAATATTAATTTCTAACTCAATATTGGCATGTCTAAAAAATAGTAATATTATTGTTATTTTACTTATTGCTAAATTTATTATTTTTATTTTAAAAATATTATATCTTCGAAAACCAAAATTATCTATAAGTAATCATATTTCATTTTTTGTTTTTTTTACAAGTGGAAACAAAAGAAAAATAAAACATACCTTAACAACCAAGTATTCAAATGTTTTATCAATTTTTAAAACTAGCAAGAGTTATAAAAGGTCTTTGATAACTTGGTAGGTTGAATTCCTCCTAAATTAGGTGAGTATATGACCATATGCCAAAACTAAATATCCAGAATTTTAAATTAGTATTTAAATAACCATATTATAGATCATAAATAGTTATATCATTTTTTACACCTTGTATTTTAGAAAAGTGTGAAAAAGTGTTATTTATAGTATTTTCTCCTAATCTTGTTCTCTAGAGCCCTTACCCTGATCTTATGATGATGAGCTTTTATTCTATGCTAGGAGCTGCTAGAAAAACACATAGGCAATCTTGAAGAATTACAAGGCTGTGACAGGGATCCAAGGTGACGGTTTGGAAGTTAAGATAGTAGCAGTTTACAAGCTCCATGTGCTTTTCAAGCAGCAATCCAAAAACCATGAACAAGATGGATGCATATGAACTTGGATCCCTTGGGATCTAGTGTGGATTGCTCACTATACTTTTACCTCTTTTCACTACAAATGAAGCCTTCAAGAGAAGATCTCATTTGGAGATTTCACATGCTAATTACAATCAAACCCATTCCTCTAGTGGCTGCCAAACTTTAATCGCCAGGATCCCACAATGAGCATTTTCATCTCAGCAGAAGATCCAAGATTTCACTTGAACAATTAGATTCTAGACTCTAAGTTTTAGTTAAATTATGTTAAGGGTTATACTTTTTTATGTTATATGATTGTTATTAATTGTAAATAGGATATTCTTATATAATGTTATATTAACTATGTATGTTATAGTTATGATTTTTTTTAAAAATGATAACTTTTCACTCCCAACATAGCTGTAAGGGTCGAATATTCCACCACTAGACATGATGTTATTTATCATGTTTATATACCCATCCCATACACCAATGGGGCCATTCATGGATCATGATCCCATTCATCCAAGCCATTCTAAGTGTCACTATTGTGCATCTTTCATTTGCTTATTTCATTGAAAGGGGGCTGATGCCAGTTTTGTGTCCATGCCAAGTGATCCTAAATGGGATCCTTTAGATAAACTCTGCTCTATTTATGATGGTAGGCTGGATGGATACAATCTAAGTTCAAAAAGTGGGCAAGATTTGAGTTCTAATATAAAGTTCATTTCTTTTACACTCTAATAGTTTGGCTATGTTATTTTTATGTAAGGCTTTTTCAGAACAAAACAAAGGGATGTTTAAGGTTCCTTTGAACCTTCTAAATCTCGGGGTAAAAAGACTTGTCTTGGCATTTGGAACAAGAAGGAAGAATACCTCAAGCCCTTAGATCTAGACTTTTTTGAGCATTGTGAGCTGGGCAATCTCTATATTATAGATATGTAGAGAAAAAGAAGCATGAAGATAGCTTTGTAAAAGTAGTGAATTTCTCTCATTAAAGTTCATATTAGTTCTCTAATATATAAATTTTTAGTGTCTCATCTACTGTGGGACAATGGAGGGTGGGTTTTAAAGTGCTTTTAGAACTCCCCCTTTCAATCCAAAAATGCTCATGGCTTTATTAGTTTCATATAACTCCTCTTATAGTGCACCATTGTCATCTCACTCTTTTGCTTATATTTCCAATGTGATATAAGAGAATGGTTGCATTACTACACCTCTCAGTAAGGCAAATAAAAACTACTATTTGCCAATTTTCAATTAGTTCCTTGAGCCAAAATTGATACTACTTACTCACACTAGTGTCAAACCATAAGCACTTGAAGAATTCCCTTTGGTAGGATGATATTCCGTACTTGAAAAAACTGTAAAAGGGTGTCCATTTTTATATTTGTGAGAGCCCCCATCAATTGCCCACTATAGTGTGGTCTTCTTCATGCCTCCATGATGATAAAGTGCACATTATTTCTCCCAGTTCATGGAATAGTGTTTTTCACACCATTGGCCATATGCAAGAGTCCACTTTTTCTAAGTAGTTGACCATGATGTTCACCAACCTTGAATTACTAAGGTGTGTGATTGGGTAGGTTTTCAAGGATGTCATCAATGGCCTTTTAGCAGGCATCCTCCTCCATTGATAGCATCTCATATCCCAAGGTACAAGACTTGAAATCCATCTCAAACACACCAGTTGCCTATCATTTGGAGTAGGGATTTTGCCTATTTCAATAGCAAGTGTGGCAATTGTGCAAGGTCGAGAGGCATTGCATTGCATTTAAAGGCTTGGAATAAAAGCTAGGCAACAAACATAGTTTGCAAACCACTTGGGAATAGTCATTGCAATGTAAATCTATTAAAACTTCCTTACTTTGTCTTTTTAGTGTAATGTTGTGCTCTACCTTGGCATATGTAGATGCCAACACAAACCCCCGGCCTAGTAAGAAAAAAGGCTGTGTGACTACAAAAGTTCATCATCAAATGTGCATAAGAGAATTTTTCAAAACACTTACATTCCTCTACATTGCTTTATGTATAACATTCTTTTATGGCCACCCTTGTTAGGTGCCAGCTTTGACCACGTGGTCAATATCGGTCAAAGGGAGGCTCAAGGGCATATTAAGGCATGTTAAGGTAAAGGACTTAACCTACCCTAGGGTTTATAGTGGAGTGGCAGCATAGTGGAGCTTTTGAGGTAGCTTGGCAGTGGTTAGGTGATGATGAACCTCAAAAGGTGGCATAGCAAAGTCTAAGGAGACTAGTTCTCTGTGTTTTTGTGCCAAATTATAACATTGGTATCAAAGGAGTTGGTTAGAATGGCCAACCAAACTGAATGATGGAATCCTATTGTTGATGGTGGTGTTGAAGATGGTGCCGATGGAACTATAGAAGTTTGGACCATTCAAGATGTTGTTATGAACTACGAGTCCTTAATCGAAATCAACAAGAGATGCAAGACAAAATGCATGGTATAATGGATACTATGCGTGAGCATGAGGCTGGACATGGTAGCACTCCAAGTAAGCTTTCCTTGGTAGATCAACTCAAGATTCCAATATTTTTTGATGATTGTGATGTGGACGATTGTCTCACTTGACTAGCCAATGTGAAGAAGTTCTTGGCTGCTAGGGGAACTTTGGATGTAGAGGCTTTAGTGGCTATTCTAATGGTTTTGCATGATGTGGGTCTTCAGTGGTGGAATTGGCTTGAGGAGTCTCATGTTGTAGGTAAGAAACCACCAATGTCTACCTGTAAGCGACTAAATTTTCCATTCTACTTTAGTCACTTAACCACACCTTTGACCACTTAGAGGAGTCTCATTCACAATCTCCATCAGTCCAATTCAGGACTTGGGACTTGCTAGCCCCAAGAATGGCATCCATGCCACTCAACACTTGCACCTGGTCCAAGTGCTCCACGTGTCCGGTCCCAAGACCGACACCCAAAGGTACCACTGACATCTTGGCCCATTACGCTAAGGCCATGCCCATTCACCTTTGCTGCACTAGTGGTCCAATACCACTTGCATCACCATCCCGTCTCTCCAAGACTGGGCCATCTGTCCACGAGTGGTCATCCTAGATCCACTCCTTAGCATCCTTAGGACGCCCATAGACCTGGGGAATCGCCTTCCCCAAAGTCCCTTTCTCAGTTCCTACCAAGTCCCTTTCTGCCCCTGGCCGTGTTTGCCAACACTGCCACTGGATCGAGGCCCACAGGCCCGACCACTAAGTCCCATGGTCCTCTGGGACTTCCTCACCTCACGACTGTGTCCTTGGTCACTACCCCAGAGGACTGCTCCTCTTCCTTTCCACAGTCTAGGCCTTTGGGACAACTTTTCAGAACACCGTGGCCTTACGCGAGCCACCTGGGTACTCTCCCCGCCTTTCGCCTTTAGGTGCTCTAGCCATGGGCTTAGAGCGAGGTTCCGTTGAGCCACGCCTGGTATCCAAGTAGGTAGTGCCACCCACACTTGGACTGGGAGCATCGGCCAGTCGATCTCCCGGGGGAACTAAAGCCGGCTCTTGAACACTTCACTAAGCTACCCCGCTTGTCAGTCCATGTTCACTCTAGTCTTGGACTTCCCAGTGGGCAGCTCATCACCCAACACTGGGTCCGGCCTTCTTGGGCCAAATTGGCCTTTCCTGGCTAAACTGGCTCCACTGCAGTCCTCCCCCTACTATACTTTTGGAGCTCACCAAACCCCCCAGGGTTTGGGAGACGAACGCTTTGGGCTTTCACCCTCTCAGACTCGAACTCGGACTCGGACTCGGACTCGGACTCGGACTCGGACTCGGACTCGGACTCGGGCTCAGGCTCGGTCTCGGCCTCGGCCTCGGTCTCGTTCTCGGTCCCAATCTCGGTCTCGGTCTCGGTCTCGGTCCCGGTCTCGGTCTCGACTTCGGACTCCATCTTGGACTCCATCTCGGACTCCATCTCGGACTCCATCTCGGACTCCATCTCGGACTCCATTTCAGATCCATCTCGGGTCCGCCTCAGACTCCATCTCGGACTCCATTTCGGGTCCATCTCGGGTCCACCTCGGACTCCATCTCGGACTCCATTTCGGGTCCATCTCGGGTCCACCTCGGACTCCATCTCGGACTCCATTTCGGGTCCATCTTGGGTCCACCTCGGACTCCATCTCGGGTCCATCTCGGACTCCATCTCGGACTCCATTTCGGGTCCATCTCGGGTCCACCTCGGACTCCATCTCGGACTCTATTTCGGACTCCATTTCGGGTCCATCTCGGGTCCACCTCGGACTCCAACTCGGGTCCATCTCAGACTCCACTTCGGACTCCAACTCGAGTCCATCTCAGACTCCACTTTAGACTCCAACTCGAGTCCATCTCGGACACTTCCATGTGTCATGTGTTGGTCCTTTTGGGTCCCTTTTTGGAGCCTCGCTTTTTGCTCGCTTCGTGCTCGTTCCTCGAGCACTTCTTTGGGAGTTCCACTCCCGCTCTTGACTTTTCAAGTCGGAGCTTTTGGTCCAAACGTGTTACGCTTGTTTGGCTCTCGCTTCAGCCACTACCATGTGGCACCCTTTCCGGCTCCACTTTGGGGCCTAGGGATTTTGTGTCTCACACTACCATGGATGAGTTTAAGGCTACTTTTCGTTTACGTTTTGCCCCTTACTATGATGTGGAAAATGCTTATATAGAACTTTGACATTTTCAACAAAGGAAACTAATGCTCGGGTACTATATTGAGAAGCTTATTCACTTGATTAGCTATGTTCCAACAAAGGATCCAGATCAAAACAAGTCCTACTTCATTGATGGCCTTCGTAGTGAAAGTATGTGGTAACACTTGCATCATTCTTAGCCTACAAAGAGTTTGGAGGAGCTCTTTGATACAGTTTGTTGACTTGACAATGACAAACACAAATCTCGCAAGCGTTCGCAAAGTCCTTCTGTCCAGAATCATCATGATGATCGCCGTGGACACAAGGATGGGAACAAGCATCACAAGTTGAAGTCAGTGGTGACTACTTCAGATGCAAAGGGGTCAAAGAAGCAAAAGTTCTTTGTGAAGAATTATAGACAAAATTGTCATTATTGCAGTGAGTCTGGACACTATAAGGCTGATTGTCCACAGTTGAAGAACAAGCAGTAGGGCAAGAAGAATAGCCAATCTTCTACTGACAGTAAGTCAGATACTAAAAAGTTGCAAACTTTGTAGTGTGAGGATGATGGGGACCACCATTCTAGTCGGAGGAAGAGGCTTTCGAACATTGCTCGTCAACTCAATTATGTGGGAATAAGATGGAGCTCGAGGATACTCATGAATCAGCTTTAATGCTGGAGGGTGTATTCTGTGGTGGTCCAATATGGATTTTACTGGATAGTGGGAGCGATAACAACTTTGTTTCGGCAAAGTTTGTTGTGGAGCATGGCCTGTTCACACGAGGAGTTCTTCCATACATAGTGGAAGGTGCAGCTATCTCTAATTAGCATTTCGATGCTTATGTAGAGGGGTTGAAAGTGTTGGTTGGCAAAACCACACTTGTAGAGACTTTTTATGTCACGGATATCTATTGTGTGAATCTCATTCTTGGGATGCCATGGTTGGTGAAGGTGGATCCGGAGATAAAATGGAGTATTAAGCATGTCTCACTGGAATACAATGGTGTTAAAGATGTGTGGTTTGGAGAGGGAGTTGTTATGCTTTACACTATATCTTTGAAGTGGGTTTGTTGTAATGGAAAAACACTTTCAAGTTACTTGCTGTTTATGTTTACCAAGATTGGTCTGAGGAGTGGATATCATTAGATTACAATGGATGATGCATTTATCTCTAAGATAGCATTCAACACAAGCTTTAGACATTTTGAGTTTACAGTTATACCATTTGGTTTGACAAATGCACTAGCCATATTTACTCAGTTGATAACGAAGGTATTTAGGTGTTATCTTCATGAGTCTGTGGAGATTCTCTTGGACAATATTCTTGTTTTCAGCAAGAATATGGAAGAACATAAGATGCATTTGCACAAGGTTCTTTCATTACTCTGTAACAACAAACTTTATATGAAGAAGAGCAAATATGAATTTGCAAAGTCGAAGGTGGAATATCTAAGTCATATTGTGACATCTAAGGGTGTTAAGACTGATCTAAGGAAGGTGGTTGTGGTGGAGAACTAGCCTACACCAACTACAATGGTTGAGTTACTCAATTTCCTTGGAATGGCAAGTTACTACTGACATTTCCAACATAAGTTTGCGGAGGTGGCTATTCCTTTGACACAGTTGTTGCACAAGAACGTGCCATTCAAATGGAAGAAGCCATAAGAGGAGAGTTTTGTGGCACTGAAATGATTGTTGAGCGAGGCTCCAATGCTTCACATTGCTGATCCATCAAAACTTTATGAGGTGACATGTGATGCTAGTGGTTATGCATTGGGAGGAGTTCTCATGTAAAAGGGACAGCTTATTGCATATAAGAGTCGAACTTTGAATCCTGCAGAACAACGTTATTCCATATATGAACAAGAGTTACTCTCTATTGTTCATGCTTTATAGATGTGGCAGCACTATCTTTATGGTGTAGTGTTTGTGGTGTTAACGGATCACAAGCCACTTGTGTATCTTTTCATACAGAAAGAGTTGAACACTAAATAAGTTCGTTAGATGGTCAAACTCATGGAGTTTGGGGAGTTTCCTCTTGAGCATCATTTAGGAAAATTGAATGTGGTGGCGAATGCTTTATTTCATGTTTGTCATGTGACGATGTTAAAAACACAGTTTTGTCATCATTTGAGTAAAGTGGTCAACAAGTTTGGGCAATTGGTTGAGCGTACTCAAGTTCAAGATGCTGACGTGGCCTCTTTGCAAGATCAGATGGAAGCCCCTTTCTCATTAGTGGATAGGATTCTCTGCTACAATGGCCATGTATATTTGCTACGGGTGGATATATTAATTACTCAAATTTTATTCCACTGTCATGATCATCTAGAAACTAGTCATTTTGGGGGGAAGAAGACATATGAGTTGATTAAGCACAATTTTTATTGGAGGAATATGAAGATTGATATCCTCGATTATTGTAAATCATGTGAGCTCTATCAGTGGGTTAAGGTGCCATGGGAAAAGTTGAGGGGACTAACCTTTACCTATTCCTTAGAGCCGTTGATATAGTATCTCTATGCACTTCATCACTTATTTGCCGCGAACATAAGGGCAAAGGAA
>NW_003314303.1:172644-273588 GCF_000143415.4 Selaginella moellendorffii | reverse complement strand
TTTTTCCTGATTTGGTCTGCTACAAGATATCATTAGTGATCGAGATTGAAAGTTCACCAATGGATATTGGATGAGCTTTATGAAGGCTATGCAAGTGACTTTGAAACTCTCAAGTGGAGATCATCCTCAGACAAATGGGCAAATCGAGCATGTGAATTAGGTGGTGGAGGATATACTACATTGTAGCGTTGGTAAAAGGCAAGGACAATGGGATCTATATTTTCCATTGGTGCAATTTGCTCACAAAAATATCCAACACAGTGGAACAAAGCTAAGTCTTTACTTTGCTATGTTTGGAAGGCATCCCTGAACAAGGATTGTATTTGAGTAAGGATGTTTAAGACAAGCTTGATTCAGAGGCGACTGACTTGGCCACAGAACTTGATGAGATTTTGGTGGTGTGCAAATAGAATTTGCAAGCAACTTAAGATAGAATAGAGAAGTTTGCTAATGAGGAATATAAAGTGGGTGATCTCATCTTCATGCAAGTGATCTTTCCGTCAAGTGAGTGGCAAAACATCTTGGTGCCTTTACGGACAGGGAAAAGTGACAAACTTTCCTATTGATATGTTGGTCCATATGAAGTGTTGGAGTACATTGGTAAAGTAGCTTATCGAGTCCAACTGCTAGCTGGGGTGAAAATTCATCCGATATTTTATGTGAGCCAGTTGAAAGGTGTATTATCTCGAAATGACGAGCCCAATGCTTCCTTGATGTATACAACTATGGACAATGCTTGAGTAGGGCTCCCTAGAAAGGGTGATCATTGATACAACTCGTCCTTAGGATAAAAACTTTTGTTAGGGGGGAAGAATTGTTAGGCACCAGCTTTGACCATGTGGTCAACATTGGTCAAGGGTATATTAAGGCATATTAGGGTAAGGGACTTAACCTATAGTGGAGTGGTGGCATAGTGGAGCTTTTGAGATATCTCGGGGGTGGTTGGGTGGGGAGGAACCTCAAAAGGTGGTGTAGTAAGGAGATTAGTTTTCTGTCTTTTTGCGCCGGATCATAACACTAATTCAAGGCTCCATGAAGTTTGGATTTGGATTTCACTTGAGTTTGGATTTCACAATTCTAGTTGAAGATGAAAACTACTAAACTATTTTTGGGGAGATATCTAGATTATGTGAAACTTAGATTTTTTTTGTAAAAATCACTAATAGATTTACTAATTTTAATTTCCTTTATGCCCTCGTATATGATGGAAGCATTGCATTCTCTATTATAAACCTTGAGAACTAGTAGTATAGAGTGTTTGCATTCTCATATAGTTTGTGCAACTTGTTGAACTTGTCCTGGAGCCTACAAACATGTAAAACACCCACCATAAATAGGCAAAAAAGTAATGACTTACCCTTAATCATAGAGCCATATAGCAATTGTCTCCAATATTGAAGTTGTGATGCTAGGTCTAGCCTAAGGTAGTAATGGCCCTATACCAAAACATATCTTCAAATTTACTCTCATTTAGTTTGAGTCTCATGAGAACAGGCTCCCATTCTTACCAATATGGCATGGAATTGACATTGAGGACACGTTAGAGGAATTACTCCCCACCAAGTCATTTGAATTCTTCATGGTCTCCTAGGATTTCTAACCAATACTCACCTTCTTATGTTAACACTCCATATTTTCCAAGCACTTTTTGCTTAAGCCAACATATATGTGCCATTAGGTCAAGATCATTCACTATTGCAAGCTTTAGTACTGACATTACATCCTCTATAGCTCCAATTTCTTGGAAATTAACCATGTTATTGATAGCCTTGGGTTGCATGGCCAACTCCAATGTGTGGTTATAAGCCATGGCAGCATCTATCCATGCACTTTGCTTCAACTCAAAATTGCACAAATCAATAATAATATACATTAAACACGTGCTCCACAACTAGACCATTTACACTTGAGTTGTTATTGAGTTGACCATTTTTACTAGTGGGAGTGGTGTTTAGTAGTCCTTGTCACTAAAAGGTGGTGGGCTCTATAGGATCTTCTGGCCCAAAACCATCATCACTATTTGAGACTACCATAGGCTACATTGCAAGAGTAGATGGTGCCTTTGGTGAGGACTTGCATGAGGAAGGAAAGAAAGACTTACTAGTATCGGCTCCTTAAGATGGGAATTTTTAAGATAAAGAAGGCTCTACTTCATCTTGCTCATTGTGTGGCCTATTATTTTCTTCCTCATCAACTTCCTCTTCCTCATTGACATCATTGTCAGTAGTAAGAGGCTCTTGCCTCTCCATTACTAGTGTTTTAGTTGTGTCTATTGCCAATAGTTGTTTTATGGGAGTTGGTGGTGGTGATTAATATTGGCTTAGAACTCATCTCAGCCCTTGCAAAGTAGGTGGGGGATCAGCCTATTGGATTGTCTTGATCACCAAACAAATGCTCCAATACTAAAAACTTGCATTAGAATGTTGAAAGGTGCTCTTAGATAGTATATTAAACAATGCTTAGGTGAAAACAAACTTTGAGGTAAATTCCTCCTATGGCATGCATTCTAGAAGTTGCAAGAGGACATCTTTAAATTGTAGGATCTTCATTATTGGCTCCCTTTATTTCCTATAGAGGCACAAAGTATAAATTACAGGAATAGCAATTTGTTTCTCCATGAGATTTATAACACACTTAAGGAGCTCTCACCACTATTAGCTCCTATCACCTTGGACTAGCGTTTAGGCCTCCCACACCAAGAGGAGAGGCTCTAGTAGTTGTTGTTAGCATGTCTAGATAGTGGCAACTAAAGGAGACAACAATTATGGACATAAAAAAATAAAATATTGTTGGTTATATATTATGGAGCAAACAATAACATATTGCACTAGTGATTCAATTGGCAAGCTTTGGGAAGAAGTTGAGAATAAAGATCCAAATGGACGATTTAAGGGTGGGGTGATGTAATTGAGAACTAAAATTAAAAATATTTGGAAAGCACTTATAGTACTAGCTCTCTTCGAGGAAGAATATAGATTGAATCCATGGAGAGTTAGTCCTCCCCTTGAGCCAGATTGGAAGGAGGTAGAACAAAGCATCTAGAATGTAGTGGGGGTGGTGTGATGACTCTAGACTCCCCTCAATATGAATTGGGTGGCAGACTCAAGCTTTAGATTATAAAGGAGCTACTACTACTTAATGGAGTTTATACTACTTGTTAGTGTTAGTATTTGTTGCAATTGTAGTGATTGCATTGGGGTGCTACCCACCAATTGTGGTATTTATTGCATCTAAAGCAATTGCATTGGGGTGCTATCAATAGCACTATCAATCAATTGGGCTCTTTAGGCTTGTAGAGCACCTAAGCCTTGGAGTAGATTTCTAGATCCTAGTGGAGAGCTACTCATGGTTTGATTGGAAGGAGATATTTGGTGGAGGGTTGTTAACTGCTCAAGGTGGTGCATTAATTAGTTGCACCCTTGCATGCTCTATTGAAACTAAGCCCACATATGTGGTTTGCAAATTGGACATAAAGGGAAGATCATGAGGTTCTTTAGTATCACCTAGAGCATTGTTTCTAGCACTACTCTGGGGGGAAATACCTTGACCTTCATGTATTTATGCTGGGTCTTTACTTCTTGCCTATGGGGAAAAAAAACAGAGAGAAAAGATTTGTCATGGAGATGAGAGGAAATGCAAAAGGCTTACCATGGAGTGTTGTGACTAGAGTGTAAAAGCAAAGCTCTAGTTCCTTAAAAAAAGCACACACAATAGTTCAAACCCTAGAAAAAGATGAAATATTTTTGGCTTAATAATTAATCACACTCATGTGGTTAGAGCATAGCAAACAACCCTTATTTATGCTTTTCCTGCATAAGCAGGGCAAATAGGGGAGAAAGAATTTTTTTTTCCCACTTCTTGACTGGTGTTGCAAAAGGAAGACTAGTATTAATATAAATTGGAAGAGCCACACCTTCAACGTTAGCTATTGCACATTCAATAGACAAATCCAAGTGTAGGAGATATTGCTCATCAAGATTAAGACCTTTCTAGTGCATTAGAAGAGCCCAATTCCTCACAGCAATGAGTTCCTAAGACATTAAACATACTTTAGGTAATAGAAAAAAGGAAAGTAATATCTAAGGGAGTGTTGCACCTTCAACATTCATAAGCATCAAACCTATCATGTCTTCTATGTCCCTTGAAGATTGATATGCCAAATGATTCTACAAGTGGTGTGAAAGTTTATACATATCATCTTCAAAGGAAAGGCTTACCCAAGCTTGCACTCTAGGGGCTAGAACAAGTTTGTTAATATGTGAGATGGCCTAAAGAACCCACCACACTGATATGGATGCATTTTGTGTAACTTCCAAATAACAACCTAATGAGGTATATCTTTGGCAAGATATGGCATAAAAACATATTGCAGACTGTACTTGTGTCATGCATTGGAAACATCCAATATGCCAATATACTCTATAGACTCTACACCACGAACTTGTATAATTCACACCAGAAGTGCTTGATGTGCTACAAGGGTGGTGATGAACATGCACAACAAAATATTAAATGTAGACCTAGTTTCTTGTTGATGTCCCATGAATAAAACTCTTGCTTTAAGGACCCCAAGAACATTCCATATCATTTTCTACCATATTATGTTCAGGAGCATTGTCACTCCTAATGCATTTAGGCCAGCCAAATCTGCATACAACCCATACATATGTGTTAAAAATTGTATGTGTTTGTTTTGTGGTTGATAGCTTACAAGTTACTATATAAGTCCCCCCACATATCAAAGCATGAATATGAATCCATAAGCTTGCAATATGTTACCCTGGTGAATGTTTAAGTCTTCACAAATACAATGAAATATACTCACAATCCATATAGCATAACGTGTAAGTGTAAATTTGTTGTTGAATTCTAAACAAGTGCCTCTATTTTATTAGATCATGCATTGCCAATGCTTTGTGAACTTGCTATCAGCTAAATCTATATCCTGCATTTCAACAACTAAACCAGGAGTTAATAATACCCCAGTTTGTGCCAGCATGATTTATAGCTACATTAGTCTGAACCTGACTCAATATCTCCTTCACCCTCCAATTCAGAATGACAATGCACATATATTTGCACAAAATTGGCCTTGTAATTTGGAAGTAGTTTGCTAGGTACCTTGTAGTTTTTTTTTAAAGAATCTTGAGATGTAACCAGATGGCAAATGAGTCTGGACTAGTGAAGTCTCAAATGCATGAGAAATTAAGAAATTACAGATATAAGTATGAAATTTCTGCTTACAGGCAAAACATTGTCCTCCACCACTTCTTCCATACTAGAACCACTTTCGGAAGCAAACTGAAGGAGGACAAATTGTTGTTTGCCTCCTCACCTAACATGGGTTAGAGATATATAATGTAGTTATTTGAGCTTACTTAGAATCTCCTTTACTTGTCAACACCCTACCTTTATACTCTAGTTTTAGGACTCAACCTAACTAAGGACATATGACCAGGGATAAGATATAAATTAGCTCACCATGTAGTGTAACTACTACATCCAAAGATGCCACTACAGTCAACATTCCTTGAGACTTGACCCTAACCAAAGACCCATCTTCAGGTCTGGAACATATGATGGATGCCATGAATTGGCACTATGCATGACTCATGACCATGGTGGATCGTGCTGGCTCCAGACGTGCAAGAACCAGCCGAAGAGTGTAGAGTGTACCTCTATTACTAATGCCAAGTGTTGGTAGCTGTGTGAAATAGTAGAAACTCTAGAAAACAAAGTGAAAAAGGGGAGAAAAAAGGTAGGTATGAAGTTTAGAGACAGGGAGGAAAACCTTGTGGGAAACCTTATAGTCAAATTGGACCCTGAAGTTGAAGAAAAAGTGCAGAAAAAGCGTGAAAAGAGGAGGAAAATAGAGGAAAAAGAGTGAGTACCCAAAGAACTTAACCCGTATCTGGATTTTGGCTCAGAAAGTGTAATATGCAAATGTAGCCTCTTGATAACTTCTGATATGCTCCAAGGATTGGCCAAATTTTAGAAAAAAAGAGAGGTGGAAGAGGGGATACACTGCCCAAGGGTGGTAAGTGTGGAAATGATGAAAGATGGAGTGATGTGGTGGAGTGCCGAGATGGTGGTGGCACTCTGAAAAGGTGGCCATTGATAGCTGTTGGCCCGTAGAATAAGCGCTGACCTCTCAGAGTAGCCGGTAACCGGTAACCAATAACCGGGTATCTATAACCAGTAACCACGTGCTCTCGCTCCTACTCCTGCGCCTGCTCTAGCACTGATATGGTGGAGCGCCAAAATGGTGGTGGCACTCTGAGAAGGTGGCCAGTCTGATGTGTCGGATTGAAGAAGTCAGCAGCTGAAAAGGATAGCGTAGTCGCTAGGTTACCGGTAAAGAGAGGTGGCATGTGTCCACTGAGTGCTAGAGCAGAAGAAAGTGACTTCAGCTTCTGTGGCCTTGCCTAAAGATCCACCTAGGTGCCTTGAGTGAACAAAGTCACTCCAGAAAAGCTAGTGTGTTGTCGGCAAATGGTCATAAGGATATCTTGGAAATGGCACGTCTAAATGAGGTGGTGTCTTTTGCTACTAGTGCATGTATGTGTGTCCATGGTATGGTGTAAATGTGACCTCAAACAGAGGTGTGAATGATGGTAAAAGAATGAAAGATGCAAGATGGGCATCTAGAGATAAGTGTGGGCAACGCTTCTGGAAGTGATTGGTGATGGAACTGTGAGTGTAGATGATACGGAATGAGTGTGGGAAATGTGTGGGGTTTAGTGATGGTACGGGAAGGGCTAGAGAACCTAGAACATAGACCGAGCCAAGCAAGGAACCTCCATACAAACAGCAATGCAGCCTGAGCACGAAATCCAAGGCATGGGCCATGGTCCAATGGAGAAACACCCCCTAAAAGTAAGAAAAAGAATCATGAAAGTAAAGTGAAAGAAAAGAAGGAATAGAAAAAAAGAGAAGAGGAACGCCTCACCGGATGAAGCATTTGAGGTGAGAGTGGTTATAAGCGTGTGGGAGCTCACGTCCATCAGCATCAACTAGCACATATGCTCCACCTCCGATGTATTGTTGGACAAAGTAGGGGCTGGTCCAGCAAGGGGAGAACTTCAAAGGCGGCGTAAACTCCTTGAGTAGAACAAGATTGCCATCCTCGAATGGTTCGGCAAACCGCTGGTGATCAAGGACTGAATTGATCTTCTGCTTGCCTTAAAGGAGATGTTCCGATGTGGATCGTTGCTGTTCTTCCAAGGGAAAAACTTCCAAGTCATGTGCATGAAGCTTGTCCTCATCACTAAGCTGCATCGCTGCTGCGTGTCGAAGTGAAAGTGAGAGTGATGGCACCTGGATCTCCACTGGAAGCACGGCCTCTGTCCCATAGACAAGGGAGAATGGGGTCGCAAAGATGGATGTCTTGAAGGACGTCCGAAAGGCCCATAACGCCGTAACTAAGTGCTCGTGCCAACACCTTGGGTGATCCTCCATAAGCTTTGAGATGACTGTTTTCAATATCTTATTGCTGGACTCGACTTGGCCATTGCACTCAGGATAATAGCTGCTGCTCTTTATGTGCTTGACTTGCAGCCATTGGAGAAGATGCTTCATCACTTGTCCAAGGAAGCTGCTGCCACGATTGGAAATCAAAACGGTAGGAACTCTGAATCGACAAATAATGTACTCGTAGACAAACTTTGCTATAGATTGTTGATTTGCCTGTCATAGAGGGGTGGCCTAAACCCATTTTGTGAAATAGTTTGTCACCACAATGATGTATCACTGTCCATTTGAGCTCGGTGGGTTGATCGGGCTAATGAAGTCAAGTCCCCACTGGAAAAAGGGACCTAGAAAAGTGATGAGCTGGAAAGGAAGATATGGAATGTGGCTTTGGGGGTTGAACCGTTGACACTGCTCACATGCCTTGGCATAGGCCAAGCTGTCCTGGTGAATCCAAGGCCAAAAGTAGCCATAGCACAAGAGGAGCTGTGCTGTGACCCATCCCGAGAAATGCCCTGCACAAGAGTGAAAAGCGTGAAGGAGCTCAGGGACCTCATGTTCACCCACACACCACAACAAAACTTCCTGAGAAGTTCTCCTGTAAAGGTGTCCATCGAGAAGGCAAAACCCCCGTGCTCGGATCTCCAATGCCTTTTGTTGCACTGGTGAGGAATCTGTTGGGAACTGACTTGAATCCAGGTACACTACAATGTCCTGTAATGCTGCTGGGACCACAAAGGAAGTAGCTTCAGCAACCAGAAACTCGCTCAGATCCATCACACACTTCCGGCGCGTGTGAAAAGTTGGCTGGAACTCTTAGATGGTTACAATCCAAGATAAAGTAGAAGGACTATAAACCGGTCGCTGTAAAAGAAAGGTCAACAATTTAAAATAGACGTGGAAATGGATACAGGCTCCAGCGAGAAAGTGACGAAATCGCTCCAAGGTGTAAACAACAGCCACTACTTCTTTTTTTGCATCAACATACTTCTTCTCAGTCTCCTTGAACAAATGTGAGGCATAGTATGTTGCATGTGGTGGCTTGCCAGGCTGTGCACTTTGGCAAAGGCATACTCCAAAAGCCTCTGTACCCGTTGTGACATAAATGTCAAAAGGAAGTTGTCGTTCTGGTGGTTGGAGTACCAGGGCCGTGCAGAGTGATTACTTTAGTGATTCAAAGGCTTGTTGCTGGGACTCACTCTAGACAAATGGAACATTTTGTTGTAGCAGAGCTATTAGAGGCCGTGAACATGCAGCATAGTTGTGGAGGAAATGGCGAAAGAAACCCATTTGCCCAAGGAAGTTGCAAAGTTGCTTCATGTTGGTTGGTGGGTTTTGATCCAGAATCTCCTAAGCCTTGTCTACTTGGGGCTTGATCTCATCCTGTGAGACATCAAAGCCTAGCAACCGGCCTTCAATCACCTTGAATTTACACTTTGTTGAGTTCAATGAAAACCTATGTTGTCGGCATCAAGTGAAGATCTGCTCCAAGTGCACAAGGTGGTCCTCAAAGGAGTTAGAGGTCATGCATAGATCATCCATATACACCCTCAAGGTGCCTCCAATCAAGTCATGAAAGGCGTGGGTCATAAAATGCTAAAACGTAGCTCCAGCATTACACAAGCCAAATGGGAGGACGTTGAAAGTGAAGATGCCCCAAGATGTCCGGAAGGCCGTAAGATTTCAATGATCAGGATGAATGCAGATCTGGTTGTGCCCTAAAAAGCCATCCATGAAAGAGTAGTAATGGTGTCCGGCCATCTTATCCACAATCGCATCGATAAATGGAGTTAGAAAGTGATCTTTCGCAATTGCCTTGTTCAAGTCTCGAAAGTCAACACATAGCAGAGTTTTCCATTTGCCTTGCATGCAGGGATGAGATTGGCCACCCACTCTGAGCTCTCCAAAGGGTAAATAAAGCTGGCTACCAGAAGTCGCTCGATCTCCAACTTCATCTCTGAGTGAGCTACCGGGATGAAACACCGCATCTTTTGACGGACTGGTTTGGCTGACTTTGAAAGCACAATACTGTGCATGATCATGTCCATGGGAACTCCTAGAAGCTGGCTGTAGTCCCAAGCAAACACGTCCTTGAAATGGTGAAGGAGATTCAAGATCTTTGCTGCGTTTGTTGAAGCAAGCGATGTGGCAATAAAGACCGAGTCCTTGTCATCACCTAGGAAAACGGCATAAACCCTGGAGTCTAGAGAAACCTTGGGCTCAGGGGGTTCATCTATCTTGGATTCCTCCCTGACCTTGGAAACCAAAGAGCAGGGAGTGCCTTTTGCCTCTCACATCATGGTGATTGCTTGATGTGATAACCTATCCACCCAAAAGTTTTCTTCACGAGGGACACATTGAAAAGTCATCTGAGAGAACTCATCCTTCAAGTTGGCCACCCACTGCCATAGCTCTTTCAGGTTCTCTTTGCGGACTTGGTATTCTCCAGTAAGTTGGTGTATGATGAGTTGCGCATCTCCAACGAAAGTGACACGCCTAAACTTGAGATCTGTGGCTAACTTCATGGCACTAATAGCCACCAAGTACTCTGCTTCATTAGCTGATGTTGCTGGCAAAGTGATAGAGAGGTTGGCTACTTTGTTCTCCACAGAATCAATCATCCAAACTCTAATGTTGGCAACTTGGTTTTTGGGGCATAAAGCACCGTCAAAATAAGCTGTAATCATAGGAGTGTCCTCTTCTTCAAATAAAGATGTTAGGGACACCACATCCGGCAAGACTGTCTTTGGCAAGTCAGGAAAAAACGTTGCTATTGGATCCAGAGTCTTTGTCTGTTGTTCTCTTTGCTTCTGATGCTCTGAGCGCTCAATGTCCAATGCAAGGATTGTAGCCAGGTACTTTGCAAGTGAAGGAAGATCCTCCGCCGAAGTCAAGTCCAAGTCTGGTGCTAAAGTTTCAATGTAATACACTTGAATCTGTACCAAGGGCTCCACAGTAGGAAATTCTGAACTCAAAGAGCCATAACTCACATGCAGCATGTCTGATTGGCTTGATTTTTTCTACCAGTTGTGTATAGATAGTATAGATAGGGTAGCTTTGAGAGAGATAATGTTGCTTCTAGAACCAGAGTCAACCAAAACATCCATCCTACAAGAGGAAGTACCAATCTTCACTGGGACAAAGAATGGACTAGGATCTCCACCATATCTTGTCATGTCGACAATGTGCACATCTTAAGGAGTCCTCTTGAAAGTGCTCTTTAGTGTTTCTGACCATGCAAACTCCTCTAAATGCTGGCTGAATCCCAGGACAAGACACAACATGTCTCGGAGCGAAAAGGTGATGGGAGTGTTAACCAACTGTTGAAGAACCGGCTCCAGAACAGGAATAATTGTTGGTGAGATCTCAGGAGGAGAAGCAAGTAGTGACTTGAAGGGGAGCTTACAAGCCACCGGGGGATCTATGGGAGGCTGAGCGGCTGCTTTCTTCTTCGCTTGGGCTCAAGTGGCTATAGTTTGCTACTGTTGCCTATAGAGTTCCTCGGCTACCAAAATTATGTTGACTGATGAGATGGGTACCTTGCCTTTGCTTGACGAAGGGGCTACCTCAATTGCTTGTCGCTCCAACTGCTCCTGATATGTCTTTAGACCCCGAGATGATGTGGAATTATCCGCAAAGGGACGTTGTTGGACACATTGAGAAGGTGGAGGCCAAAGCTCTAGGTGAAGTTTGAAGCAGTGCTGCGTGTTATGTGTGTTTGTCTCGTAGTGAGTGCACTAACGGGACTTAAATCTGCATTCCCGAGCTGTAGCAACCTCTTTCCTGGACTCCACCAGCTCCTGGAGTAGTTTATCATGGTGTGATTGCTGCTGAAGAATGATCTCCTTCAGCTGCCGCATCTCGTTGGCAAAGTTCTCAATAGCCAGAGGTGTATGCTTGATAGCAACGGGCTTTGTTGTGGATAGGTGAATAGTTGCACAAGGTGACTCTGATGAAGTGATGGCTTGGTCGAAATCAACTCTGGCAATCCTCAGGTCGACAAAAAGCTCTCTTTCCAGCTTCATAGCAAATGAAAATGCCTTACAGCAAGACCTAAATGTCTTCTTAAGAAGTTTCCATTGCAAGTTCCCACACAGACCCACTGTGAATTCCGTGATCCCCTGTTGCTCATTTTGGACTACTCTATGATCCCAACACTGCTTCCAGTATACTCGAAACCGGGTGATGTAGTCAGGAACAGACTCATGAACACCCTGCTGGAACGAAAAGAGGTCGACAAGTAGCCGACTTGTGGGTTTTTCTTCAACGAAACATTCACTGAAAGAAGCAAGTAGTGTCTAGAAGTCTGTTCAGTCCTCTAGGAGGAGAGAATCTGCCCAAGTTGCTACTTTGCCTTTGAGAGACTGCAAGAAGTCGCAGCACATGCGATCATCATCAACAATCATGTTTGTGGTGCAATAGTAATCAAAGCGACTGATATGCAATGTTAGAGAGATTGTTCCAACACTTGAGAAGGTCGACAGATCACTCCCCTTCTGCAGAACATAGAGCTAAGGTCAAGCTAAAGGTGGCTACGCCATAGCTCGTAGATCTAAGTCACTAGAATCTGCCGAGGATGAAGAGGACTCGGCCCGAGAAGGTGTTATGTAGTACCTAAGCTGCCTTTGGATGTTAGAAAGTTTACTCCGTACCTTAGGGCCTTGAGGTATGGTGAAAGGGTGCCAATTTGTCATACATCTGGTTTGTATCGGCATCAAATACCCTGAACACTGCAAATGCTTGGTCAAGGCAACTGGGTTGACAAGAACAAGAAGACTACAAGCTTGTGCTCAAGTTGCTCAAAGTTGCCCAAAATGCCTGTGATGAAGAGAAATAAGGGTGATGTAGGCCTCAAGCACACGTAACCATTGACCCCTAGGGTAACTGCTAGAGTAGCCGCTGGACTAGATGGTAACTGGTAACTCGTAACCAGTAACTAGGAACTTGTAACCTGTAACTAGTAATCCCTTGTTCTCGCTCTTACTCCTATGCCTGCTCCAACACTAACTCCTATCCATACGCTTACTCCTACTGTCCCTGTTCCTATACCAACTCTTGTTCCTATTTTTACGCCTACTTGTTCCTTCAAGATTGCTTTATTCTCAAGGAACTCAAAACAAAGTTTAGCCCAAAAGAGAAAAATGAGTCTTTTGGTCTTGATCCTTCCCCATTTTGATTGTTGGTGGGCTTGTTGGAAAGGGCTCAACCCTGTCTACCCTCTATTGCAGGAATTTGTGAAGAAGCTACCTCAATATTCCCTGAAATCCAAGAAAAAAAAGCCCAGAACACCAATATTGTGGAAAAACATGTGCATGTCACTAATGTAAATCAATACTAAAGCACCGTTGGTAGTTTTTGGAAAGCCTAGGATCAAGAGCACCTCTAGAAACAAACGGCATTCAAAACAAAGCCCGGAGAAGCACAAATTCCTATTACAAAGATGACCCAATCTAGCCAAAGAAGAAAATCCTTTTGCATGCCATCAATTTGCCCAAATTTAGAAATAGATTATCATAGTTTGTATCTTGTAAAGATATTTTAAAGTAAGTACAAAATAATATTTCAAAGTGACTAGATTTTACTTTTGTTTGTTGATAAGTGCTAGAAGACTATCTAGTGCTTTACTTAATTGTTAAGATGAAGGTGTCATAGTGTTTGAAATTGATTGTAAAAAGTTTTGAAGAATTAACTCATTTACTATTTTAGTAGTTATAACTATAGGTTGAGCTCTCTACTATATTTGAAAGAGTAGATGTAGCCACATCCAAAGATTCCAAGCATGTCCCACTCACCACTAAATGGTTATGCTAACCAATGTGAATTGTTACTATAGTGAATGTCACATCTTTTGGGACAATATAAAAGATGTGAGTTTCACATTTTCTTTCATATTATGGAAACTTCTTGTAAAAGAGACATTTCACAAAACCAAGTTGCTTACGCAGTGAAATTGTTTGCAAGTGAACTCTTGAAATTGGTTGTAGTATAGGTAGTCCAAGTTGAAGCATTGACTCATTTGGACTCTTCTAGCAAACTATTCAGCTCTCTAAACCATAAGTTTGACCTAAATATGCTAATCCTAATCCTAACATATCTGTAGTGCACTTGAATTTGGAGTTGAACTCCAAGCCTGTTGCGCTATGAAATGAGGGTCCGGTACAATCCCACAAGCACCAGCTCCCCGTATCCAGCACCTGCACGCAAAATGGTGTCAGACGGAGTTTGGCACAATTTTGGCATACCGATGGCCTAATGCGAGGAGGAGGGTACCCCACCAACTAGAGCAGTGTGGAGCTTAGGCTTAGACCCAAGCTAGACACAAAATAAAAAGCAACACAGCCAAGCGAGAGCTAAACTAATGTCTCAAATAGTCAGACATGCATTCCAACCACTATCCCTACTATACATTTGGAACCCCCCACATCCCCCCCCCCCCTTGAGGAACACGCTTTGGGCTTTCACCCCAAACCTCCCTTAGTATCAGGAGTTAATCTTTGGGATAAACTCGAAAACTTACTAAATATGGAATGGCGCTAAATTGCGAATTTGGACATGAGATGAACACCATTGTGTTCAGGTCGACCGCTACATTCCATAGATATGCCAAATGAGTGAATCTAGACACTTTCCATAAATAGTATTTGGAACTGAAATGAGACCAACACAAAGGGCATGATAGCAAGGGTGTTTGGCAGACACGGTAAGCTATCATTCAGCGATATTGAAGGACTAGTCTCAATACGCGAGAGTTCTTGATACTAGCAAGTGCAAGCTAATAATAGAAGTTTCTCAAACCTGGCTGAGTATGCTCAGCAAGAAACACATAGGGTTCCTACCTTATGTTTATCTGATTTAAGTACGCAGTCATTGACCAGTTTCTCAACTAGCTCAAGCGGGAACAATAAAGAGAACTAATTGTACCGACCTTTTGCCTTCATGGCAGTAAGGAAAGAGTGTTCATAAGGACTGACCGACAAATATCTTTCGATACCCGAAGTTATATTCGCGACAATATCCCCTACATGAAATTTTTAGAAGGTAGAAGCTTAAGGACCAAATCTCCATCATAGTCTTTAGAAAGTTAAGATCAATTCACAAGAATTCCGCATTGGTACTTTAAATTAGAGTGCTTATAAATTTTAGAGGCTTTAGTAGCTTAAACATAAATCCACTACCCATATGTTTTCCTATATCTATATTTTTTGTTAAATTTGCCATTGAAGAGTTTGCTATTGCCAAGGATACACATAGCTCCTTCTCATTTGCCGTTGAAGAAATAACCTCTCTACTCCGAATTGATCCATCATTTGAATCTACCATAAACTCTTATAGTTGAAACTCTACTTCTACAATTGGATTTGGTGTATATATATTTTCCTAAAAATATCTTTGTCACAGAAACCCAAAATGACCATATACCTTGAGCTTTTTACAACATTCTAATTCAATCAAGTTGAAGCCCAAAGAAAGCATATAAAAATGCTTTATCAGTGACTCAATTTTTAGTGACTAACTCCTTCCTTTGATATCTCACTATTGTTATTGCAACATTACTCACTATTGGATCTTCATAAAATGTGGGAAAATTAAAACATATTTTACAAGAAAAATCAAGTCATTAATGATAGTAAATTCTTTTAGTTATAACTTTATTTTGTTTTCTCCAAAATTGATTTGAAGGTTTTAAGGGTTTTTAGGGCTGAGGTCAGCAATTGGGTAAGTGTTCTTAATAGCTAGGGTTTCTTAGCAAGAGATGAGTTGAATGTGGTGAGGAGCAACAAGCATGTAGATAAATTGCCATAGATGCCATAGCCTATGTTGTCATGGAGTGTAAGTTCTTGAGATTAGACTTCTTGAGAGGTCACCTAGCCTAGTATTATTCAAACCCAAAGATATTTAACCCCAAATATCCCAAGACCCTTAAATTGGAAAAGGGGTGCACTCTTGTTTATAAGCCTTTTTTTTTATATTTAAACCCCAATTGATCATTTCTCAAGTTATTCCCTTTAGTTGCTTATAGGGAGCCACAGCACTATGTCCCATTACATGGCGACTATAGTGGCCTGAGTTAGGCAAGCTCAATCTACTATGGAAGCTTAGGTAGTGCTATAGTGGCCTGAGTTGAGCAAGCTTGATCTGCCATGAGAGCTTAGGCAATGTTATGGCAATTTGACCAAAGGAATTGTGCACTACCATGTGAGAGGGAGTAGTGTTGTGGCTCCTCCCATAGTCACTTCAAGTGGTGGCAAGTGCCACCACCCATTCTACCGCATAAAAGCGAACAATGCCATGGCTCCCCCCACAGCAACTCCAAGTGGTGTGAGCACCAACACTCGAGCCGCCGCATGAAGGGGAGCAATGTTATGGCTCCCTCCATAGCAACTCCAAATGATAGCAAGTGCCAACACTTGAGCTGAGAGTAGCATTGTGGCTTCCTCTTGAGTGGTGGTGAGTGCTACCACCCCTTTTGCCACGTGAGGGGGAGTGACACTATGGCTCCCCTCATGGCAACTTGATTCACGGTGGTGGTGAATGCAGTAGCTTGATTTGCAACTGATTCTTATGCTTAGCCATCTTAATTTGTAATTATTGATCTTTATTTTGTTTTTTTTTTTCATTCAAATTCATGCCTATGCTATCTAGACTTTGGTGACTTACTACAACATGTGCAAGAAAAAAATATTTATCAAGAATATTGCTATTAATGCCATGAGGAACATAGACACAGTATAAGTGAGAGAACCTTTCTCATATCAAGAAAGCAACCAAACCAAGAATCCCGAGCAAACCAAGAATCCTAAATTGTTTGGAGATGACTCTGAAGAAGAAAATGAGTAATAGTAAGATGAAAAAGAAGATGATAATGGCCTTAACCCTTTGGAGAGTTAAGTTGCATAAAGAAGAATGGCTATAGAGGAACCAAGTAGAGCCAAGGATGGAGTTAATGCAAAGTAAAAGCAAAATGAAAAACTATAAATACAAAAGAAAGTTTTAGATATAAACTCATTTAATTGTCCCTTGAAGTTTAAAGTGGAGGTTGTCTTGAATTTACTATAATAGATGATAATCAAAAAGAAAATTCCACATCCCAAATGCCTCTATACCATATGATCTCAAATTTAATATGATTGGATTAGCTTAAGTTTTCCATTTAACAACAAGGCTTTGTGTAAATAAAGTCTAAGTTTATTGTGGCAAAGGGTCCAATGCTCTTGAATGAGAAAAAAACTTTTTAGAATGAGATATGGTAATAACTTGACATGGAATTTAAGGCCACTTTGAAGAATGAGACTTATGCCGAATGGAAGGAGGGTCTTTTTAATTGAATGCTACTTGTATGGGAGGGAAATCACTAGCTCGAGGTATAGTTGCTATGGATATTTGAACTATCTAAATCCGAGATTGCAAGATATTATGTCATGGCAAATGTTGTGGTGAAAGAGTTCTAGGACAAAAATCATATAACACTTATTATGGCTTTGACTTCAATAAATAAATATGCCTATTTCTTCTTTAGATTCTTTATTGATATAACTTTCTTAATATAAGCAACATGAAGATGCAATAGTCAAAATAACTCTTCTATACACGATCATGGTTGTGCGGAATATTTTTCAAGCAGATGCTAGCAAGATTATATATGAGCTCATAGACAAGGAAAAAGTCCAACTCAACATAACAGTTGCCAAAGTAAATCAATTTAAGAAGCATGATATTTATGCCAATTTCCCCCGATAATCTACACATGTATTCCATTCAAGGTATTTAATTTTGCTAAAGTACTCATTTTGAGTTTTTTTTTTGCTTCTCTAGTATGACATCAATAAGGATTTCAAGAAATTGAAAAAGAAGAGCTTAGATGTTGATGCTATTACTAAAGAAGAATATAAAATCAAGCAAAAACATATAGTAAAAATGATGAAGCTGATTAATATCTCACATTTGGATCTTAGAGAGGAATGTTTTGATGCTATGACAAGCTTTAATATAGAGGATCCATAGTATAAATAGTGTATATTTGAGAAGATAAACATAGTAGCTTCAGCACAAATTCTAAATTTATATAAGCTAGTAGCGTTCAAGGAATTTAGAGCATCTAGTGGATCATCTATAGTTATCCATTCTTCAGTCCCAACTATTAATAAGCCATTCCGAGTTTAATGGAAAAAAAAAGTGATGAACATCAAGGTGGTGGAAAAAGAAATTATGTATGTTGAGGAGGTGGGTGAATAACACTTCTCTAGAGCAATTCAATCAAAGTACAAATTAGTATAAGAGTGTTATAACAAATGTGAGCTTGAGTTTGGCATTCTATAAATTTAGCTATAGCTTCAGTTAGTGTTTAGTAAAGCTAAGATTGAAGAGGACAATGATGAAGATTAAGGGGATGAGATAAATGATGTAGTAATGCAAAAAGTTGGCTAAAGTCTTGTATCCAATTAACACTTTCATCACTTTGTACTTTTCAAGTTTTAATTTTCAAGTACTTCAAATCTGTATAAAAGGCAATTCCAACTATTAGTTGTCCCTTACTTTGCTTACCTATATGTATGGAAACAAAAAATTACCTAAACATACTGAGGTCATAAACTAGAAGTGGGAAAATTATTTTTTGTGGTTAGATCTTTACTGAAGAGGGAGAAAAATATATGGAACTTGTATATACAAGATAGGAAAAGTAACTTACAACCATCAAGGATTTTTTGATAGAATTTGATGGTATTGATAAATCCATTGAAGTGAAGACACAACTAAAAAAGAAGAGGAGAAAGCATGTTACTCAAAATGCACTAAAAGTGTTTATTACATCTAGTAAGCCCACAAAATTTCTTTATTTATTTTGTATTTAACTATGTTATTTAGCTAATTCTGAAGTGGAAGAAATCCAAATTTCAAAAAAGGAAGAAAGCTTTCTTGCAAGCTTGGGTGAAAGCCATATATTAATGATCCAAATGAGATACCAAAAGCACTTGGCCATTTTGTTATCTAACATAGAGCTATGGAAGACTTGGCCAAAATTATTTTTCAACAAAGCTATAAAACATATAAAAAAATACACTAACGAGGATTTTGGTGATGATTTTAAGATTGGTGAAGATTAGAAAACTCTAAATACTAAGGATTTCAAGTAATATAAGTTATTTCTCAAGGAACTAAAGAAGTTTATGTATCACCATTCTTAGAGTTCCTCTATTAGTGAATCTTCATATTGAGCAAATAAATTATAGTTTTACTCTTTTTGGTGCTCACTTATTGATAAGAGTGATCCAACCTAGTTTTATTCCAGTGTTAGTCTTGTAAATGAATTTTGTGGGACTTTCAGTTAGTGTTTAACTTTTGGAATGATATCGCAAATAGTTGAGATGGCATAGATGCTTTCTCGAGCTTATTATAAACTCATAAATTTGGACTTTCTAGGATGTCATCCAACCTAATACTACTTAAACCCAAAGATGTTTAAACCCAAATATCCTAAAACCTTTAATCAATTGGAAAAGAATATGCACTCTTATGTAAGCAACCAAAGGGAATAATTCGAGAGACGATCCATAAGGGTTCAAATATAGAGGGAAAGGGCCCATAAATAAAAGTACACCTTTTTTCCAATTGGTTAAGGGTCTTGGGATATTTAAGGTTAAATATCCTTAGGTTTGAATAGTATTGGGTTTGATGACTTCTTGGGAAGTCCAAATTCAAGAGTTTACATCTTGTTTATGGGCTCTTTCCTTTTCCTTTAGTTGTTTATAATCCATTACACTTCTTTGCAAATTCGTGCCTTTGTAAATGGAATACACCCTACTTTTTCAAGTCGAGCCTAGTTAAAGGCAAATTAAACCTCTTAAATGTCAATCTCAATATGTGGTGTGATTTCTTTAGCCAATCAATAGAGTTGGACCTAAAACCTCTTTAATACCACATTGCCATAGTGACATTAAATACAAAGCTTGGCTAAGTTATTTCTTTTTAAACAAGAAAACACCTCCAATATTTTTTAGAGGTGCAAAAGTTAGAAATTTTGGCAGATATATTTATGTGATACCTTTATGATGAGGGTGGTAGTATTTTTTACTTCTTTAGTGGTACAGAGGTTTTCTTGGTTATTACTTGACATAATGGTTGCAATACCTTTGGATTAAGCATGTTATTATAAAGAAAGCTCTTGAGGATATGCCACCATATATAAAGATTGTACTTAAGTTTATGGGGAGGCATTCAAACCATTATAACATATGCATTAAGAAGAAGTCAATTTTCATGTTAAAGCTCATTAATGATTATGCATAGGAGAAGAAGAGAGAAAAATAGAAAATGTGAGAGAGAAGAAGAAAGCAATCTAGTTCTTTTATATATATATATATATATATATATATATATATATATATATATATATATATATATATATATATATATATATATATATATATATATATATATATATATATAGTGTGTGTGTGTGTGTGTGTGTGGATTTGAGATATAATTTGTTATAGTTATAATAATATCTGATAGTTACAGCATAAAGTATATTTATAATTACTAAATGATTTAATATATAGTTATAATGATGAAATGTTTTCGAATATTAATTTATTACACAAGAATAATCTTAGTATATTAAAATCAGAAATATTAAAATATTATGTCTCAACTCCTTGTTGACTTGGCTCCCTTTTTGCCAACCCCAATTAAACTTTTTATTCCTGGTGCCTACAGTTGGTCCTTGAGAGAGACAAAACATTCATGAGGGAAAGAAGCTTCTCTAACACAAGATTTAGAGCAAGAAGTTTGGAAGAGAAAATGGAACTTACCATAGCTGGCTTATGCCCTACTACTAGTATTTTATTTTAGCTAAAATAACTTATTTACCATCTTTTTATCTTCTATTTTGGAGCGAAGTTTTGATAGGGAAACATGTCTAGATTCCTTATATACACTAAAATCTTCATTGTGGCAGCATTAATGCGGTGTCCAAGGTGATGTTGTGAGGACTCGGAATGCAATGATAGCAGTGGGATCTACTGCCATTTGAAGAGAGCATTAGACACTGAAAATGATCATGACATACCGGAAAAGGGGTGAAAAGAAGGTGATGAAACATCAGGTAAACACTGCCTTTTTGCAACTGCCTGCTGTTGGATGGTAACCACCGAGTCCTCCTCCTGCGCAGCAGCCGACCATGGTGGATCCATCTTGGGCACCTTTTCGTTGAAGCATTAATTGCATTGTCAACACCGACTTTGTCAGGGCTGGTTTCCCCATTGTTGTCTGACACAGATGCGACAATCCCGAAGTCGAAAAGGTAGAACCTCTCCAAACCAACGCCTTGCTCGCAGTAAGCAACGTTCCTGGGGCTGACATTATGCACCGCACCAGCAGCCTGGCTCCCATCACAGCGGCCGTAGAGTGATTCGCCAACGTAACTCATGAGCACGATCAGGTAGTTTCTCCAGTTAAACGGCTGTAAAACCCAGCCCGACCACAGGTCTTGGATCCACTGGCAGCCAGAGCCTCCCAAATTCTCAACCTGACTGAAGAGCTCAATCGGAAGATCAACTGTTCCGGATGCTTGGCCGACTCCTTGCTTCAGTGCTTGCCGTCATCCAGTAGAACCAGATAGCAGCCCAAGGTGAAACCGCTCAGAGGAGCACCTGCACAATTGCCATGAGATCACCAAAATCCCAAAGACTTGTCATTAGTTTAAAAGCGATCTTAGCTAAAATACATTATTCTCAGAATATCTTTTATATTACAATAAATTATCATAGCCGCCATAGAAAAACAAAAAAGCGTCTTGTCCACGAAAACCGAACTTTGTGCAATAGGCCAGAGCCTCCACGTACTTAAAGGTCCACCAATCTCTTTTTTCTACCCGGGCAACATCATGGATGCTTCGACGAACACACCCTCCGGGGCCTTCGATCCATCACTTCGACGTACTTAAAGCTCCACCAATCTCTTTTTTCTACCCGGGCAACATCATGGATGTGCTGCTGCTCTTGGCGACTTGGATTTGCTCGTCACTGGCCGCCCTGCTGCTCCTCTTCCAGATCTTCCACTCCACCAGCGCGAGGAGCAAGAAGAACTTCCCACCAGGTCCTTTCTCATGGCCCCTCGTTGGCTCTCTCTTCTCGCTCGGCCCCCATCGGCATCGCTCCCTGGCCGAGATGGCTCGAAAGTATGGCCCTGTTATGTTACTCCGGCTGGGAGTCCGGCCTCACATCATCATCAGCAGCCCGGAGATGGCGAGGCAAGTCCTCAAGGAGCACGACGTCGAGTTTGCGAGCAGGCCCCTGTTCTTCACCATCGGTCGACTCATTAGCCACAACTTCCAGGACCTTATCTTCGCACCGCACGGCGAGCGATGAAAGATGCTGCGGCGAGTGTGCGGCACAGAGCTCTTCACGGCCTCCAAGGTGAGCCACTTTGCCAGCACTCGCAAGAGGGAGCTGGGAGCGTTTGGAGCGACCGTCGAGGCGTCTGCAAAAGACGGGCACGAGTTTAATCTCAGCTCCATGCTGCAGGAGTACTTCACCAACCTCATGACGTGCGTGTTGTTCGGGAGGAAGTTCTACGGCACTGACACGCCGCTCACTCCCGAGGCCGAAGCCTACAAGGCGTCGTGGGCGATCCAAGCGAAAGAATCCAGGAGGCTGTTTGCCGCTGATTACATCCCTGCGATGCGATGGCTGGACACGCTCAGAGGGACGCAAAACCGACTCAAGAATGAAGTCCTACCAGCAAGATCTCGCTTTCTGGAAGCAGTCATCGAGGAGCACACGAAAGACTTCGATCCGGAAAATCCCCGGGATTTCGTCGACGTGATGCTGACTCTGGGAGGAGAAAACAAGCTTAGCAACGACCAGATCATCGCACTGCTCCAGGTAAGCAAAAGAAGAAAGAAAAGTCTTGCGTTCTTCGTTGTTTCTCACGTAAGCGTGGGACGCAGGATCTGCTGATGGCCGGCACTGGACCGTCCAAGGGGACGATCGAATGGGCCATCTCGGAGCTGATAGTAAACCCCAGAGTCCAGGAGAGAGCTCACGAGGAGCTGGACAGAGTCGTGGGGAGAGATCGTCCCTTGGAGGAGTCGCATCTAAAAGACCTGCCTTACATCCAAGCCATCGTCAAGGAAGTCTTCCGGAAGCGTCCAATCGCGCCGCTGGGCGTCCCCCACTACAACGATCGCGAGGTAACTCTCGCCGGCTACACGATCCCCGCCCACACCACGGTCCTCGTGAACATCTGGGCAATCCATCACGACCCAAGCATCTGGAGCGACCCCGAGCTCTTTCTCCCCGAGCGATTCCTGGGCAGCGACCACAGCGTGCTGGGAAACGACTTCGACCTCCTGCCCTTCTCGTCCGGGCGGCGCCGCTGCGTCGGGATCCCGCTGGCCATGCCCCATGTCACGCTCACCCTCGCCTACCTCTTGCATCGCTGGAGCTGGCGATCGCCGCCTGGGAAGCCGATCGAGATGGCGGAGCTCGCGGGTAGGGGCCCGGTCGCGTCACCCCGCATTGTCTGTGCCTCCCATCGCTAGAACCCTAAATTCAATTTAGGGCTTAGACTTGAAGTTTATCTTAAAGGATAAGTGACACACTTATTTGGGGCGTATAATTAGCGCATTGTGGCCATTTTTGATGGATGCCATGGGGAGCTATTTGCGGTTTACGTGCCGCTACAACTAGACAATGCCGTCCAGTTTGAAAAGCCCTCTTTCGCATTTCTCACAATCTCGCGCGTCTCATGGCGTGAAGCGTCAATGGGAAGGCGAAAACTTCCCATTGAATTCATCCGGAATGACAAGTCGAGGAGGGAAACGTTCAAGAAGCGGCTGAAGGGACTCCGCGGCAAGGCCGAGCAGCTCGCGACGCTGTGCAATGCCGAGGTGGGTGTGATCGTCATCTGCGATGGTAAAGTTCACGAGGCCGGGTTCACGGGCAACAGCGGCAACTTGGGTGGCAATGCGATCGATTTCAAGGACATCATCACCAAGTACGCCATGCACTCGTACCAGACTTACCAGCTCATGGCGATCCAGCGGATGCTCCACCCCGAGATGAACAGCGGCGTCGTGGCTCAGGCCCAGGGTGGCGGAGGGCTCCTGGACCTCAATTTGCCCGGTGGGGGCATCTTGTATGGACAAGGAATGGTGGGCTGTGGTAATGGCGGTATGGAAGGAGGATTGCCCGTTTACAACAATGGTAACTGCAATATGACTACCAACAACAACAACAGCCAGATCTACACCAGCACTGTGAATCCTCCGCTTCTTGCAGCTGGGCAGAAGGATTTGATAGGCCCCGGAGACGAGGACTCCATATCCAACTCAAGCAAGTCTTCCATCGCCACCACCGCCGCCACCAAGTTCGTCGAGCCATCCAAGTACGAAGGTGGCGGTGGCAGCGCTCCTCCTCCTCACCACCACCACCACCATCAGCAGCTTCACCAAATTGACCAGCTCGCTTCTCACTACACGGACTTTAACATGGGCTGTGGATTCCCGGGAGGACCCCATGGTGGCAACGCCGGAAACCCCAGCTTTGACAATGGCTATGGTGGTGTTTCGATGATGAGTGCCAGCGCCGCTAACGCCGCCGCCGCTAACAACGGTGGCTATGGAGGAGATCTAAGCTCTCGGGGTGGCGGGGGAGTTCCAGGGGCCTCCGCGCCCATGAGCAATTTGATGTTTGACGGGCCATTCCAGTTCAACACACTGGACGACATGGACTTTGACAAGCATTGGACCACCGATGACCCGGTCAGCGCCGCCGCCGCGGCCGCCATCGCCGCCACCACCACTGCCGCGTCGTCTTCCACCACCACCACCGTCACGGCCGAGTAAAAAGTGTTGTGCTCTCTCACTTTACCATTTTTACCTGCCCACCTTTCTAGAATGCCATTTTTACGCACTTTTTTCTAACACAACGTTGACTAGAGAGAGAGAAAAATGCGTGGTCTTTTTAAACAAGTATTTTCTTGTTGTACTGCAAGCGCTTGTACTACATGGAATCGTGACGCGGGGTCACGCACAGGGAAGAAGATCCCCACATCGGATTTTAGGTCACGCTAGTTGTTCCAGTCTTTCTTCCTCGGCGCCCTCGCCACGCTCTAGCAATGGCCGCCCTGCAGCAAATTTCGCTCCACAGGGCCTCCTCGCTCAATCCCTCGCTCGCGGCCGCCGGGGTTTCGGATTTCGAGGATTTCTAGATCGATCTCTCCTATCCGGGATCTGTAGGGGCAGGATTTCGCAAATTGGGGTATGGCGCCGCATAGAGGAGGGGCGATCAGGAAGGAGCTGGAGCTGGAGGATCTTGAGGCGCAGGCTCGGCTTGTGTTGGATGAGGCGGCGCTGGAGAAAGAGCCGCTGCTGACGAGTTCTTCTTTCTTGGAGGACGGGAATGAGAATGGGAAGAGCGGCGCGCCGGCGCTGTGTCGATTGGAGGTCGCGATTGGAGGGATGACTTGCACGGCTTGCTCGACGTCTGTGGAGAAGGCGGTGCTGAGGATCGACGGCGTTTCTTCCGCGACGGTGGCGCTCTTGCAGAACAAGGCGGATGTGAAATTCGATCCCAGGACGTGCAAGGTATGTGAGTCCTCACTCGTAGTAATTTTGGTACTTGACTTGCATAGGATAGATCTTCTTGCAGGTACTTTGTTTTTTTTTTTACAGGATAGACCTTTGCTTGATTTGTGAGAAAAGAGCAAGAGCAGAAATCTAGAGAAACGATTGTGGAAGAGTTTAGTAGTGCTTTGGTTCCGGCGAAAGTTCTCCTCACGCCTGTTTGTGCTTTGCAGGAGGATGCAATCAAAGAGGCCATCGAGGACGCTGGCTTTGATGCCGAAATTCTGTCAAGAACTTTCATGATCGACCTGGTTGGTAATGGCAACGCTGCTCCGCCAAGCAAACTGACAACCACTGAAAAGTTCAAGGTTGGTGGCATGACATGCACAGCATGCGTCAACTCCGTGGAAGGCGTTTTGGCGAAGCTTCCAGGTGTAAAGCGCGTTGCTGTGGCGCTGGCGACCGAGATGGGAGAGGTGGAGTTTGATCCCAAGGCTGTGCAGAGAAGGCAAATCATTGAGACGATCGAAGATGCAGGGTTCGAGGCAGAGCTCATTGAGAGTGAGGAACGGGACAAGGTGATTCTCACCATAGGTGGGATGTTTGAGGACGATGGAACGCAGGTTGGGGAGCTTCTTTCCAAGCTCAAAGGCGTCAGGGATTTCACGCTGGACGTGTTGCTGGAAAGGGCTGTAGTTATGTATGACCCGGAAGTGCTGAAGCTCAGAGACATCGTTCACGGTATCGAGAATGCCGGGGCTGGGAGGTATAAAGTCGTGCTCCCGAATCCTTATACGTCTTATTCTCCGGATAAAAGCAAAGAAGTATCTTCGGCGTTACGGCTTTTTATCGCGAGCTTGGCCTTCAGTGTGAGTTGTACTTGTTGTTTTCACTCGTCAAACTCATGTTTCTTTTTTTTCCTTTCAGATTCCAGTTTTCTTCATCACGGTGGTTTGTCCACACGTTCCGTTTGCTTATCGGCTGTTGCTCATTCACTGTGGACCTTTTCTCATGGGTGACTGGATGAAGTGGCTCCTTGTAACTCCGGTGCAGTTTATCATTGGCAAGAAGTTCTATCTCGGGGCGTATCATTCGCTTCGTAGTGGCTCGGCCAATATGGACGTTCTAGTTACGCTTGGAACGACGTCTGCGTACGTCTATTCCGTAGGTGCTATCTTTTACGGTGCTTTTACGGGCTTTCATGGAAGGACGTACTTCGAGACGACGACTATGCTCTTTACCTTCGTATTGCTTGGAAAGTATTTGGAAGTTCTCGCCAAAGGGAAGACATCCGAGGCGATTGGAAAGCTGCTTGAGCTCGCACCGACTACTGCTATGTTGGTCACTGCTGACTCAGGTAACTCAGGTTCGTTCAATAGCCATGCATTCTAAACCTTGAGCATATCACTGTAGAGAAGGAAACGGAGATTGATGCCCAGCTGATACAGAAAGGAGACAGGCTCAAGGTTGTGCCCGGTTCTAAGATTCCAGCTGACGGCTTCGTTGTGGAGGGCTCAAGTCACGTCAACGAAGGCATGATCACAGGAGAGGCTGCACTGGTTGACAAATCCGTTGGCGACAATGTCATTGGAGGTACCATCAACGTGAACGGGCTTCTTTACATCGAAGCAGTGAAGGTCGGAAGAGACGCTGCGCTGGCTAAAATTGTCAACCTTGTGGAGAATGCACAAATGTGCAAAGCTCCGATTCAAAAATTCGCAGACTACGTAAGTCGTGTTTCCCTCTCTTTGTAGTGAGTGCTGACGGGTTTTTCATCTGTAAAGGTGTCAAGCATATTTGTTCCTGTTGTGGTTGTGCTAGCATTATCTACTTGGATTTGCTGGTAAGTCTTTTTGTTTTCCCTCGGTAACTAGCGCCTCTACAAGCTCATGCAAAATTTCTGTGTTTTGCTAGGTACCTGGCGGGAGTGCTTGAATTATATCCAGATTCTTGGATGCCGGATGGTACAAATCATTTTGTTTTTGCACTTATGTTCGGGATTGCTGTGCTGGTGATCGCGTGTCCCTGCGCTTTGGGACTCGCCACACCAACTGCTGTCATGGTAGCAACTGGTGTTGGAGCTTCCAACGGAATTTTGATCAAAGGCGGCGACGCACTAGAACGAGCACACCAGATCCAATGTGTCGTTTTTGATAAGACGGGCACCTTGACTAATGGTAGACCGTCTGTGACAACTGCAAAGGCCTTCAACGGAATGACCTTGTCAGAGATGTTGGCATTTGCTGCTGCTGCTGAGGTTTGTTCTCCTCATTATTTGTTTCTAAGGTCATGAAAGTCTTCATTGGTTTTGCTCAGGCTGGTAGCGAGCATCCGCTTGCGAGAGCAGTTCTCGACTATGCGTACCACCATTTGGTATTTGGAGGGGTTCCCTCGACGCCAAAATCTCCGTCGAGAACCCGGGACTTCAGCTGGGTAAAGAAATGCTCCGATTTCAAAGCTCTACCAGGCCAAGGCGTAAGCTGCATTGTCGAAGGACAAATTGTGCTGGTATGTCATCTTCACTTTCAGATCGTTTTGTAGCTCACAACAATCAAACAGGTGGGAAACACGAAGCTCGTAACCGAGCAAGGAATCCCCATCCCGCAGCAAGCGGCCAACTACCTGCGTGAAGTCGAAGAGCGTGCCAGGACGGGCGTGCTAGTCACCGTTGGCCACGATCTCCGTGGAATCCTCGCAGTGTCAGACCCGCTCAAACGAGAAGCCGCTATCGTCGTGGAAGGCCTCAACCAAATGGGAATAAGAACGCTCATGGTGACTGGAGATAACTGGACGACTGCCCGAGCAGTGTCCAAGGAGGTAAGCCTCTCGCCCCCCGTCCTCTCTCGCTATAGCTAACTCGGAGCTTTCCAAAACCAGGTCGGGATCAAGGAGTGCATGGGAGAAGTTCTCCCCGGCGGCAAGGCCGAGGTGGTAAAGTCGCTCCAGTCCGACGGTACCGTGGTAGCCATGGTGGGCGACGGCATCAACGATTCTCCCGCGCTGGCAGCAGCGGACGTGGGAATGGCGATTGGTGCCGGGACCGACATCGCCATCGAAGCCGCCGATTACGTGCTCATGAGGAGCAACCTCGAGGACGTGATCACGGCGATCGACTTGTCGCGCAAGACCTTCGCCAGGATCCGGCTAAACTACGTGTTTGCGATGGGATACAACGTGGTGGCCATCCCCGTTGCTGCTGGTGTGCTCTATCCTTTCTTCTCGATAAGCCTGCCGCCCTGGATGGCCGGTGCCGCCATGGCCATGTCCTCGGTTAGCGTTATCGGCTGCTCGTTGCTACTGAGGCTCTACAGGAGGCCCAGGTTGACGGAGATTCTCGACTTCCAACCACAACACAGAAGCAGGCAATAATGTGTAACTATATATTTTGTACATGAGATGTTTTGTGAGTTTCGACATTGATCGCGTTCTTGTCATCTCCAAGTGGTCGCTTACCGGTGCTCACTTGCCTCCTCATGCTTGACTATTTTCTTAGATCAGAGTCGATTTCGATAGGAGAAAGGTAAAGAAGATTTACTCTTCTCCGCGAATTTGTCTTTATGTTCGTGGCAAGGCATCAAGTTGATGCACTGTAGAATCATTTAGTAAAGATCTCATCCAATGAGCATGAAAAAGAAATCATGGAGTAAAAGCTTGCAACAGAGACAAAGATCGATCACCATCCAACACACAATGACAATGGCAATGACAGTTTGTCCATCTTCAAGCCTCGTTCCGATCCGGGGAAGAGATGATTCATCATTTGCTTCGTTCCTTCTATTGAGCACATATACAGATGAATCTCTAATCAAATCAGCACCGAATACAAGCGCATTCGATGATCCATGAGCTCATACATTCATTAAATCCTAGGTTTTGCACACAACAGCAAAAACTTGGAACTCAAGAAACCATTTTCCCTCAAGGCACAGTGTTGAATCTTCTGCCCCAAATTGTGGCTACATGGGATTGGGCCTGTCCTGCATTAAATCAAACACATCTCTGAATCATCTGCCTGCTGCTTGAGGGCAGCAGTTTGAGCAAAGATTCGGAAAACAAATAAAGGAATTGAACCACGTAGATAGTATCATGCAAAGAGATTCCACCACACTTCTGAAATTGATTCATATGTTCTAGACTTGTAATCAAGAGAGGAGAGCATCAGAATGACAGTTTGTCCCCCGTGGTATCTTCAAGCCTCGTTCCAATTCGAGGCATTGAGAACGGCGAGAGAAGAGATGCTTCATCATTTGCCCTCTTTCATGCTTTGTGAAGACTGAAGAAGGCACAGAATATTGTATGAACATACAGATTACAGCAGCCTCCATTTTATCCATCGCCTTATGTACAAAACAGCAGAAACTTGGAGCTCAAGAAACCGTTTCTTGAGATCCAAGTTTCTGCTATTGACCATCGGCAGATCTGACGACTGTTATAGGCTCATTTGGTGAGTTTTTAATGGAACCATTTCCAAATCGCCATCTACTTCATTATAAACTGGAGCACCCATTGAAATTGATAATGGAAATTTCTTCTCAATATTGAGATAGATTCTGTTCCAGAATCGCCGATGATCTCAAGATGCAGTGATTATTTGAGATTTTATAACAAGATGCGATGAAAACCAAAACTGTTTTTTATGTTTGAGCAATTTATCAACGAAAACCATGATATAGGCTGAAACGAGCTGCGGCGGCTACATTCGCATCTCTGTTGCGGGCAGCAAAGAATCTGCCCGTTGCACTGCGCGACGTGGAGCAAAAGGTAGAGCTGTTCATGCACAGGCTGTCTCTGCGAGTGTTGTACTTCAGAGCGCTCTGATCAACCTGTATGCGGAAGCTTGTTCGACAGAATTACGTGCAAGAACCAAGGCAGCTGAAGCTTGTTCGACAGAATTACGTTGAAGAACCAAGGCAGCTGAAACACCATATGCCCAACAAAGCCATGGCTCGCAGTTGATCGACCTGTACCCGAGAATGGACCTCGAAGCCAGCAAGCTGATGCTTATCGGCTTTTGCTCATCCACTGTGGGCCTTTTCTCTCTCATGGGTGACTGGATGAACTGGCTCCTTGTAACTCCGGTGCAATTTATCATTGGCAGAAAGTTCTATCTCGGGGCGTATCATTAGCTTCGTTGTGACTCGGCCAATATGGGTCACTGTTGGAACTACGTCTGCATAGTTTACTCCGTAACTGCTATCATGGTAGCGGTGTTGGAGGTTTCAACGGAATTTTAATCAAAGGTGGCAACGCATTAGAACGACACCAGTGTGTCGAACCTTGACAAATGGTAGACAGTCTGTGATAACTAAGCCTTTAACGGAACGGAATGACCCTGTCGGGAGATGCTCGCATTTGCTGCTGCTGAAGTGCTACTCCTCTTTCTTTGTTTCTTTTCTTTTCGAAGTTCATGAAAGTCGTCACTGGTTTTGCACAGGCTGGTAGCGAGCATCCGCTTGCGAGAGCAGTTCTCGACTATGCGTACCACCATTTGGTCCTTGGAGGGGTTCCTTCGACGCCAAAGCCTCTGTCGAGAACCCGGGACTTCAGCTGGGTAAAGAAATTCTCCGATTTGAAAGCGGAAGCTGCATTGTCTGTGCTGGTATGTATCTTCCACTTCCAAATCATTCGTTTGTAGCTCACAACAATCAAACAGGTGGGAAACACGAAGCTCGTAACCGAGCAAGGAATTCCGTTATCACAGCAAGCGGCCAACTACCTGCATGAAGTCGAAGAGCGTGCCAGGACGGACGTGCTAGTCACCGTTGGCCACGACCTCCGTCACTCGCAGTGTCAGACCCCCTCAAACGAGAAGCCGCCATCGTCGTGGAAGGCGTCAAACAAATGGGAATAAGGACGCTCATGATGACTGGAGATAACTGGACGACTGCCACAGCAGTGGCCAAGAAGGTAAGCCTCTCGCTAAAACTAGCGCGAGCTTTCCAAAACCAGCTCGGGATCAAGGAGTGCATGCGCCAGCGTGCGAGCAAGGGCGGAATGGGGCCACCACAGGAAGCGCGTTGCGGCATGTGTAACTATGGATCTGACTACATTTTATTTAACTTGAGTTACATCATAGTGTTGAATCTTCTGTCCGCGAGTCTTGCTTGCTTGCTTGCTACAACCTGTTCGGCATCAAATCAAACACATGAATCGATTCAGTGAAGATCTCATGAAAGAGCAGGAAAAAAATCATGATATCATACAAGATTCAACACCAAGATTGATTCATGTGTAACTAGGTGAGGCTAAATGGAGTGGGTGCTAGACTAGATGGAACTACATGTAGGAGTAGCTGTAAAACTTCATCACTACGACGAAAAGCATCATAATGGCTAAGCCCAGATCCAATTTGAGGCATTGAGAACTGCGAGCAATTCTTGAGCACACAAATTCATAATGTGGCTACATCGGATCAGACTTGTCTTGCATTAAATCAAACTACAAGCAGCCAGAGCATTCAATGATCCGACCTTTGAATCCAAGGTTTTGTAAAACCTTCAGATGTAGCACTTTTGTGATAAAGTTCACACGTCAACCTGAGTTGACCCATTGACGAGCGCTGGATTTTTTCTTGAGGGCATCAAATGAGCAGCACTTTTGAGCAAAGATTGGTAAAACAAATCATCGAGAAAAAGTTTAGAATCGAACCAGGCAGATATTCAGTTTTAAAAGTGATTCATATATGTACTTGACTTGTAATCAGGAAAGGAAGAGCATCAAAACGACAGTTTATCTCCGGAGGTATCTTCAAGCCTCGTTCTGATTCGAGGCGTTGAGAACGGTGAGCGAAGAGATACCATCCTTTGTGAAGACTAAACTTTTATGAACATATACTTCCAAACTTTGATCCAAATTACACCAGTAGAAACTTGAGCTCCAAGTTTCTGCTTTTGACCACAGATCTTACCAAGCTGCTTTGTCGAAGGACAAACTGTGCTCGTATATGTCATCTTCCAGTTCCTGATCATTCGTTTGTAGCTCACAACAATCAAATGGTGGGTAAGACAAAGCTCGTAACTGAGCAAGGACAGCAAGCGGCTGCCTACCTGTGTGAAGTCGAAGAGCATCCCAGGACGGGCGTGCTAGTCACTGTTGTTCGACTCCTTGCTCAATCAGCCATATGCATCGTCATAACCAAATGAAAACTGATAATATTTTGGACAATTATCTAATGCATAAAAGAATAAGTAACATGTGAAAGACTCTTTATGCCATTAAACAAGCTTCTAAGGAAAAAATTGATGCTTTTTAAACTAAAGATCACTCATAAAGTTTTACTCGTTGTTGCTCTCTAAATGACTCCCCATTAGGCTAACCTTTAGTTGGGTCTTGAATTTCCAGGCCTCTTCAGATCTTAAGAGCAAATTTGACTAAAGGCAGTTAAGAATTATGATTTTAAAAAAAAATATTCTTGTGGTCTGTTTCCGTGTGCAAAATTTTGATTAATACCAGCATTATGTCCAAGAATACAATAGAATAAACCATGTTGGTGTGAGGCTCGTGAATTTGAATTCAAAGTAAATTTTATAAATTTTAATACATTTAATTTATTTCTCTCTATATTAATTAATTTCATGTTAATTCTATAATCTCAACAACTCCAATTGCTATGAGAAAATGTAGAGCCTGCTACGATGATAAGTTTCACAAAAGACAACTTGAGATGCCAGTGATTTATAGAGAAGACTTGGCTTCTAATAAACATTATGAAATCTGCCAAATATTAAACAGATGAAGAACGGCAATTCACTTTTGCAAAATCCTCAAAATCGGCCAGATTTTTGTCGTTTAATTTCTTCCCACAAGCCAGTCAAACACGTGTCCTAGTTGTTGATATCCAGAGAGAATGATATCACACAGGACTTAAAAGCATGGCCATGCGATTCAAAAGCCTCTCCATTTCTACAAGAGGTTGTTTAGGTAAACCTGAAACGACGGGGATAGTGGAGGAGCCGGATGTTGTGATCCACGCTTCGCGCTGGTGTTGCGTCAGCGATCTTGACTCAGGGAGAATCTATTCCAAGTTTATGTTCTTCATGATAGTTCGCAGAGAGTGGCTTTGATCACTTGAGCCGGCACCCGGTGGTAACGAGCTTGAGATGTGAGCACCTTGAGAAAGATGATGGGTTTGTGGATGACGGTGGTGGCAAGGCGTGGTATTGTAGCACATATAACATGTACTGGATTGGGCACTGTTTGGGCTTTACTCCCTCGCGACGGATCGTGTTCCATCCCAACAGCTGGATTTTCACGGTGCAATACACTGGCATCGCAGAGTTCGTCTTAGTGCCCCTTTTCTCCTGATTTTTCTACATATTTATTTGAAACCATTTTATCTATCCATCTATTTGCAAAGTGTCAAAGAACATTTTTTAGATAGAGACCACGCAGTCTGACTTGTCTTCGCTTAGAACTTGATGATGTTACATGGATCTGCAACCGAGTGGGCAGTAGATAGATAGACTTGCAAAAGGAAGAAACTAACAAAACACTATGAGAAATTTGTTGAAGTGTTGCTAAAATGCATTATAAATCTTAAAACATAGAATTATTTTGCCTTTGCAATTTGTTCACTTAGAGCATCTCTGGGATATGCCTGGGCAAATGGATTGGCGGCACTGGAAATTCTTGCGACATGCAACTAAACGCCCTGCAAGATACCTGATAAGCAAAAAAGAATTAGCCACTCCATAGCGAGACCGTACATACCTTGCCCTTGAAGGAGATTGCCGTACTGTCGTACAGGCGCCATGGCCACTTCGTCTTCTTCGTCTTGCCGCCGCGCGCTTTCTTCTTCTTGGAGATGAGCCTCGCGAGCCTGGAGGATGGAGACGAGGAGGGAGGGGCGGATGAGGGAGAGGAGAAATCGCCGCTGCTGGAGTAGTAAATGTAGCTCTTGCTGGAGGAGGAGGGACTGCTCTTTGGGGCGGCGTCCACACTCTTGCGGCGATCGAAGTCCCGCAGCCACAGCGCGGTCTGGGGGCTGTAGCACTGGAAGGCGGCGAAGTGGAAGCAGAATGGCGCGTGGAGGGCGAGATCGTCGCTTGGAGCGGCGGCGAGATCCGAGTACTTGAGCGACAGCTCCTTGGAAACCATCTTCCCTACCAATTCCAACTGGATGGATTGCTGCCGGCTCCTCTCCATGGCGATCGATCACTAGCACTCACAGAAAAGAATTGGGATTGGATTGACGATCAGGAAAAACTCCCAAACTCTTCCTCTCGAGCGCCCAAGAACCGGAGCTCTTTGGGGCATTAGCCGAATTTAAGCAGCGCCATTACGCTAAATTAATTGCTTGCTCGTCGTGGAGTCTCGAATTTAGGAATCACGAGAAACGTTCACATTCCTTTCCTTTAATTCGCTCCATCTCATAAAAATCCGCTATGACCCATCAAACTTTACATGCTGGTAGTAACGGATAAATTTCTTGCCAGCAAGGTCTATTGCCTTGAAACTTTGGTAAGATCCTATGATCAAGCCATCAGTTACCACAAAAATAAAAACCTTACATGGTTTGCTTGCCGAATTATTGTCGTCCAAAAATCTTTGCGGTGGAAGGATTGACCTCCTTTTAAGCCAGCGCGGCCACAGCCTTCTCTGCGGCATCGTCCAAGTCGTCCGCAGCGATCAAGTTCATCTTACTCTCCTGCAAACAAAGAATGAACCTCCCTCCAAACTATAAACAAGGGAGTTGTATATAGCTTACCTTTAGTATTCTCTTTCCTAGATCAACATTTGTGCCTTCCAATCGAACGATCAGTGGGACTTTGAGTGACACCTACAAGGACCAGAGCAGAGAGTTCTTTTTACTTCATCCACATGCATCCACATGTCCAAGAGGAAGAGAAAGACGCACCGTCTTGGCAGCGTTGACAATACCACTCGCGATCACGTTACACTTCATGATTCCACCGAAGATGTTCACCAGAATGGCCTTCACCTTCTTGTCAGACGTGAGGATTTTGAAGGCTTCAATGACCTGGAAAGAAGTAGCAAACGGAGTCTAGACGAGAGAGAAAAAGTGGTATAAGGTACCTGGTTTTCTGAAGCGTTTCCGCCAACGTCAAGGAAGTTGGCTGGTGATCCTCCGTGCAGTTTGATGATATCCATGGTTGCCATCGCGAGTCCTGCTCCATTCACCATGCAGCCAATCTCGCCATCCAATCCAATGTAGTTCAAATCGGCGGCAGCAGCAGCGACCTGTTTTTCGAACAGGCATTAAAACGTGAAACTATGAACAAGGTCTCAAACCTCTCGAGCATCTTCTTGAGATTGATCACGAAGTGCGAATATCTCCTGTTGACGGAAGCTCGCATTGTCATCGAAGTTGAGCTTCGCATCGGCAGCGACGAGCTTTCCATCCGCAGTCTCTGCCAGTGGATTGATCTGCATAATTGGCACTTGGTTAGATGGCTATAGCCTAGGGGCAAAGTTTCTCACCTCCACAAGCGTGCAGTCGGATTTGCAGAAAAGATCATACAGGTGCTTTACTTGCTGCATCGAGTCGTTTTTATCTGCGCACTTCAAGTTCAGTCCGTTTACAACCTTCTCTGCATCGGCATCGGTGATGCCTTTGTGGATGTTGATAGGGACCTGGCATTAGAATTAGTACATTCTTCTAAATTTGAAGAGAGGAAAATAAAAACCTTGATGATCATGTCCGGGTATTTCTCAGCCAAATCTTCTATGCTTGTTCCACCCTTGCTGCAGGCAATAATAACCTGGTATAAAAACAGCATGTAAATCAGAGGAGAAAAAAAAATTGGGTGAGCTTACAGGCCCAGCGCTTGCTCTGTCTAGAGCAATGGCGAAGTACATTTCATTGACAAGCTGCAGCTTCTCGCATATGAAAACCTGAGGAAGGGTTCAATGAGTGGGTTTCTGTAACCAACCATTACCTTGTTCACTGGCTTTCCCTCCGGTCCCGTTTGCTTGGTCACAAGTATCTGACCAAGCATTTTTCCTGGAAAGATGTGCTTAAGCAAAGGTCTCTTAAGGAAATCGCAAACCTGCAATGTCCTCGACTTTGTCTCGTTTGACGATGTGAACTCCTCCTTTCAAACCATTCTTGAAAGTTCCCAAACCACGACCACCAGCCAAAATTTGACTCTTGACAACAAGCTGAAAAAGAAAAAAAGAAGAAGAAGAAAACATGAAAACGTTCGTCTTCCTCTCTGGAAACCATACCTCTTCATTGTCAGGGAACTCCTTTTCCAACACGGTTGAGATCTCTTTCCTGGACGAAACAACCGCCCCTTTTGGAACATTCACACCATACTTGCTCATAAGATCGGCGCCCTGGACGATCAACACGGCAATGGGACTCACTCAATCGATCGATCGGATGCTACTGAGCTAAGGAAATACCTGATACTCGTGGATGTTGAGATGCCGCAACTGCTGCTCCCAGGGACCGCTTTTCGGCGCGGCGATGGCCTTGTGCAGTGGATAGAAGGAAGAAATCCGCGATCTGGCCACGACATTCGCGACGCGCCTCGCCATCGCGCTCGCCATTGCCGCAGCTCGATAACCTAATTCAAACCCTGCAATTTCTATTAAACACACCGACGTGGCAAGCCAACGCATCGCTTGCGTGGCAATGACGTGGCACACTCTTGTAAAACGATTCGAACCCCTGACGGATTGGAAGAACACATTTTCTCTGTTGACGTGTAGAGATCATGGCTCGAGGATGGGGACGAGGGGGCGATCGCGGCGAGGATGCTGAGGATCACGACGAATTCGATCCAGAGCCCTACGTCGGGGGCTACGACATTGGATCTGTGTATGGCGCCATCAAGGAAGCGAGTGAAGAGTGGAGCTACCCTCGCAGTGGCGATCCGGGTGAGTATGGCGATGAGGATTTCGAGGTGGATGTGGGGAGAGCCACGGATTATGGCACTGCCAAGCCTTCTTACTACGGCCATGGCCAGGGGAAGAGTAGCTATGGCGGGCATTCATCTGGGTATGATGGATCTGGCTATGGCGGAGGGAGTGAGTATGGATCTGGGAATGTAGGCTATGGTGGTGGGCAGGGCGAGAGTGAAGGCTACGGTGGTGGCAATTACGGTGCCGAGGAGAGCGGAGGCTACGGGTATGGTGGTGGTCGGAAGAAATACGGTGAGGAACAGGAGAGCCAGGGTTATGGCGGTGGCTATGGAGGTGGTGGTGGCGAGGAGGGGACCGAGGGCTACGGAGGAAGAAAGAAGTATGGCGGCGATGAGGAGGAGAGCGAGGGCTATGGAGGACGAAACAAGTATGGTGGAGACGATGAAGCGAGCGAAGGTTATGGAGGACGAAAGAAGTATGTTGGAGAGGAGGAAGAGAGCGAAGGCTATGGAGGACGGAAGAAGTATGGTGGCGACGTTGAAGAGACCGAAGGCTATGGAGGGCGAAAGAAGTATGGTGGGGACGATGAAGAGACCGAAGGCTATGGAGGGCGAAAGAAGTATGGTGGGGACGATGAAGAGACCGAAGGCTATGGAGGGCGAAAGAAGTATGGTGGCGAGGAGGAAGAGACCGAAGGTTATGGAGGGCGCAAGAAGTATGGTGGCGACGTTGAAGAGACCGAAGGCTATGGAGGGCGAAAGAAGTATGGTGGGGACGTTGAAGAGACCGAAGGCTATGGAGGGCGAAAGAAGTATGGTGGCGACGGTGAAGAGACCGAAGGCTATGGAGGGCGAAAGAAGTATGGTGGCGAGGAGGAAGAGAGCGAAGGCTATGGAGGGCGAAAGAAGTATGGTGGCGACGTTGAAGAGAGCGAAGGCTATGGAGGGCGAAAGAAGTATGGTGGTGACGAGGAAGTGACTGAAGGCTATGGAGGGCGAAAGAAGTATGGAGAAGACGTTGGAGTGACCGAAGGCTATGGAGGGCGAAAGAAGTATGGTGATGACGTTGAAGAGAGCGAAGGCTATGGAGGAGGAAAGAAGTACGGTGGAGATGAAGAGAGCGAAGGCTATGGAGGACGAAAGAAGTATGGTGGCGACGAGGAAGGCGAAGGCTATGGCGGTGGAGGATATGGCAGTGGTCGAAAGAAATACGGGGAAGAAGAGAGTGAAGAAGGCTATGGAGGCCGGAAGAAGTACGAAGAAGGCGATGGCGAAGGCTATGGCGGCTATGGAGGCCGGAAGAAGTACGGGGAAGACAAGAGCGAAGGCTACACTGGCTATGGCGGCCGGAGGAACTATGGCGAGGACTAAAGCTATGGTGTGCTAGTAAGAATAATGTTACTCTGTTTCTTGTGTGGTTTTTAAATGTCTCTTGGCGCTAAATGTCTAGGGCAAAGCTATCCGTACTTTGCGGGAGAGCGACTCTTCTCCTCCTCCGCGCGCCCAGCCCCAATTGCTGCTCCCTCATCATCCGGCGCACCATCTCGGCGTCCTGGATCCTCCCAGCGCCGAGGTAGGCGTTGCAAATCAGCGCGTAGGGCACATCGATCGCCCCAAATCGCGACTCAAGAACACGATCCGCGGCGCGCGCCCCCCTGTGCGCATCGCCGTGCGTCCGGCACGCCGCGAGCAAGCTCGTCCACGGCACCACATTGGGCACGAATGGCATGCTCGCGATCAGATCCTCGGCCTCCTGGAGCCGCCCCGCGCGCCCGATCACATCCACCATGCAGTAGAAGTGCTCCACGCTCGCGGCCATCCCCCGATCGTCGCCCAGGAGGACGAAGTAGCTCCAGCCCTCGGCCAGCAATCCCTCGTGCCCGCAAGCGCTCAGCACGCTCAGGATCGTGATCTCGTCCGCCGCCACGCCCTCGAGATCCATCGCCCGGAAGAACCCTAGCGCCGCCCTGCCGTGCCCGTTCTGGGCATTCGCCGCCACCATCGCCGTCCACGAGACCGTGTCGTGGTTGGGGATCCGCGAGAAGAGCTTCGTGGCGGGGATTAGAGCTCCTTCTTGCGCCATCGCGGATATCAGCACCGTGTAGGGCAGTGGGCTCGCGCAGGGGACCTGGTTGAGCATCGCGAGCGCTTCCTCGATTTGCCCATCTTGGGCATACGCCGCGATCATCGTGTTCCAGGCCACGGAATCCATCGCCGGCATCGCGTCTAGAATCGATCGCGCGTCGTCGATGTAGCCGTTCTGCGCGTAGGCTTGGATCATCGCGCTCCAAGAGACTTGGTTCCGGGCGGGCATTTGATCGAAGAGGCTGCGCGCCTCGTCAATCGATCCCGCGGCACCGAGCCCCGAGATCATGGCGGTGATGGAGACGATGTTTTGCTCCGGGAGCTGGGCGAATAGCACTGCTGCCTCGCGCGCTAGCCCGGCCTGTGCCAGCGCCGTGATCATCACCGTCCAGGAGACGACATTCCACTCGGGCATCCCCGCGAATGTGATCTTGGCGGCGGCGAGATCGCTCTCCTCCGCCGCTAGCATCGCCGTCCAGGAGATGATGTTCCTCTGCGGCATCGCACGGAAGAGCCGCCGCGACTCTCCAAGATGCCCGTGAAGGGCATTTGCTTGGATCATCGTGTTCCAGGACGCCACATCTGTTTCGGGCATTTGATTGAACAGCCGGCGCGCTAGCGGCAACCGATCGTCCTCCGCGAGTGATTTCATCATCGCGTTACACACCGTGACATCGCGATCGGGCATCTGGGAGAAGAGTTCTTGCGCGGAGGCGTGATGCCCGCGCTGGGCATATGCGTGTATGAGGATCGTGCAGCACACTACGTTGAGATCCGGCATTTGGAGGAGGATCGCGCGTGCTTGCTCGAGATCGTCTGCCAGCGCGTACGCGCGGATCATCGCCGCGGAGGCCACTGGATCCGGCAGTGGGTTTTGCTCGAAGATCTTCCTCGCCTCGCGCAAATCCCCGTTGTGGGCATATGCCGCGAGCATGATGTTCCAGGAGAATTTGTTGGGGGACTCGAGGGAATCGAACACCTCCCGCGCGAGCGCGACGCTGCCACACTTCCCATACATCTCGATGAGGAGATTGCGGAGGAAGAGATTCTTGGCGTGATCGCTGCGCGAGATCTGCGAGTGCGCGAATTTGCCCTCGGCGAGGTTCCTGGATTCGCCGCAGGATTTGAGCAGCCGGGCGAAGAATTTGATCTCGTCTTGCTTGGCGCTGGCCGCCGTCGCGATCATTGAGTCATCGCAAGAAACTCTCTCACGATCACCATCGATAGTTTTCTTCTTCGTGGAGGCGTCTAAGGAAGGGACAATGGAGGGAATGATCCTGTCACACACGTGGCACGATTCTAGAGCTTGCGAGCGTGGCCACGTACAGTCCATAAGCGCAATGGCGGCAAGGTTTCGGCCATATGGCCCATGTGTTCCTCGCGAGGATAAAGCCCTTAAATATTTTCTGTGAGGTGGAGCAATGGCGCCATATTGCGCTTTCTAGGGAGGAAATCCGGCGAATTCGCGAGCTCCGAGCAACGCAATCCGGCAGGTAAATGCGATCGTCTCCTCCTGAATCGAAATCTTTGGTGTGATTCCATCGTCTACAGATTGTGTCATTCCATCCATTCCAGGTGTGGCGCAATGACGAGCACGGCATTCTGTGCCAGAGGATCCGATGCCGGCCTAGGTTATCAGCAGCGCAGGGCAATCGACCATAGGAGAAGTGCCAAATGCTGGAGCAGGAGAAGAGTAGTCGCCGAAGGAGCCACGATTTCTTTCACGGCTGATAGCGGGAGTCCCACGAGCTTGAGCGTGAACACCTCCTCTCCAATACCAGGTGAAAATTCTTTACGCTCTTTTCTTTTTCTTTCTTTCTTTGCTCTTCCCAGTGTTAATTTGAGCTTCCGGTAGATAGCTGGAGATGCTACCAATTCCAGATTTCTCAATGGCGTGGCTTCTTACGTCCAGCGACGCGAGCGACGCGAGAAGCTCAGCTTGAATGAGATTATCGAGCCCGTGAGCAGTGATCTTGATGCGCTCAACCAAAACTTACAATCTGTAAGTTTGTTCGTCCTTTGAGCTTGCAGAAATTTATGGTTTTTTTTTTTTTTCAGATCGTTGGTGTGCAGAATCCTCTTTTGATGTCAGCCGCGGAGCAGATCTTCGGTGCCGGTGGAAAGAGAATGCGTCCAGCGATCGTGTTCTTGGTGTCGAGAGCAACTATGCAGCTTGCTCGTCTCAAGTAACTTTTCCTGTTTTCTTCATCTCTCCACTGTACTAAGTCTTTGATATGTAAATGGCAGCACGATCCATCTACAGCACCGAAGACTAGCGGAAATTACAGAAATGATACACACAGCTAGCCTCATTCACGACGATGTCCTGGACGAGAGCGACGTCCGACGAGGTGAGAAATCGAATCTTTGACATTGACATACTGGCTATGCACAGGGAAAGAAACCGTCCATCAACTATACGGAACTAGAATTGCAGTGTTAGCTGGCGATTTTATGTTCGCGCAGTCGTCTTGGTACTTGGCAAATCTGGACAACCTCGAAGTTATCAAGTTGATTAGTCAGGTTTGTCTCACTCTTTCGCGAAGAAACCGTCCGTCCTCTTACTCGGACTCCTTTTGTATCTAGGTGATCAAAGACTTCGCTAGCGGAGAGATCCAACAAGCGTCGAGTCTGTTCGACTCCGACATCACGCTAGACAACTACTTGGACAAGAGCTACTACAAAACGGCCTCTCTCATCGCAGCCAGCACTCGCTCGGCCGCCATCTTCAGCGGTGCCGACCCGAGCGTCTGTGACAAGATGTTCGACTATGGGAAGTACCTGGGCTTGGCGTTCCAGATCGTGGACGACATCCTCGACTTCACGCAGTCGACGGCACAGCTCGGGAAGCCCGCCGGAAGCGATCTAGCGAAGGGGAACTTGACAGCCCCGGCACTGTTTGCCCTGGACAAGGAGCCGGAGCTGAGGAAGCTGATCGACTCCGAGTTCACGGACGAGGGATCGCTGGAGTCCGCAGTCCAGCTGGTGAAGAGAGGCGGAGGGATCGACAGGGCGATGGAGCTGGCCAAGCAAAAGGCCGAGCTCGCGATCCAGGCTCTCGAGTGCCTGCCAGTGGGAGCGGCCAGGAGCTCGCTGGAAAAGATGGTGGAGTATGTTCTTGAGAGGGTGTTTTGATCGTCCGGGGATACTGTAAGAATTATTTCCATTCATTATCGATGAGCTCTCGAGGAAATCAAAGATTGTTTGTGCTCAAAACGTAGAGTGCCGAGTCCCGTGGATCCGATCGAATCGCGTGCCTGGCAACGTCGATCACGCGCTCTTTCATGGCGCTCTTGCCACTCCCACTCCGGCAAGCATCCAGCAAGCTCGTCCAGTCGCGAGAATCGGGCAAGAACGGCATGTTTGTGATGAGCTCGCGCGCATCCTCCAGATGCCCAGCGCGGGCAATGATATCGATCATGATGCTATACTGCTGCTTCGTCCCGCGCAGCGCGAAATCCATCGCCATGGATCGGAAGTAGCGCAGCCCCGCGCTCAATCCGCCCGAGTGGCTGCAAGCAAAGAGCATATGGACGAAGCTCACCTCGTCGGGAGCGATCCCATCGCGGATAGAGCGCGCGAAGATCCGCCGCCCGCGAGCAATGGATCGCGAGTTTGAGCTGTGGAACAGCATCGCGAGCATGACGTTGGTGGACTCAAGGTTGCGCGAAGGCATGAGCGCGAAGATCCGGGTGGCGGCCGGGGTGTTCCCGGCCTGCGTGTAGGCAGCCAAGAGAGCGTTCCAGCAAACTACGTCCCTCTCGGGCATCAACGCGTGATCGAAGATACGCTTGGCCTCACCGACATGCCCGCTCTGGGCGTACAGCGTCAGCATCGTCGTCCAGGAGATCACATTTCGGTCCGGCATTGCATCGAAGAGCTCCCGCGCCGCCTCCAAATCCCGGTGGCACCGCCGCCGCTCCTCCTCCTCCTCGTCCTCGATTTCACTATCTTCTTCTTTGGAGGCAAAGGTGGTGGGATGGACTTCGGAGCCATCAGCTCCCACAGGCTTGATGTCGACTACCATTTTGCTGAGTGTGACGTCTCTCTGGCGCTTGCGATTGTATGCCGCTGCCGCTGCTTTTGCGTATGCCGATAGCATCGCATTCCACACCACGATGTCTCGCTCCGGCGCGCGATCAAACAGCTCCCTGGCCGGATCCAGATGCCCGGACTGGGCATACACAGAGACCATGACGTTCCAGCAGACGAGATCTCTGTATGGCATAGCGTCGAACACGCTTCTGGCCAGGTCGGTCTTGCCACTCGTCCCGTACATGATGAGAAGCCCGTTCCATGAAACTATATCCCGCGCTGGCATTTGGTCGAAGAGCTCTTTGGCCTCGCGACTATGCCCTGCTTGGGTATATGCGTTCATCATCGTGTTCCAGGAGATATAGTCTCTCTCCGGCATTGCATCGAAGAGTTTCTTGGCTTGCGCGACATGGTTGTTTCTGGAGTTTGCTGCCAGCATTGTGTTCCAAGTGATCAGGCCTCTCTCGGGCATCTGATCAAACACAACTTGGGCTTTTTCCATTTGCCCTTTTTGGGCATATGCCGCAAGGAGAGAGTTCCATGAAACTATGTCTCGTTCCGGAAATCTATCGAAGATGTCTTTGCATTCCTGGAGGTTTCCGGCGTGGACGTAGGCGCCCAGCATTGCGTTCCAGGAGACGCGATCGCGGTCGGGGATGGAGTCGAAGAGGAGCTTCGCTTGGGCGGTGTGATGCCCCGTCCGGGCATATGCCGAGAGCATGGCGTTCCAGGAGATGACGTCTTTGTCCCGGATGGCGGCGAAGATTTGCTCCGCGTGATCCAGGCTGCCGCAGCGGGCATAGCGCTGGAGCAGGAGATTTGAGAGGCCGGTGTTGCGATCGAGGAAGAGGCCGCCGTGGCGGAGGATGATCCGCTTGTGGATCGCTTGGAGATTGGCCAAGCTGCGGCAAGACTTGATCCAGGCGTCACACTCGAGTGTAAGTCTCTCGTTTCCAGCTGCCGCGACAACAGTCATTGGAGTGGAAGGAATCGTTCAAGGCTTGGATCGCGGAGCAAGCATAAGAGATTCAAGCTGGAAAATTTCCGGTCAAGCTACGCAATGGCCGGGGACCAAGAAATGCACGAACATGGAAGATTTCTCTCCATAGATCATGTCGAGATTGATGTTGGCTCTTCTTCTTCTTCTCCTTCTTTCTTGTGATGGTCATAGCTGTGTTAGCACTGTTGCTCAAACCGATGACTATGAGCCATTGCCACCACCACCACCGCAAGATCAACAGGCACTACCGCCGCCGCCACCCTCACAAGGCCAGGATCAAGAGCCACCTCCACCGCCACCACAAGATCAACAGCAGCCATTGCCGCCACCACCACAAGATCAAGAACAGCAACCACCATCACCGGCAGATCAGCGGCATCAGAGTGGAACGATCGGCGTGAATTGGGGAACCCAGATGTCACACCCGCTGTTCGCGCCGGACGTGGTTCGCGCGCTCGTCTCCAACAATGTGGGACGAGTGAAATTGTTCGAGGCGGATCCCCGGATCATGAGCGCTCTGGCGGGTTCACCGCTGGAGGTGATGCTGGGCATCCCAAACGACATGCTGGAGACGCTGGCCACCGACGCCGCCGCCGCGAGCAACTGGGTGCTCATGAACGTCACGCACTACTACCTCCGCAAGAAGAGGGTCAATATCAGGTAAGTGTGTGTTGACTATCACAGTTGACTGTTGAGAAGTGTGGACTAACGTTGACTAGAGAAGGAAATGGATGGAGTGTTGAGTGAAAGGTGTTGACTGAAGTCGACTAACGAACGAGTGGACTGAGAGTATAGTTGTGACCAACTTACTGAAAATTTACCAGAGTGGACTGATGACTGAAGGGTAAGCTTACTTGACCCAGGTATGTCGCTGTCGGAAACGAGCCCTTTCTCGCGGGCTACAACAAAAGTTTCGAGGGCGTGACCCTCCCAGCACTGAAGAACATCCAGGCGGCGCTCTCCAAGGCCAAGTTCGCCGACCAGATCAAAGCCATCGTGCCACTCAATGCCGATGTGTTGCAGCCCCGGGACCCCGGCAACCAAGATCCATCCACCGGAGTTTTCAGGAACGATATCAAGATGCTCATGGACGACATTGTGAAAGCTCTCGCCAGCACCGGAGCCCCCTTCACGATCAACCTCTATCCTTTCATCAGCCTGGCGCAGGATCCAAACTTCCCCAGTGAATATGCGTTCCTGGACGGGTGCTTCCAGGTCCAATACGGCCAGAGCACCTACACGAGCGTCTTTGATGCCACCTTCGACATGCTGGTCGCGGCTCTCACGGACTCGGGCTTCCCAAACATGGAGATCATCGTGGGCGAGGCCGGGTGGCCGACCGATGGTTTCCCGAGCGCGACACCTTCCAACGCGAGGAGATTCAACCAGGCTCTGGTCAGTCGAATCATCTCGTGAGTATCTCATGCCAACTTCCAGATGCATACCAGTTTAGTTCGATCTTGCGAGTGTTTTAAGTTCTTCCACCTCTGGATCCACAGGCCCTCTCCACCAGGTACCCCAATGCGGCCAGGAACTGTACTCCACGCCTATATCTTCAGCCTCTTCGACGAGGACCTCAAGAGCATCGCCCCGGGTAACTTCGAGCGTCACTGGGGTCTCTTCACGTACGATGGTCAGCCCAAGTACCTCCTCAACACGAGCGGAAGCTCGTCAGTGCTCGAGAAAGTCGGTGGCGTTGACTACTACCCGGCACTGTGGTGCGTCTTGAAACCCGGCATAGCAGTCCCGCAAGGCCAGATTGATTTCGCTTGCTCGGCAGCCGACTGCACGCCGCTCGTCCCGGATGGCGGCTCTTGCTACTCGACGCTCTCTCCCGAGCAGGCCGCTTCGTACGCGTTCAACAGCTACTTCCAGCTCAAGGACCAAGTTCCCAGCAGCTGTGACTTCCAAGGAAACGGGATCATCACCGGTGTCGATCCCAGCACGCCGAACTGCCGATTCATCCGGCAGATCAAGCTGAAAGTCGTCGCATCGCACTCTTCACGAGCTACTTTAGAGCGTCCTCGAGCGTTTGCCATGATGGTGTTCGCCATCGTTCTCGCTGTAGTGATAAGAGAAATTTAAGCAAACGAAAGAGTTTGTGTTCCCAAAAGCTTATCTCTGGTCCTAGCAGTTTGTTCTTCTGGTTAGAAAAAAGAGTTTCATTCGTGATTTCCGTCGTGATGTGAATTGCGAACGTTTACCTCTGGTAAGATCCATGGTTGCATTGATCTCTACGAAGCCCGGGATCAAGGTAGAGGTAAAACCAAAGTCAAGCAAGGAGTTGAGTAGCAGTGCGTTTTAAGGATGACAGCCGCTACTCTTCGGACCGAGGTGGGAGAGATAGGACGTTTGGAGATGGTCGATTCTGCTCGTAGTGATGTTGGTCCGGCTGGACTTCTCGACAACGCTGTCGCTACTGCTGCTGCTGCTGCTAGTTGGATCAAGTCGAGCTCAGGTTGGTGTCAACTGGGGAACGCAGGTATCTCACCCCCTCCACGCGCCGAGCGTTGTCAAAATGCTCCAGAAGAACAGCTTCACGAGAGTGAAGATGTTTGACACGGACGCCTCCGTCCTCCACGCACTGGCAGGCTCCAACATCGAAGTCATGGTTGGAATTCCCAACACCATGCTGGAGACGCTGTCCTCGAGCATGCACGCTGCTCGCAACTGGGTGGAGAGCAACGTAACTTGGTACCTCAAGTACCCCAAGAGACGAGTAGACATCAGGTGATATCTTTTGTTTCTTTTTGTCTTCCTGTTTGTGATCGTTTGTTGATCTGAGAGGTTGTCAAACAGATACGTCGCTGTTGGCGAGGAACCACTACACGATGTGAGACTCGACGCTGTTATTGGAGCAGTGAAGAACATCCGGGCTGCGCTCGACAAGCAGACAAGAACCAGAGATATCAAAACCACCATTCCCTTCAGCGCTGGCATCGTTACCTCGAACTCCTTCACACCCTCCACTGGAAATTTCATCCGCCCCGACGAGATGAAGACCATCTTGGAGCTTCTCTCCGACTCAAAGTCGCCTTTCACCGTCAACATCCACCCCTTCATCAGCTCGGTGAACGATCCATCCTTTCCCCTCGATTTTGCCTTCTTCGATGGCGATTTCCCATTTCAACAGGACCAAGGCAACAACTACACCAACGCCTTCGACGCCATCTTCGACACTGTGGTGTCGGCTCTGAAACAAGCCGGCTTCCCGGACATGCCAATCATCGTCGGAGGAACCGGATGGCCGACCGACTGCAACCTTCAGGCGAATCCGCAAAACGCTAAGCGATTCAACCAAGGCCTGGTGAAGCGGATTGAAAGCTCCAGAGGTACCCCGCTGAGGCCCGGCAAACTCCACGCATATATCTTCAGCCTGGTGGATGAAGACCGCAAGAAACCAGGCTACGAGCGGCACTGGGGGATCTTCCAGTACGATGGAACTCGCAAGTATGACCTTACGCTGTTGGGTGCCAGAGAGCTGGAGAACGTCCCAGACGTCGAGTACATGCCTGCGAGGTGGTGCGTCTCAAACGACGCCACGGACGGGCTGGAGCAGAGGATCAATGCCACTTGCCAGCAAGTAGACTGCAGTCCTCTCCTCGAAGGTGGCTCTTGCAACTTTCTCACCGTGAGCGAGCGAGCGAGCTATGCTTTCAACAGCAACTATCAGCTCAATGACCAGGCCACCAGCAGCTGTGATCCCGAGTTTGGCAGAGTCGTAAGGGATGATCCGAGCCACGGGAACTGTCGATTCATGCGGCAGATCGTTGTCAATAGCGCTGAGAGGGAGAGGCTTTGTAGAAATGTGTTGGCGTTCGTGTGGTTGACGTTGTCGATGCTTTTCATCTGACCACCGCGCTCGTATAGATTGTCTAGCTGAATCTTACCTCTTCCATGCTTTGTCTATGGAGCACGTTTCCGCTTGGATCCAACCATGAAGCAGAAGCCAAGCACCTCCATTCCGACATAGCCAACAAGCAAGTGCTGGATTAGTCGCGGACATCTCGAACAGGGCTGCTCAACACGAATGGCCCTAAATGCTTTAAAAATAAACAACTTCACGTTTATAAGTTTTATTACACAAACTTTATATTTATTGATTGTATTTTTACTTGGATTCTGGGATATTATTGTTATTCATATAGATTAATTTTGTTTATATAGTTTATAAAATATTTCTAGTATATTCTAGTTTTTTTAAGATATACCTAGAAAATACTTAAATAATCTGGGATATTCTACCTTTAACAGTTAATACTTCCTAGTATATTCTTTTTTATTCTAGCAATAAGATTATTCTTGCATTTATAAATTAAAAACATGTTTATAATTATAAACTTCCATAGATTAGTAAATAAAATACTATATAGGAATAGCAATACTATTCAACACCCAAAAAATTATTAGTACATTAAAATATAGCTATATATTGTAATCAAAACATGATTGGGAGTATTTTTCTTTTATTCTACATAATATTATAATTGACAGAATCATGTTTTGATTGCTATAGTTGCAATCAAAATATGATTGTATTTTATAATATTGATATAGGGCATGCTATGTTGTAGCAATTCTAAAACAGGTGTAAGCCTGTGCAATACATAAGAAGATGTCCCATATCCTAAAGAACCCCCCTTGAATTAACTTGACTCCCAACTCATAACTTGCTCAATAACCATTTCCCCCCTTGAACTCTCCCTCTATCCACCCTATAAATACATAGATTTATCAGCAATTTAACAACATATCTTCCTTCCATGTTGGGTTCCTTTATCATGCAATGTGGCAACTACAAACTTACCTATAAAAGATATGGGCCACTAAAGCTGAAGTAGTTCTCCTTTTGTTGAAATTGAGGCATTTCCATATGCCTTATGTCTACTCCTCTCCTCTACTATGACTGTGTGATTTCGCCTCTCATTCCTTGACAACCTCATTTGTTGTGTTGGGGAGATTATCTAGCCTAGCTCATTTGTTGGGAATATTACCTATTAAACTTTCTTTGGGAAGCCACTACTTAAGTGTTTATCATAATGCAGAAGTCCAAATTTAAGAAGGGCAAATTAATGTAGCAACTTGATATATGAATAAGAATCTTGCCTCATTGAGTCAAAATTCAAGAATATTGTATGCAACTCTTTGCAGGCATTTCCAACAATTAAGAAGAATGCATATAAAGATTAATGTGTGAGTTAGCAAAGGAAAACAGTTCAAGGCCAAGACCACATGCTAGATGCAAGGTTGAATCAATAATATGTGAAGACTAAGAACAAATCTTTGAGTAGTTGATTAATAAGTTTTTTATATGTCATTCTCACCATATTCCATCATCTATGCACAATTCAAGCTTTAATCCAAGTGTGGGAGTGCTTAATAGTAGAGCTTATTATTTATTGATTAAATAAAAACTTATAAATGATTATAATACGATAATAATAAATAGTTCCTTTCTTTCTGGTAATAAACTTAACACTTAACCCTAAATCTTCTAAAACTTTTAACTGATTAAAAAAAATATTGCACTTTTATTTCTAAGTTCTTTATCTTTATATTTAAACCCTTATTGATAGTTTGTTAAGTCATTCTTTTTTATTGTTTACACTTTTGTATACATGCAATTCTCTACTTTCATTTCAATTTTTTAGAGGAAATAAATATATATAACTTTATAAGACCAATACATGATTTAAGCTTCAATTAAATGAAATTAATTCTATTACATATAAATGACAAAATAAAGTAGAATATTCTAGAAAGTGTTCAGGAAATTTGTAATTTATACTTATTAATTATAAATACAAGATTAATAAAAATAATAATAACAGTTATATGGTAGAATATCCCAAAATATCCAAACATATTTTAGGTATATCTTATAGGTTTGCTTAAGCAACCAAAGGCTAGTAATTTATTTTAAAAAATCTTAAATATTAATAATTTTATTGACATTGGCAACACCACTACTATGATTTGCAATATAACATCATATATTCTTCTTAAAGCATGACTCTATTTTTGTCTTTTAGAAATTTGAATCTTCTTGTTAAACTTTTCTTTAATATGTTGTTTATATTTCAAGCAAAGTAAAAAACTTTTAAAAAATTCAGAATTTCACAGGAAGTTCCTAAAATAGGCACTCTAATATTATATTTTCAAATTTCTATTTAACTTAATAATCATTATTATGAATTTAATATATAGTTGGGCAAATTATCTAACTCACTTCTCTATGGTAATAATGATTATTCTATCAAATTTATTTTGCCAATTAATTTATTATTTAATTTCAATTGTTATGGTTTAATACCAAGATTTAGCCCCAAACAGGTTGATTTCACAATAACAAGGTTAAATGCTATTAGAAGGGAGTTTTGTTTCCAAGGCTATTTGTTTGTGGATATATAAATAGTAATTAACAGAATTATGATGGAAGAAATTTAATGAAATTACAGATATTAACATAAAACTAAATTATAACAAAAAAACTAGTAAATCTATAGAAATAATTTTTACCGTTTTAAGGAAATATAAATTACTTGACTATCGAGATTCCTAGATACTAGTAGATTTAGATGTACAATTTTAATTATAAAGCATTAAGCAGCAGTAATGCTGATTTGTGCTGGGATCTCGTAATCCAGTGCTGAAGCTCCACCTGGAAGCCAGATAGCCTGCTTGAGTAGACCCCAGCAACACGCAATTGATAGTCACCTCATTCATGCCATGATTCTCTTCCAGCTTCATCTCTGCCGCTTGGGATCCTCACTGATTGATCGAGTTCATTGCTAGAACTGTGTTCCAAGCGGCAATGCCCCTCTTGGGCATTGTGTCGTGCAAACACTCGGCTCTTCCAAATTGCCCTCTCCCCGCAACTGCGGCGAGGAGCGCTGACCACGACGCAGAGTCTCTGACCGGCATTGACGAGAAGGTCTAGTCAACAAGGTCAAACTCTCTGTTGTGGAGATACGTCGCAAGCATTGCGTTTTACGAGATGAGAGTCCACCCCGGCATGGAGTCAAACAGAATCTCCGACTCGCGGCCATGCCTGTGCCGGGCATATGCCGACACCAAGGCGGTCAACACGACAACCTCATAATGGGGGTCCGGTCAAGCACGGCAAGAACCTCGTAAATGGTCGGAGTACGCCATCACCATGTTGCTCCACGTCGTACAAAGGAGATTCTCGGCATCTTCCAGATTTTTTCTCTGGTTATATGCCTTGAGCATTGTGTTCAAGGACACTTGATTCCTTTCGGGCATCGTATTGAAGATTTCTTTCGTCTGTGGAAGATCCGAGCAAGATCCCAGCATTTCAGTCGATGAGATGAGGTTCCTCTCAGGCATTGATGCAAAGATGCTTGCAACCAGACGCAGACATTTAGTTAACATCTAGACGATCCCAGTTTAGGTGGGAACCCGCCTCCACTCTGGTGTCCTCGATTTTCACCACTGCTAGGAGCCTTATAGTGCGCAAACCATCACTCTCAAACAATGGCCCATAATCCTGCTCACTCAAAAGGATTCCATCTCTCGCCTGGAATGCTCACATTTTTAAAAATAATTGGAAAGCTTTGTGGTTTACTTATGCAGGAAGAGGGAACGACCACTCATCGCAAGAATATTGCACATTATTCAAACCATAGCCCTTCGGAGTTACGGCTGGCAGCTCGCTCCCTCCTAAACGCTTGTGGTCACTATTTTGTGGATTTGCTGTCAATGAATTTTTATTTATTTTCTTGCAAATCAGTTGAGAAAATCGTACACTTCGTAACGAAGGTAGCATTGACCAGTTGTGGAACATGAAGCAGCTCCCAAAGCAAGAGGAGCAATCATTTGGATATCACGTCTTAAGGTATCAAGGCATGGGGAGCACCGAGGATATACAGGCGACTGAGAGCAGGAAGAAAAGCCACGAATTTCTCCAATCCTCGCGGTATGATTCCTTTCAGAATCTGTCACTATAGCATCAAAAGTTTGTGTTAGTTGTGCATCAAACACGCTGCCTGATCGAGCCTTTTCCTTGTTGTATCTTACTGCTCCTATTAATTCCGGATCTGGACAAACGGGAATTTGTGTAAGTGCCGTGGAAAGAAATAATAAGACCAGAAACACTATGATCGCACTATACATAGCTGAGAAGTTTTGCTTGCTTCTATTTTCTAAAATAATAATAATAATCTACTTGAGAGAAGTGGGGCATGCGACAGTTATTATATGCTGGCCGAGGCTAGGGTTTCTCCGCTCGCTCCCTCAATTCCAGCTGGCTTGGCTCTCATGGGGCTGCATAGATCCTGACACTTGACTGCTTGCAGTGAGATCCCACAGCTGTGAATGCTGCACAGGCATGGGCTAAGGAACGGATACAAACTTCAAGTCTCTCTTGTCTTTCAGTTGTCTTTATTATTGTTATTCTATAGAATATGGAAAGCAAACTATGAGTACAATTCAAGCATTGGAATAAAAATATGCAAAATATCTGGATTATTAATATCAATGCAATCAAGACTTCTTCAGATATGTATACTATGTTTCTCCTCTTATTATTTCTCTCTATGCACAAAGTGTTTGTCTAAACACAGAACTATTAGGAAGATTTAGATACAATAAATTTGAGAGCAGCTAACAAGAACTTTTGATGCAATTGCTAAAAGTGACAAGTTCAAGAAATAATACTGTCAGGATTGGAGAAATTCATGGCCATTCTGCTTGCTCTCAAATACTCTTGCCTTGTAAACTTAAAAAAGAGTATTGAACAATTTCCAACTCTTGTTTATGGCGCTAGTTCATGTTCACCAGAAGATGATTGCTATCTTCGTTGGGAAGTGTATGATTATCTCAAGTGATTTGCCAGAATACAAAGAATATTAGCAGAAAGAAGGGGGCAATCCACCAAGGATCAGACCATTCTCTAGTACAAAAATTCTAGATGAAATGGTTAGTCCAACCTTCCTGTTTGGAGTTCTCTCCAGCGGCAGGCTGTAGAATTCAGTTCATTCGTTGCTTTGGGTTTCGTACACAAACCATGGATCATTCGTGAAATCATCACAAGTTGCCAGCATGCAACAGGCGCCTGCATGCAAGGATTTTAAATAAAGTTGACGATGAAAGAACAACTTTGGGTTTTGGAAGTGTGTCCAGTTTCCTGAGGCAAATCTGTTCCATGTTGCTAGCTCGGTGCTCTTGTTTTCGCAGTTTCCAAGCAATTTAGCCTACCAGTGGCGGACTGCGCGGTCAGCGAGAGAAGAACTGGAGATCCCGGCACTCTAAACTTTAGATCGCAGAGGAGTTCCAGTGCGAGTCATTGGTAGTGGTATCCACAGCGGCAGATGGTAGCCATGAAAAGTTGAGAACTTGGACGTAGTTGACACCACGGGATCACTGGATCACGATTGCGTTCTCCAGCCCGTGTTCATGATTTGCGGGATCTTTTATTTCCCTTCTCGCCATCTGTTTCCTTTTTTTTCTTATCGCCCTGGAGCAGCTTGAGAGAGTCCAGCACCGACGACTTCGACGTGGAGGCTCCACCATTGGGCGCCGGTGATTTTGCAAAAGGATTGCTTGCCTTCCGTTGAGCAGAGATTAGCGCCTGATCGTGCGACACCTTCGCAGGTTGATTGGAAAGAGTTGCTCTGTCTTGTTGATGAGCCTGAGCCTGAGGCGGCTCCCTCGGGATCGCCGGTGATTCTTTCTGGATCACTGGTTTTGGATGCTGCGCTACGGGGAGAACTGATGGTGGTGGTCCGGGCGCTTCTACTCTTTGAACAGGCTCTTTCTCCAAAGCCTCCACTCTTTGAGTACGCTCCCAGATGGAAGAATCTGGTGCACGCACAGGTTCTGAAACGTCGTCTTCCAGACTCTTTTGCATATTTCGTTGCTGCAGAAAAAGGATAAGAAGTGAGAAGGCCATTCTTGAAGACAATTTTCTGGCATACCTCGAGCATGACATTGAGTCGATCTGCGAGAGACGGTAGACGCATGGCATTGACAACTTTGATTGCTCCTTCCAGTGACTTTCGGAGCCGTAGAGAAGCTGCCAGTTCCATTGCTCTCACGAGCTTGTCACCTTTAAGTGACTTGGTGTCAGAGATGAAACTTGACGTAAAGAGAAAATTCTACCTTTGCATGCGGCTGCCACGAGACGTAGAACATATTTGTCGTGCTCTATTTCCTTCTGTAAAACGTTATCATCCTCGTGATCGGCGTCGAGGCCCTCAGCAGCAGCTCGATCTGCTTTTGCTCGTGCCTACACAACCCGCACATCAAATGGACGCACAAACTTCTTAGACAAACAAATGCACCTCAGATAAAAGTAGAGAATGGCGAAGGTAGTCATTTTCGAGATCATCGCCACCAAGATCAGCATTGACAAGTGGCAAGCTGTGTTTGAAGAAGCTCAGTATAGGCCTCGGAAAGACCTGCAAAAAGTATTTGAAATCAAAACATCGAAACGGTCAAAGAATTTTTACCAGGGGCTGTGTCTCCGGCAGCTTACATATTACTGCAAAAGTTTGTGTCTCATCGAATCCAACCATCCAAAAAACTTCGCTTGAGTTTTTCCTTTCCTTTTCGGCTCTGAAAATCTTATTAGCCACTTCATTAGATCAACTGTACATTACCGAAAGATAGGAACCCAGCAACCACCGAACTCATGAAAATGCCGTCGGAGGACACCCTGCTTAAAGCTTTTAAAGACAACAAGACGAAAAAAAACGTCGTCGATTACCTGAGAATCATAAAACCCAAGAGAGCCACCTTCACTAAAACCAATCCAGGCTAATCTTGATCCAGGACTAAGTGGAAGACGGCCATCCATGATTTTCCTCCGTCGTTGCAAATCCAGAACCACGAACTCCATTGCCTACACAAACAGAAACTTGCATGACCTTTACAGCGAAGAGGAAAAATAATAAGCTCACCTGATCATCCGTGGATAATGGATTCGAAGAGTGAGTGACAACTACGAGTTGATGCTGGTATCCGTTCATTGAAACTACCGGCCCCGACAGCGAAAGGATAAAGCTCTGCAGAACATTGCAAGTTATAAGTGGTATTAAAAACCCAAGAAATATACCTGCACACCGCCTTCCGAATAAATACGAAGGAAGTGAGAGCTTGTTGCTGCCGCAGCCCAGCCATTCCCAACAGCAACAGCCTTAACCTCCTCATTTGCAGGAAATCTCATCGACCACTGCAGCATAAAATTAAGAAAACTGTTGTGCCAACCGTGAATACTACCTCGCTGTTGCTCGCCCAACTATTGAAAGGCCTGTATGTCAGAGTGCTCGGACACTTATCGCCATTTTGCGGACTCGCAAGAACGCAAGCTTTCTCTCCCAAAGAAGCCATTGTGTAGCCAAAATAATCCGCCATAGCGGGAATGCGAACTCCTTTAGTAATATCATGAAACTCGACCTGTAAGCAGCAAAAGAACGTGAGTATCTTCGAATCGAGTAGCTAGCTTAAGTTACCTCCACATGACAAGAACCGTCTTTATCGCAGCTGCTTATGCTACCAATGAGATTGTAAGCAAGAAACCATCTTTTCCCTTCAACCTTGTCCGTGGATCCCGGGTGAAATGCTCCTTGCATTGCCGGAACTTTAAGCGTGAAGGAGGCTCTCGCAGTCTCTACCTGTGGCCTCTTTGCCGGCTTTTTATCGTAGACATCATCCAAAGACGCAGAGTTTCCACCGCGACGTCTCTTCGAGCTAACGAACTCCTCCTCTTCCTCTTCTTCACCGTTGCTCTCGTCATTATCCTCGTTACCACCAGCAGTGTCTTGGCTTCCCAAGTCTATGGACTGTCCATGGCCTTCCGACCCCTCATCGTCACTAAACTTGTGGAGCTGCTCGAAGTTTGTCGCCGACACAAGGCTGGACTTAACACAGATCGTCGGGGAAACCATGTGTGGAGGCACTGCCGACTCCCACACTGAAAACTTCCCCTCCATGTTGATCGCCGCTAAGGCATTCTCGACTGGCTTCCAAGCGATGGAGCAAAGTGGCGTCTCAAACAGCATCCCGTCGATGTCTTGCTGCTTCTCTACGTCCCAAAGCACCACCTGAAGATCACTCCCGGCAGTAGCAAGGTACTTCCCATTGAGCGACCAGGCCAAAGCGCTAACCGGGCTCGTATGACCACCCTTGAAGCTACATATCTCTTCCGCCGTGTCCCTGTCCAAGAGAAGAACATCGCTCTTGCGACCCGGAAGCGCGAGGAGATTTCCATCAGGGCTCCATGCAACGCAGTTGCTACTCTCGGAGAACTCGACGTCGATCCTTGGAGCAATCTGTGTGAGAGTGTGCAAGCTCTTTCCGGAAGAGATGAGCCAGAAGATCACAGTCCCGTCGCTGTCGGCCGAGGCTAGATACTCGTTCTTGGGATCAAACGCCACCCACGTAACTGGAGAACCATGACCCCTCAAGATCCGAGCTATGGAATTGTCCGCCATGGCTATAAGCTTGATCCCATCATCGTCTCCAGCAGCGGCTAGAAGACCGCCAGTAGCACTGAATCCCAGGCACCGAATCGGCAGAGTAAATCTCGTCACTGTGCTTTGAAACTTCCCATCTAGAACAAAAGAAATCATCCATCACTCACAAATAAAAGTTACTTAAAAAACACCGACTAACCTGGATAGCTGAAGAGCTTGACCGAGTGATCGACCGATCCAGACGCCAAGACCGTCCCATTCGGCGAGAGCGCTGCACAAGTGACCGCCGCGTTGTGTGCCTTGATAGTGGCGATCACGGCCGAGGGCACCGATGGATCCCAGGTGTGGATCAAAACCTTGCCATCGACACCAGCAGTGACGAGATTCTTGCCTGTCTTGTCCCAAGCGATGATCGATCGACCCTTGGCGTGCGCGTCCCGCTGCTGGAGCCTGGATTTTGCCCCCATCCCGGATGAGAAATGCCCTAAACCCTTGGCGCGAAATGGCGGGAAAGTTCAAATATTTAGGGCTCTAGATCTATAATCTTGGAAGAAGGAAGAGCTTTGATGGGAGACCCAAGCGCTCGCCAAGAGCATACATGTTGGAGAGGAGGATGTAAGGCCCAGCTTTTAACATCGCCATGGAGAATCCAAGCACTTCCTGCGCTGCGCGAGATCCCACTCCAATTTCTCTGTGGCTCCGGCAAGCCCCGAGCAGGCAAAGCCAGTCCTGGGCCTCTGGAACAAAGGGCATGGTAGTCAAGAGCTCCTCGGCATCGATTAGATACCCAGCTCGGCTGAGAAGATCGATCAAGCAGCAGTAGTGTTGCTTGGTGGCTGGGATTTCGTGATCCAGCGCTGCTGATCGAAAGTACCTCCTCCCGGAAGCCAGATCGCCCGCGTGAGTACACCCCAGCAGCACGCAATTGAGAGTCACCTCATTCATGCCATAATTCTCTTCCAGCTTCATCCTTGCGAAGATATCCGCCGCTTGGGATCCTCGCCGATTGATCGAGTTCATCGCTAGAACTGTGTTCCAAGCGGCAATGCCCCTCTCGGGCATTGTCTCGAGCAAACACTCGGCTCTCTCGAATTGCCCTCTCGCGGCAACTGCGGCCAGGAGCGCTGACCACGACGCAGCGTCTGTGACCGGCATTGACGAGAAGGTCCAGTCGACGAGATCAAACTCTCTGTTGTGGAGATACGCGGCAAGCATTGCGTTCCACGAGATGAGAGTCCACCCCGGCATCGAGTCAAACAGAATCTCCGACTCGCGGACATGCCCATGCCGGGCATATGCCGACACCAGGGTGGTCAACAGGACAACGTCATAATGAGGGGTTCGGTCAAACACGGTCAGGGCCTCGTTGAGCTTGCCGTGGTCGGAATATGCCATCAACATGATGCTCCACGTTACCTCGTCTGTGTCGGGGATCGTACAGAGGAGATTCTCGGCATCTTCCAGATTCCCTCTTTGGGCATATGCCTCGAGCATCGTGTTCCAGGACACTTGATTCCTCTCGGGCATCGCATCAAAAATTTCTTTCGCCTGTGGAAGATCCGAGCAAGATCCCAGCATCACAGTCCAGGAAATGAGGTTCCTCTCGGGCATTGACGCAAAGATGCTTGCAACCAGACGATCTTCTCGACGATCTGCCATTGCTGATAAGAGAGAATTCCATGATACGAGATTCCACTCTGGCATCAAGAGCTCGAAGATTTCCATGGCAGCATCCACAAGCCGCAAAGATCCATACACTGAAAGGAGCGAGTTCCAGGAGAAGCAATCGTGCGCAGGCATTCGATCGAACAGCGCCTTTGCGCGCTCCAGAGTGTCCATTGCAGCCAGCATCGCGTTCCAGGAGATGATATTCCTCTCGCGGGAGAGCATTTCCCCGTGGAAAAGGGCGTAAGCGTCTGCCAGATGCCCGTTTCGGGCAAATGCATCGAGCATGGCATTGAAGCTGACTAGATCATGCTGGGGCATCCGATCAAAGAAATCCTTTGCAAGTTCTAGATTCCCGGCTTGAGCACTCGCCGCCACGATTGTGTTCCAGGAAACAAGATCCTTTTCGGGCATGGAGTCAAACGTTTTTTTGGCGGCCGCAAGATTCCCATTCTGGGCATATGCTGCCAGTATCGAATTCCAAGACACGACATTCTTATCGGGCATTGCCGCGAACAAATCTGCCGCGTGATCTACCTTGCCGGACTTGGAGAATGCCGCTATAAGTGTGTTTGAGGAGACATGATCTTTGTCGGGCATGTTGTCAAAGAGCACTTTTGCGGCGTCCAGATCCCCATTCCGGGTATATGCGCCGAGCATAAGATTCCAGGAAAAAACATCCTTGTGGGCGATGCTATCAAAGACGATCCGTGCCGACTGCACGGCACCACACTTGCCGTACATCTGGATGAGCAAGTTAGAGACAAAGGTGGAATTTTGGGTGCCATTGCTTTCAAGAATGTAGCTGTGGACGCGCTGGGCGTGAGAGAGGGATTTGCAGGATCGAATGAGATCAATAGACTCTCGAACAGATGCCAGCTTCGCATATTCAGGGAGCTTTAAAGAAGAAAATAAAAACAAAAGTGTTCTAAAAGTATATTCGAATTTGTGCGCTTTGAAAAAAAGTGTTACACTCCCGGTGGGACTCGAACCCACAATCCCTTGATTAGAAGTCAAATGCCTTATCCATTAGGCCACGGGAGCCCATCTTATAAAATTACCCGTTTTAGACCTTAAGTACAGTTCTTGTAAGGATCTTTTCTCTTTTTTTTCTTTCACAGATAAAGGCGAGAGATATATGTGGTTTACACGAGAGCGCTTCTTTTTAAACTTCTTGGACCTCGTCCAGCGCGTAGTTGTTTGTGGAGTTTCCAGCGTAATTCACCTTCTCGAATCGAACAACAACGGGGTAGAGCACGCCGGGGGTCTGGCGATTGCAAGGAACCCATCAGGAAAATCCAGGCAATCGATCGAGTCGATCGAAAGAGAAACGAAAAGTAGTAGAAATGCTTACCTGATCCACTGTCACGACCTTGCCCGTGGTCTGGAACCAATACGACTCTGGCCGCAAGATCTTCACCTGCATCCATCCAAGGATTTAGCAATGTGCGCGATGAGAAGATGGAAGAAGAACAAGACCCAAGATCAAATCGAGCGAGAATTGGAAGAAGGATCCACTTACAATTGATCCACGCTTAGGCCCAACCGGCTCTGGCTTCTTCTCGGTGGCTGGTGGAGCGGCGGCGGTCTCGCAAGCTCTCACCACCAATCCGGCGGAGGAGGGGACTCTCCGATTCCACGACGCGGCTGGAGAGACCCGGCATTGGCCGGCAAAGAATTTGGACGACGATGCGCTCGTCGTTGCTGTTCCAGACACTAATCCCACACACCCGGAAGCCGCCGCCGACGCCATTCCTTCCTTTCTTTGCTTTGATCTTCTCTCTCGTGTGAGAGAAAGCGCGAGCGTGTGCTGGGAACGTGTGTCTGCGAAGAACACTAGGTCGAAACGAAAGAAGGGGGTTTTGCTCGCTAGCTGAAGACGTGGCACGACATGGTTGGCCCGGGCCTCGTTACCCTATCTGAAGTGGCCTTATCGGTAATGGATTGGTCCACATCACTGCCAACTTGGAGTTGACTAGGATTGACTTTAGCTGAGTAGGACTACTTTCTTTCCCCTTAGACCGGTTTAATAGAATATGCTTTGTCACCTAAAGTGGGCTTAAAAATACCAAACCTAAGTTTATCCATTGCATTGTGTGCTGCAAGACCCTAAAAAATGTATATGGCTTAAGCCATATATTCTTAGTTTCCTTATTTACCTTGATTTTGATTTATTATATTTCACCATTAGCAAGCAGGTTTTAGGGCTCCTTTTAGCCGGTGACTTTTCTTCTAAGGAGATTCGATCTGTTCAGCTCCAGGTTTCCGAACTATATCAAACACTTAATAAGAAATCACGATGATTCGACTCCTCAGATCCTCTCGTGATCACCACAGAATTGCACGATAAAAATCTCTTGGAATATGCGTTGTCATGTTAACTAGTCAACTCTAGTCAAGCACAGCTGTTAAACTTTTGAACTAATTCCCTTGGAGTGGCCGCGAGAGGAGGAGGAATGAGGGCTAAGCCATGGAGCGACGAGCGGGTGCGAACGCTCGTCCTGGTGAATCTCGCCAGTGTCATGGAGCAAGCGGACGAGGCGCTCCTCCCAGGTGTGTACAAAGAGATAGGCGAGAGCCTCCACACGGGCCTAGCGGCACTTGGGTCGCTCACGCTCCTCCGATCGATCACCCAAGCGCTGTGCTTCCCTTTCGCCGCTTACTTCAGCCTCCACTACGATCGCTCCAAAGTGATCGCCATCGGCGCTTTCCTGTGGTCAATTGCCACGTTCTTCGTGGGGATCTCTCAAACCTTCACGCAAGTAAGTCGTAGATCCATCGTACTTAGCTCTAGATCTCGATCGCTTCGCTTAGTGGGTCTTGGATATCTCGCGCAGATCGCAGTGTGGAGAGCTCTGAATGGAGTCGGGCTGGCGCTGGTCGTCCCCGCGATCCAGTCGCTCGTAGCTGATGCTTGCGACGAATCCAAGCGCGGCCAGGCGTTTGGATGGCTGCAGCTCACGGGCAGCGTGGGGACGATACTTGGTGGGTTCTTGTCGATCATCTTGGCGGGGACGAGCTTCCTCGGGATCTCGGGATGGAGGCTCTCGTTCTTGCTGGTGACGGCCATCAGCGTGGTTCTCGGGATCTTGCTCTTGATCTTCGCGGTGGATCCTGCCGCCAAAGCGTAAGCTCGTGACTTTGTCGGTCGCTAAAGTTTTGGAGATCTTTGTTGTCCAGGAAGAGGGAGCGGGGATTTGCCGGAGTGTGGAGTGGCCTCAAAGAAGCGCTTCAAGAAGGAAAGATGGTGATCAACGTAAAAACTTTCCAGTTCTTGGTAGCGCAGGGTGTTGTTGGCACCTTCCCTTGGGCATCGCTAGCGTTTGCTCCACTTTGGCTGGAGCTCAAAGGATTCAGCCACACGCACACAGCGTTTCTTCTCGGCCTGTTCACGGCTTGCGGATCTCTGGGAGGCCTCTTCGCTGGAACTTTGGGAGACACCATCTCTAAACATCTCCCGGACTCTGGGAGAATCATCCTCGCTCAGTTTAGCTCCGGCTCTGGAGTGCCACTTACGGCGATTCTACTCCTCGGCTTGCCACCGAGATCTAATTCGCTGCTGCTCCACGCTCTCATCTTCGCCGTGCTAGGATTTTGCACGTCGTGGAATGCTCCAGCCACCAACAAGTAAGTCCCCTGCTCTTGAAAGCTCTTCCACAGTTTTGCTCTTCAAAGATCTTCCATCTGCTAACTCTGTCGAGGATCAAACAGTCCAATCTTTGCGGAGATCGTCCCCGAGAAGTCCCGGACAACGATCTACGCATTGGATCGGTCCTTCGAGTCGGTTCTCGCTTCGTTTGCTCCTCCCATCGTGGGCTTGCTCGCGGAGCACTTGTATGGATACGTGCCGCCGCCACCTACGTCCAAGAATCCAGTGGAGGCTAACAGTGGCGATGCCGTGTCTCTGGGAAAGGCCCTCTACACTGCCTATGCCATACCCATGGCGACTTGTTGCTTGACATACACCTTCCTCTACTGGTCGTATCCCAAGGACCGGGACAGGGTGGTGAATTCGTTCCAAGCTCAAACCGAGATGAGCACTGGCTTGAGCAAGGTGACGTACGAGAAGTCGAGCAATGGCTATTTTGTAAACGAGGAGCTGCAAGAGGACAAGGAAGAGCATGAGCCAGAAGCAGAAAATGAGCTTACCAGCATTATCGGTTCTTAACATATGGTTACAAAAACTTGGGAAGATTGTTGAGCAGATTCTTGTTCGATCGCCAAAGTTTTGCAAATTTTAGATGAAAGCTGATCAACTATGAATGTAAAGAGTGGAACTTATCTGATCAAGCTTGCTAGATGAGAAGCATAAACTCCTAGCAGTAGAATGCCAGACGTTACTAGCACCTGCTTTACCCCAGCTGAGACGTCTTGGTGCTGCGCAAGTCCATCCACGCGTGCTACCTTTCTGTTGATTTGATCTTGCGTCTGTGAGAATGTAGAGGTACCAAATTCACTCACCCGAAATCGGCAATGAGAATACTGATGTTGTCTTGGCCATTTTGGGCCTGTAAAGTGGATGAGATTTTAAGAAAGTAAGATGGATAGAAGTTACCAGAGCAGCGGCCGCAAGGCTCTCACAAGCGCGCTGGGAGATACGAAAAGCTAGTCGTTATGGAGAGATGGAAATGGAAACATTATTACCTGGATATCTCCGTGCTCTTTCAGTTGCTCTCTCACAAATGCTACAGCGTCCTTACTGGGAAAACCATAAAAGTTGCTTGTGAGTCCTGCATGAGCTCTGGAATTCACCTTTTGATGGAATCCCACAAGCCGTCTGAAGCAAGAATGATGAACTCGGCGTCCTGACCAAGAGTTGCAGCAGTAACATCCGGTGCCGCAGTCAGCCATTCTCCTGTGAGATCCCGCCTGAAACACTCTAGAGTGAAGTCTAGGAAATACTGGTGAAAACAATGACAAAGGAAAGTTATCACTTACTTCGACACAAACTTCTGCGTCCACAAGTTTTTCTTGAGCCCCTCCTCTAGCATTCTGACAGATCCCTTCGTCAAAAGAATCCTTCACTGGCGAACGATTTCTTACTCTTTTCTACGGGACTTCAAGGATATATCTCCAAATGCACGAGACACAGCCAAATTACCACATACTCGGCCATTGCTTATCTAGTCAAACACAAAACACGAGTGTTCTCAGTACCAAAAACTAAACATCAAGAGAAACATACCCAGCCTCCAGCAGCAATGACTCGCTTACCCTCGGCTAGAGCTGTCTTGCTGCTCCCATATGGCCTGTGATCACTCGTCAACTCCTCGGCTTTTCCTCCTCGAGAAATTACCTGATAATCTAGTGGAGACTAGTTAAATCCTCCAAAAGCATTGCAAGACGATGACAGTACCACTCGTGAGTCGCCGACGTGAGCTACCACCACCTTCTCTTTACCCAGAAACATGACAGTTGCAGTGGAGCCAGATTCTCGATCAGACTCCTCTTGTTGCTCCAGCCTGCTGCAAAGCAAAACCTCGCATTGATCACGAGTGGAGATGAATGGATCGAGCTAGACGAACCACGAGAGCAAGCGTTTGTCAACTTGGACGAAAGCTTGCGAGAGTGCCGCTTCCAAATCGATCGAGTTATCAGATTGTAGAAGAGCTCCTCCTTGCAATGCATTCACGCATTCACTGAATAGCTCTTTCCTGAAGAACCATCGCTAGAAAGATCAAAATCGAATTGTAGAGTGCTTACTTGAGATAGTTCACTGATGATATACCGGCATGACCATCATAGACCGCAGCAAACGTAAATTCTGGAATTCTCCCCTCCTCCAGCTCCATGTCGTCCTCCATCTCCGCCCGGGGACCTTGCAACGCAAGCTGTGCCCATCGGATCGAAGACGGGGAAGCTAGAGAAGACTCTGGCGGCAATCCAGACGGATCAAAGACCTCCGCCGCCGACGACGATGACGAGAGCGCCGTGAATCTCTGCTGCTGGACTGGACCTAACCTAGACGATTTCCCGATTGCCGCGGCCTTCTCGCCAAGAACCGGGCAGACCTTGCCAAACAGAGGCGCTGCCACCGCCATCGCCTCGCGCGCGCTGTCCCGGATGGGAATTTCTCACCGAGAGTAGAGAATGCCGCTCATGGGACGCCGATCGGTGGGCGCGATGGAGAGCTCTTCGTGGATCATCAAGCCCACCACACACACAGATAAGGGCTTAAATTTTAAAAAAAGGGCTTTAGCTAATAAAGTTAGGGCTTAAAATATATTCTTAGAATATGCCAGTCATTGCTTATGGTATATTCTTAGAATATTTATGATTTCAAATTTGCGCTGACGTTTTGCCGCTAAGCACCGACAAACTTAACTTCAATCATTAGTTTTTGGAGATAAATTTTGCTAGAAGAAAACTATAGAGAGAGCCAGACAGTAATTGACTCGATCAATCATCGCGTGAAATCGAGCCAACCTTAAGCTATATAGCCCGATGGTCTCTAACTGTTTCCCATGGTTTCCACCCATTAAAAAATATGGTTTCCACCGATTTAATCAAATGATCTCTCGTTGGTCTTTGCTGTCTTGCACCTAGTTTCTTAAGTTTAAGCGAGATCATCAAGAAGCTTATGAAGAACACGAAAACAAATGATAAACAAGTTCCACAGGCATGTGAAGAAGGAATCAAACAAGTTCTCGTGTCTTGCAGTAAAATCATAGCTGCTAAACTATAGCCATGTGAGTGGCTACCCTAGAAAAGCTCTTGTTTTCATCTAGAAGAAGAATTTCCTCGCGTTTTTTTAATGGTGTGGAAGCACGAGCTGCTATAGCCAGCACTTCGATGGCGAGAGAAAAGTTTCCAAAACGAAACGAAACCGGAAAAACCGATGCGATGGATCAAAGCGGGGCAAGCAAGCGCGGGGACACGAAGAAAAGTTCGAAGAGATGTTAGAAAAATCGATCGATCGTGCCAAAAAGACCGGCTTGATTCGATCCGAGAGAGCTTTATCATCATCTAATCTAATCGCGGCGAGCGAGCAAGCAAACAAAAGACAAGAAAAAGAGGAACTTTTCATGTATAGTAGTAGTAGCAGAGTTAGAGCAGTATCGCTTCTATACAAAAGGAAAAGAGGGGATTCTTTCGAGAGGTAAATCGTTTCTCGCCGGAATGCTGCTGGTATATTGTTCTTGGCTCCAATCTCGTGGTGGGCTTCTGCTGGATCAAACGCCCAGATCGAGTTTTGATCGACTGGAGAAGCTTTAACCGGAAGAACACCGAGGGAAGGGAGAAACATACTAAAAGACTGAAAATCGTCCAACCAATAAATAGCTGACGAGATCGAAAAAGGAGCTCCCGCGTCGAGAGAATGTCTGTTCTAGGATGATCTGACCTCGGGAATGCTCTCCAATGCGGGCTTCCACGACGAGAAGCTCGATTTCCTGGAGCTGGAGGCGGAGAGCTTGTGCTGCTGCTGCTCTGGAATGTTGATCCCCTTCTCCTTGAGCAGCGACGTGATGAGGCTCTCGAGGAAGTCGTCCTTTTTGTAGCTCGCATTGATCATACTGGCCATTTGGTTCGTGGAGATGATGAGCTTCACTCGCATCACGCCCTCCTGGGAGCTGGGCAGGATCTCCATGGCGGGCTTCATCTCCACAGGAACAACAAGAGATCGAGATGAAGAAGAAGAAGAAGAAGAAGAAGAAGTAGCCATAGCAGAAGAAGAAGAAGAAGAAGAAGATGGAGAAGAGAACGCAGCTTTAGATTGCTGGAGCTTCTTCTTCCTCAAGAGATTGAGCCTCTTGGAGGCCAGCGAGCCTCCCATTATCTCGTCCTCGTCCTCCTCTTCTTGGTGGTGGTGGATCTCGCTACTCCGCAAGCACGCATTCCCCATAGCTATAGCCTAGCACTGGATTGGCGAGGCGATTAAATCCTCACTCCAAGGAAATGGGATCGATTTCGGAGCGATGGAAAGCGCTTGGAGCAAAGCCAAAGTGAATGAGCGATCGAAAACAAACAAAATGGCAGCGACAGGGAGGGGAAAAAAAAGCGCTGCGCTTCTTATTACTGCCTCTGTCCACTGCTCACACTGCTCACACTCACGCAGGGCTATCAAGAAAGAACCTTAGTTAAAGCTAAAAGGGGTTTTGGCTTATCACGATAAACCATGCTCCTCCGTAAGTCGTACGTCCCTTGTAGCTTTCCACGCGGTCAACAGTCTCCACATAGTAACCCGTGTCTGGTCAAACCCTGGCTTGGTCAAACCGGGGCGACGTAAGCCTTGACTGGTGCGCTGGATGGTAAGCTTTTGGTTGTTGTTAAGTTTCTATACTTTGGATTTACGTTCCATCGAGGACTGCTCTCTTGTTCTTTCCCTTTCTTGACTTCTACATTGGTTTTTAAAGCGCAAACATAGCTTTGAATCTCTTGTAAGCCTGGCGACGCAACGGCGGTCTCCCAGGTTCACGGAGGCGAGAACTTCCCGTTCTTGACACGCTCATGGACGAGATCTTCCAAATTCTTACCGTGTGTTGATTGGCATCCATAATTTTCATTCCAGATCCCACGTACAGTGTAGTGCTGCCGTGACCGGTGACTGCATCGATCACGCAACTTTGTTCTCTCTCCGGCCCCAAAATCAATCAACATTGCGGCTACCATCCTCTCGCAGAAAAATAAATGGTCATCGTTTGTTGGCGACTCCGTACCGTACAAACACCAATAAACTACAAGGCAGGCGACAGACATGAAACTCCCAAGATCAAAGTCCGTACTCGCACAGATCAAGTGAAAAGGAGCGAAGTATATAAGATTGGCACTGCACAAGGCGGTGTAGTGGTGGTCCATCTCTTTTGGACTCTTGGTTTTACTCTTTCCATGTTGATCATGATCGCGGAGTTTGTTCTCGAGGCATGGGACGGTGCCACTGAGAGGGAAAGATTTTCCCGGGGCGGTGGCCACCCAGATAGAAATTTCTAGGATTGTCCAGGCTACGCTCTCGAGAGAGCGATCAATGCTACGTATGGCTCCTCTCTTTCGAAAAAACAAAAGATACAAACAAAGTACGAGAGATCCATCTACGCGACCATGGGGTGGGATTACGCGCTAATCCACTGCGCTACGCGGCCTTTCCGTTAATCTTTTCATTTAACACTAATCTTGACAATCAGCTTTAGATCTTTGTCGTGAGAGTTGTTTTGCCGCTAGGATTGTCTACATTTGCGACAGATCGATCGACAAAACAAAAGATACAAACCAAGCACGAGAGATGCATGTGCACGACCACGGTGGGATTCGAACCCACGGCCTTTGGATCCGAAGTCCAACGCGCTAATCCACTGCGCTACGCGGCCTTAGTGTTAATCATTTTGTTTCACACTAATCTCGGGACTAAGTAAGTCTATATTATGAGCTTTGGTGATGTCTGAGGGAAGAATGTAGGTCATTGCTTGTTTTGCCGCTCCTACAACGCTATACTCCCACTTAACGGGATTAACGCCTTTCTGTCACACAAATCTCTGGACTAACTAAGTCTATACAACGACTATTGGCTTTAGATCTTTGTGGTGATGTTTGAGAGAAGAATGTAGCTAGCAGGCGATTCCGGCGAGAGGTCCATCGCTTGCTTTGCCGCTCCTCGCCCAAAACCAACAGCGCTATCGCTCCTGCTTAACAGGCAAATCCAATCCAGCGCCTCTGGTGTGTACGGCATGGTCGCGACCAGCTCCTCGGCCGCGGCCAAGTGGCCCGACCGGCCCAAAAGGTCAACCACGCAGCCGTACTGCTCCTTGCTCGGGGTCAACCCCCAGTCAGCGTCCATTGACCGGAGCCAGCATATTCCCGTGCGCAAGTCCCCGGCGTGGGAGCACGCCGGGAGGAGGGACGTGAATGTGGCATCGTCGGGCGCGTGGCCGTGGATTTGCATCGCCCAGGAGAGCGCGAGCGCGGATCCTGGCCGCCCGATGCGGGCATGGGAGGTGATCAGGGCCGTCCACGCGATGAGGTCCTGGGCGGGCATTTGCTTGAATAGGGAGTGGGCGAGTTCCAAATGCCCGGTCTGGGCAAATAGAAGGAGGAGCGTTGTCCAAGAGATTGGATCTCTATCAGGCATTTGATGGAAGAGAAGTAGCGCTTCATGGATCTGGAAATCCTGGGCGAGCGTGGCAAGCATTGCGTTGTAGGAAGCGAGATCGCGCGATGGCATGGAGTCGAAGATCCGCCGCGCGTCGGCTGGATGCCCGTTCTGAGCATAGGCGCTGAGCATCGCGATCGCGGCGATGGAGTCGCAATGAGCCATGGAATCGAAGAGGAGCTTGGCCTCCTCGAGGCGGGCCTCGCGCGAGTAGAGGCACAGGAGCGTTGTCCACGAGACGAGATTGCGCTGGGGCATAGAATCGAAGAGCGATTTCGCGCGAAGAAGTTCGCGCGATTGCGAGTAGGCCGTGAGCATCGCGTTGCATGAGACGAGATCGCGCTCGGGCATTCGATCCAGGAAGAGCTCGTGGGCTTCCATCCATCGCCGGGACTGGATGAGCGCCGTGAGTATCGTGTTCCAGGACGTGATGATCTTCTCCGGGAGGCGATCAAAGAAGGCCCTGGCGTCGGCGATCCGCCCCGCGCGCGCCAGCGCCGCCATGATCGCGTTCCACGACACGGCGTTCCACTGCGGCATCGCGGCGAAGATCGCCTCGCAGCGCTCGATGCTGGATCCGGCGGTGGCATGGGCGACGAGGAGGATGTTCCAGGAGACGAGATCCTTCTCGCGCATTGCCGCGAAGAGATTACCGGCGCGGGAGATTGATCCCGCCCGCGCCAGCGCCGACAGGATCGCGTTCCAGGAGATCAAGTTCTTGGCCGGCATCGCGGCGAAGATCTCGTGGGCTTCGTCCAGGTGGTCGTGCTGGACGAGCGCGCCCAGGATCGCGTTCCACGACACGAGATTCCTCTCGGGCATTGTGTCGAAGAGATCCTTTGCATCAACGAGGCGGCTGAGTTGAGCGTACGCGGAGATCATCGTGTTCCAGGAGACGAGATCGCGCAGCGGCAGCGTGGAGAACATCGCCGCCGCTTCTAGCAGATGCCCGTTCTGGGCAAGTGCTGAAAGAATCGTGTTCCTGGAGAAGAAATCTTGTTCCGGCATTCTTTCGAAGATTTTCTTGGCTTGAACCAGAAGCCCTCGTCGCGAGTAGTTCGTTAAAAGCAAGTTCCAAGACGCGAGACTGTGATCTGGCATTCGATCAAAAAGCTCTTGAAAGGTATCAAAATGCCCAAGTGTGGCATATGCTGATAACATTGTGTTATAGGAGATTATATCCCTTTCCTCCATCCTGGAGAACAATGCGCTTGCTTCTGCCGCTTGGCTTGCTTTCGCCAGTGCTGCCAACATTGTGTTCCACGAGACTAGATTGTAACAAGGCATCGCGTTAAACACTCTTTTTGCCTGTTCCAGATGCCCGTTCTTGGCATATGCATCCAGCATCAGATTCCACGAGAAGGAATCTTTGGGATGGATAGAGTCGAACACGTGGCGCGCATCTGCCACGCTGCCGCAACGCCCGTACATCTGGACGACCAGATTGAGGAGATAGACGGTCCGAGACTCGAGAGGGAGAGCCCCGAGAACGCTGGCGTGGGCCGCCTTGGCCTGTGGTAGCGTTTTGGAAGAATTCACAATATGAACAAGCTCCTCGAGACAATACATTGCCAACTCAGTTGGTTTGAGGTGAAATAATACATTGCCATTTCTTTTGGTAGAACATTGGAATGTTATGAGAACTTAGAATATATCAATACAATCAAACCATACAATAACTCCTCCTTCAAGAAGACGATGGCGCAATGCCAACCTCTTCCTCTTCGTCAAAACTTCCTTCATCATCCTCAGATAGAACTGGAGCTCCGGGCGATGGAGCTGGCGTGATCGACGACCTCCGCGGCCACGGCGCATCGGGAAGAAACTCGAAGTTCTTGCAGCTGGTCCCGGAGAGGCTGAGGTGCTCGCTGACGCCCACCACGCGCTTCTCCAGATCAAACTCCACCAGCGTCTCCTCCTGCTGGAGCGTTCCAATCACGGAGACTCGCCCCAGCGCGCCGGCTCCCACGATTCCCAGGCACACAACGTCCGTCCGCCGCCACCTCACGATGTAGTTCCTGGGCTGGACCGTGAGCGTTGCGTTCTCGAAGATGAACTGGATCTTGGGCGCCCCGGACACCGCAGCTCTGGGAGGAATCCTATAGCAGAGATTGAGCTCCGGGAATGGCGATGGCACGGGAGTGATCGAAGCGTTAGACGCCGCCGCCACCGCCATGAAATGCCTTCGAACAACCTGGTAGAAAGAAGAAGCAGCGAGATCCAACGATAGAATGAAGATCTTCGCTTACCTGGTAAGCTGGATCAACCAAGCTCGTGTACCTCAGCTTGGTTCCAATCACCACCCCATTGTCAAACAGTGAGGAATCGATGGGCAGGGGCTTGACATCTGGCCCGGATCCAACGGCGATCCCGCGAAGTGCGAGCCGGTAGCCCATCCCGCGCTGCCACGCGGCGGGAGGAGTCAGCATTGGGAGGTACTGCATTTTCGGCTTGACGGTGCGCTGGCGGAACACGTAATCAGCCCCGCCCACAAAGAACGCACCACGTGGCTTGCCGAGGCAGTAGGCGAACCGACGTGGCAGGCTCGCGGCTGTCGCGATCTGGGACACCAGCGACGTGGCGCCCGGGGATAGGGAGGCCATGCTCGTCGAGGCGTACGGCACAGATGACGGGGCACTGCACCCCATGACAATGCCGGCGATGGTTCGATTCTGGCTAGCGACGTCCCCGGATGGATAGACGCTCTCCATGGTAAGCTGGCTGAGAACCAAGTCGATGGGCTTCCCTGTGTAGCGGTCGTAAGCCATGCAGCGTTTTCTCACCTTGTCACACGTATAGGACGATCCCTGGCACACTGGATGCGAGCATGGAACGCTTTGGATAGCTCCAGAGTAAGTTGGTGGTAGCGATGGTGGTGTCGAGGACGATGGTGGCTGCCATGGCTGCTTTCCTGGCCTTCCTGGAGGAGACGATGACGATGGTGGCTGCCGTGGCTTTCCTGGCGGGGCCCAAGACCTTCCTGGTGGTGTGGATGGCTTCTCTGGTGGACTCGAGGACGATGGTGGTACCGGTGACGATGGTAGCGACGGTCTTCCTGGTGGAGATGACGATCTCTCCGGTGGTGGCGGTGATGACGGTGGTGTCTTCTTCCAGTTCTCGTTCCCTTTGCTGTCAGTCGTGGTAAAGGTGGCGGCAGTGGTAACGTTCGAGCAAAGTTGCCATGGCATTGCTGTATGGGTGCCCATGGTGTCGATGGTGAAGTTCACGGCCACCGGAGGACTGCCGACCCTGAGCTCCACCACAAAGGACGGCACCGAGGCGCCTTGGATGTTCATCCGGGTGAGAGGAGCTACCAGGCCGTCATTGCTTAGTACCGGTGCTGGTGGCTTCTCTGGCTTCTTTTTGCTGCTTGGTGGCGATCCGGGCTTCGGTCCTGGTTTCTTCTTGTACCATGGTCGCCGGGACCGCTCGTCTTGAAACTCGAGTCCTTGCACAGCGACGGTGAGAATGAGAAGTAGCAGCAGTGCCAGTGCCTGCTTCATCTTTTCTTAAGAAAAAAAATAATGTACCAGCTTCTGCTACCCCAGTGCTGACAACTTTTTTGAGGGCCGTGATGATCCAGCATATATACTCGGCACTGTATCTGTCTGGTAAGCTTGTTGGACCCCGTGAGATTGTCTTCCCACGTGTAAGCTTCACGAGACGGCACCTAACTCGCACCACAACAATAACAAGTCTGTAATCCTCATCCTGAAAGCTGGTTCACAGGACAAACTGGTTAGAATCACAAACGGACAGAAAGTACCGATACGACGACGCCGAGTAGAGCTCGAAACTGTCGGAAGAAACCAGTGAGTTATTAATCCACGGTCTTTTTTTTTTGTCAAGGCTGAAAGTCTCAAAACAAAGTACTGAGAATCTGCTCTTGTCGAGTGGCCCATGGGTACAAACGTCGTTCCCCACTCTGCCAAACGATTTCTGACAAGCAGGCTTTCAGAACGACATAAAAACGAAAAGAAAGCAGCACGGGTGACCCCACGATGTACAAAACTTGGCCGCCTTAGACGCGAGGCCGTTGTGCAGGCTGTTGGCGGCGATTGATCCTGTCGAAATTTCATAGTTAGCATCAAAGAAGGAAAAGAAACTACATCCGGTCCTTACATGCTTAGTGGAACATTTCCAGGCCGAAATCCTACCCTTCCCCTCTGCTGTTGTTGCTGCTGCAGCTCGGCCATGAACGGCGAGCTGGTTTTGAGTGCAGCTTTTACACTGGCTATCCTGGGGTCGTCATCAGGTATCTCACGTCCCTAGATGCAAGTAAATGAGAAAGGTTACGCAACATAAGCACACATTCACCTGAAGTCCATCAAGGTACGCTTGGCTTGCCAGTCTTGTGGGCCTCAAGCTCTTACGCATCATCATGTCCCATATGAGGTTTGCAGTTGTGAAATCCCCCTCCTGCAGCACAATGATATCAACATGACGTTCCGGGCTGAAAGAATAATGTTATCTACCGGTTCCTTCGATGCGAACGCTAGCATATCACTTCCAACTTTAGGATTCAAATAGAAGCCCTTTTCCTCCAGTTGCCGCTGGACAGGGCCAATATCAATATAAACAAAATAACAGAAATGAATTACCAGAAGCTTTTTGGCTGTGGTCATACCCGCTGGAGTATAATTGGTCATCGCTCCCTGAATCATCACCTGCAGGAAGACAGAATAAGCAGCGTAGACGACATGGAACAGACTAACCATGTAGAGGTCCAAATTCACAGGTCGGCCAGAATTGATATGCTTGTTGAAACACTCTAATGCGCTCTCAGTGTCTCCTGCAGCAACGTATCCCCTGCAGAGACAAAATAGTTTGCAATGTATATCCCAGGAAGTTTAAGTAGCACCTTATCAGTTGAGACACGCAAAACGCGTCGGGAAAGAGACGATCCGTCACCATCATCTCGCAAATCTTTTTCAGACCCTAGAAGCTTGAAACAGTGAGATCAATATAGAGTGAAAACGTGTATACCTCTAGATTTTTCAAGTCTGCAGCTGCACGCAATGCCGAATGATATACGAGCATCCGACGATTAAAAGCACCGCGCCTCATCTGACCCTCTCCGGTTATCAAAGAGCAGAACTCGTCTTGCAGATCGGTAGATATCTCGGCTTCACCGGTGGCTGCACGGGCTCTGAGATCTTCGGAGGCCAAAGCCTTCGACTTCTTTACAATCTCGTATATCTGCAAAACTACATTGGTTTAAGCAAATTATGAATTCATTCAAACCTTGTCAAACGTATCAGGCTGAATGGGCTTTCGATTCTTGTAAGCGGCTATCAGCGCACTGTAGCAGTACTCATTGAAAGTGATTCCGTAGGTTGTCATCCTTCGTAAGATCTCGAAGCTGACAAAACAAAGGGAAAAAAGAGAAGAGGTTAGACAAATAAGGATAAAAACAACGAACTACTGACGCAGTCTGTCAAGAACACAAACATGACCGTATGAAACTATCTCTCAACAAGCAGGCTAAAGAATCCCAGAAGGAAGTCCAAGGAAACCTCCGAATTGCATGAATTGGAAGTGTTACGCTTTATCAGTGTCACCCGCTACTCCGCAAGCACTCAAAAGCGCAACGAAGGTCTCCAGCTTTGGTTGTACTCCCGAAGCTTCCATCTCCTCTCCCACCTGAAAAACAAAGTTTAGTAGCAGCCAGGGAACTTTACGAACTCATACCCGAAAAGCGCGGCTAAGTTGATTGCATTTCCCACACGCAGCAATGACGAGACTGTACGTTGCCACCTATAGCAGAAACAAAGAAAGCAATAAGGCCTATCAGTAGGCAAATATCCAGCGAAAGAGCTTCATACGTCTGGAATAATTCCCATAGTTCTCATCTGTTCGAAGAAAAACATTGTATCTTGGAGACGTGAACCTTTCATGCAGCCCGAGAGAAGCAAGTGAAATGTAGCCGGCCCAGGCTGCACACCATCCACCAGCATTTCGTCATAAACGTCCCGGAGTAAGTAATGCCTGAGCTGAAAAGCCCATGTCAAAAGGAGGAAGAAACAAATCGAATCGCTCTCGGATCTTTTTCTTTTCCTTTCTTTGTTGCTACTCCACCTAAAACTTAGACTCACCTCCTCTTGAAGTTGAGGGTTTGCAGTGCCTTATTGTACGAATCAAGGTCATTCGCGTAGGTATTCACGGCCGCGACCGATGCAGTAGCGTAGCAGCGTCCGGTGGTGCCAGGCCCATCTCTAATGGACGATCCGGAGCAATGGGACAGCCGCTTGGAAGCCGCTCTCCCTGCATTTTCCACAGAAGCGCGCTTGGAATCAAAATCTCCCGGCGCTCTGGAAATCTAGGAGCTGAGATGCGAGCGCTACCTGAGAAGAGCGTTCGCGCCTGCCGGAAGCCGCGAAGGGAGCGCCACGACGCCATGCCTTTCCTCCACTGCGCCCAAAATTTAGGGCTTAAGCTTAGGGCGAAATGAATATTTCATTTTTGGATAATGAGCCCTAATAAATAACTCAAATAGTGTTAGGATTTTGTTAAATTCTCGGATAGGCTATGGCGCTCTTCGTTCCCACGGAGTTCCAAGCGCGCCATACGCGTCTATACAGTGCGCGCGCTAGGTAATATCGACCATTCTCTTGCTCATAGCTGTGCATTACTTGCAATGCAGGAAAGATTTCCCTGGAAAATGCGTCCGATCGAGGCAAGGCAATCGTTTTGGTGTTTTCTTTTCACTCCATTCCAGAGCAGAGGGTTTCAAGGCTGCACGGCGAGAATGGAGCTCTCTCGCGATCAAGGTCTTTCATTTTCTTCTCTAATTTCTAGCTATGCGAGCTCACTCTTTTCTTCCTTTCTTTTTTTCTTTTCTGACTAGAGAAGCTATCAAAGTGTGATGAACTTAACACTGCCTCTACTGCTGCTTTCATCCTCTCCCGGCGCGCTGGCGGCACCAAATCCAACTCAATCCTCTCAATCGGCGCAGGAAGTGATTGCTAGCACAATGGCCGCTGCCACTGTTCCGGAGCAAAGCAGCCAAGCTTCTCCTCAATGTGAGAACCTTTGTGAGGAGAGCTATGGCTTCCTTCCTTGCTCGTCTAACATCGGCGGGAACCTCTTCCTGATGGCCACTTTTGGTTGCTTACTTCTCGTAGCTGCGAGATTTATCTCCAAAGGCAGTGAAGTCCTTCTCGAGGTAAACAAAGCCCGAAAACCATAGCTAGCTTTTACAGATTCTCGGTTTCTACAGGTGATGAATCCAGGTCTGATTGGTGGTCTTCTTCTACCGATTCTGGGAGCTCTTCCGGATACATTGTTGATTCTAGCATCTGGTACAGGGGGAAGCATTCAAGAGATAAACTCTGAGCTCCATAGCTTTTTCGAGTAAGCTCTAACTTGGTGAAGCAGGTCTTTTTTTCAGGCGCAGGAGGAGGTGATGGTTGGAGTAGGCGTCCTAGCAGGCTCCACGACGCTTCTCCTCACGCTTGCATGGGCTGGATCGCTTCTGGCTGGGCGCTGTGATTTGAGTTCTTCCGATGGAACAGCGAAAGATGAAGTGCTAACGAAAAAGTACGATCTTTTCCATACTGGTGTTACGGTTGATACGCAAACAAGGTACGTAACTTGGTCACGTAAGATCTCTCCGGATTGACCGTGTTTCTAAACTTTGAAAGATGGGGTGCCTGGATTATGATCGCGTCTGCGCTTCCTCTCATTTGTGCTCAAGTTCCTCTACTGGATGGTCATCCCTCTGAAGGCCCAGAAGCTGCCTTCATTGGTTCTGCAATCTCATGCGTTGGACTTTTTGTTTATTGCGCATACCAGGCAAGCTGAAGCACACTCCGTTTACGCTCTTGACGTTGAATTGCTTTTGTGGCTGAAGGTGGCGTTTCCGTGGTTGCAACAAAAAAGGATTGATGAGGCACGCCTTAGATTCCTCAAAACTCGCGTTTTACAAAAAGTATCCTCGTACTCGTCCAGAGAGAGCAAGGTACTAATGGATATCACTTGGATATCACTATGTATATTTATATTTCATTTTTTATTAGGAAAAGAAGCTTGCGCCATTCGGGAGAGAAAAGCTGGAAAACATTTTCATTTGCTTCGACAAGAATGCCGACGGGAAAATCGAAAAAGATGAACTGGAGGCGTTCATGGTCGGCCTTGGGATCGAAACAAACGGGTACATGAGTCGCCTTCTTTTGTCGCTCATTGTTTTGAGCACTTATTGTCAGGGACACCATGTCTCGCGATTTGATCGACAACTGGCTGAAGGAGTTCGATGTTGACGCAAACAAATCCATTGCTCAACATGAGTTCGTCGAGGGACTGAACAAGTGGGCTGTGCAAGTCGCAAAAGTGAAGCATTTACGAGCGTTACACCAACTGGAAACCTCGGACGAGCCGAACTTTTGGGCAGCCAAGTCTGAAGAAGCAGAAAAGGTTTGTTCTTCATTGTGGCCTTGTAGGAAACGTTTGATAACATTTCCTTTCTTGACAGGTCTTGCGGCTCCTCGAGCAGGATATTGACGAGGTGGAGGATGATAAAAGCCAACCTGGATCCTCGAAGCTGTACGTTGAAGCCATCCTCTATCTCCTCTCGGGGAGCTTGCTTGCGGCTGCTTTCGCAGATCCTCTTGTCAACAGCATCAATGGATTTGCACAGGCATCACAGATACCTCCTTTCTTTATCGCCTTTGTGTTCACTCCACTTGCGTCTAACGCGAGCGAGCTCGTCTCCAGCATCAGCTTTGCACAAAAGAAGCGGAAGAGAAACATCTCGCTCACATTTTCTCAGATTTATGGTGCGGTGACAATGAACAATACACTGTAAGATCTTTGCCTTGCTTCTTTCGAACTCGCTTAACATCGACTTTGCTTCAGCTGCCTTGGAATTTTCCTTGGCTTGGTGTATACGAGAGGGTTGACGTGGGATTTCTCTAGCGAGGTAGCAAGATTTGATTGCAAAAGCTTTTTCTCTCGCCTTACGCTTGCTCGTTTTCAGGTGACGGCTATACTGATCACCACATTCTTTGTTGGTGCGCTCGGGGGATCAAGAATGACTTTTCCTTCTTGGCTCTCTCTCCCAGTACTCGCGTTATATCCTTTGTCCATAGCTAGTATTGCTTTCCTTGATAATGTGCTAGGCTGGCATTAGCCAAGCCATATCACTGCGACTAGTTCCTGGGACGAGAGTTTACAAAAAAAAAAAAAAACAGAGAGAGAGAGATTTCAAAAAGCCCGTTTTTTTAGGGTGTAAAAATAGTGCAACAATCTTGTTAAAGGTAAGCAAGGAGGGAGGCATATTGGGCAACAATCTTGCTAAAGGTAAGCAAGGGTTCATGGAGCTAGAGCAAAAGGAATTCTCATGATCAAGTTTTAATAAGTTGAAAAGGATAACATTTTGTTTGTGCTTTAAATTACTTTAAAAGACAAAAAATACTTATAATAAATAATCTTTTCTTAAGTATATAAGTCAAGATCAAAGAGACTTTTGGAGCATTGAAGATTGTGTTGAATTTTTTTTCTCTTTTTTAAATAAATTCGCAATATATTACAATGTTATTTCAACATCAGAAAGTTCAAATTATCAATTGACTATAACTTTTTTGCCAAAAACATTTTTACATATATTTTTTATTTTGAAACATGATTCTTGATTAATTGGGATAAAGAGGGGTGACAGAAAACTTATTTTTGCAAAGGAAACAATGAAGTGTGTTAGAGTTCTAGCCATAAAAATATTATAAATTTGAATTTGAAAGTAAAAGTTGTCATTCTTGGAGTTATAAAAATAGCTGGTCAATATTTATTGGATAATTTCTAATTAAGATTTATTCATTTTGTATAAAATTACTTTGTGAAGTCTAAGTGTATAGCTATGTATGGCTATGTATGTGGTATATTAATATTAACATAGTGAGATTTTGATAGCTATCGAATTGGTTTCAATACAAACCATTTACTCCTATGTATAAGCTAGGGTTTTTAGGCTAATTGATATGTACATTTTTATATTTCATTTCTATATTCTATGCACTCATATTGGTGAAAATAAGGAGCAATTTTGATTATCCCTAAGGAGTGCTTGGATTTAAAATTTTAGTTTAGATCTAGCTTTTGCATTGTTTAAATCTCCTTTTTTTTATAACTTTTTCAATTTCTTTTCTTTTGCTTTTTTTCTTCTCATTCATCTTTATGGTAAAGTAACAACCTCCTCCTCCTTTGACTCTAGAGTAGCAATTGGTGTAGTTGCTCAATATTATATAGTTGCAATTGAACAATCAAACTTAATTGATAGTGGCATTCACAACATATAATATAACTCCTTTTACTCTTTTTGCTAATCTTTATGTTTGGTTGAAATTTTTTCATAGGAATCCTAGAGATGATATGTACTATTAGTTCGATCACTTTATGGTGATTACCACATATCATTCTTGGGATGATATTTGGCATTTATGTGAGTTTCCTATGTATCTCTAAGGGATGACATTGTAGTGTTATAATGGTTTAAGTGCAGCCACTCATGCAAATTGAACCATTTTTTCAAATGTCTCCAAATGTGTATTTGGACATACTAATGATTATGATGATGCTTTCCAACAATTGCATCATCTTTGTCAAATGCATCTAAGTTAGTGATGCAATTTAGTGTTTGTTTATGAAGACTCTTGTTTTATGTAAAACCAAATATGTCGGAGCAGAAAAGTCAACTGGGCTCAAAGTCCATCTCGGGCACTTTGGTTGCCTAGGGGGCCAAAGTTATTCAATTTCTCTCTTTGATTGTTTGAATTTCTTATTATCTTTATATAGTTTGACTAAAAAAATTTTTTCTCTTGCAGAAAAGGAAAATTGTATTACATAAAAAGGTTGTTGGAGCCAAGAAGACACAAGAAGTTCAATTTGGTACTAACAATGACATCACGATCAACATGTCCATTAGCACATCAACAAAGACACATTTATTTAAAGATCCACCTCCTCCACCACCATCACCTCCACCATCACCACCGCCATCGCCACCACCATCACCACCTCCACCACCGCCATCGCCACTGCCACTACCACCACCACTGCCACTATTGCATTTGCCCCCGCTGCCACCACCACTACCCCCACCTCCACCTTTACTCCTCACTGGCCCACCACTAGCATAAATCCTTGAAGTTGGGCAATCTAGTGGTGTTCACGATAGTGAATCTAAGGAACAGCCTGGAGCTGAAAAGTTGCAAACCTTCCTGACAACATGGTGGACAAGTGCTTCCAAGAGACTGTTAGGGAAATAAGGGAAAAAGCAGTTCACCAAACACTTGAGGTGCTCAAATGGCCAAGCCCTTGTGACTTGATCAAAGAAATCCCCCTTTACCGTTTGTAGCAGACGAACCTTGTCCACACAGCATCTAAGTATGTCAACTGGATATATATAGCTTGTTCAAACAAAATGGCCTTGTGACAAATATTGGTATGTTTCTAGTCTCTTTTTGCAAGCCAGGAACAACAGAGATAATTACCATCACACCCGAGATTGTGAATAGCTAGAATCTTATTTATAGGAGGAAATCCCTGGAATTTGATAACATGCTTATCAGACATCTTAAGACTCGACAACTTGTGGGGACAATATTCCAAATTATTGACAGTAACCACTAATATGGGGCTTGGATGAAGTGTATCAACGATCATTTTTGTGATGATCCCATTTACTATATCAACGTTCTAGTTGGGCATATCTACGTGAGGGGACCTTTGGATGTTAACAGACTTATTTTGGCCTGCCAAAAGATCAATGCATAAGTTTTATAATTTTACCTCTAACTCCACTTTAACTTATTTTGTTGTGTTTAAATGTAGGCTTGGGCATTTCACTGTTCAAAAGCAAAACTTTGTCTATGACATCGAGCAACTTCAATTTTTGGCAGACTTGAGTGAGGATGACATCTGCCAACATTATGATGATGATCTTGCAACACTTGTTCGGCACTCATGCACTCGAAATGACGGTACAACTTGGTTCAACAACCCAATCAGTTTTATGCTCGATGTGTGGTGCAAGGTATGTATTTTATAAAGGCCTCTTTTAATTATTTTGGTTTTTAGCCTTTGGTGAAAGTCAAGCAAAATGCTTACAAACTTGCACATCCGGAGAAGAGTCAGGAAGAGCTCTTAGCTGAGTTCGTACAAATTGAGCATAAAATTCAACATGCAAAGTCTTCAAAGTTGAAGAAACTAGTATGCATTGCAGACAATCGTAGGCTGAAGGAGTGGCTAAAGACTATAGCAGAAATTTCTTCTCATGAATATAAGTTTTTTATCACACTTCATTTTTCTCAATTATGCATATGTTACTTTTGCAATGAATAAAACTCCAGATGACATGATTTACAATATCGCAAAATTGAAGCTTCCATATAAACAATAAATAGAGACTCTAGAGTTTCTCAATATCTGCTTAATGAATAGAGAGAAAAGACTGCTAGAACTATTTGAGAACATGATGAGAAGGGTTGTCTACATCATGCAAATTATAAATGAAGGTGAGAAGTTCTTGGCACCATACATTGGTGACAATCCAGATGGCACATTTATGTCTTTTGACACCTACATCAATACATCATTGGAAGGGATCGAAGAGGGTGGCTACCAAAGAAGTCTACAAGCACAACAACTTATGATTGCTAACATGGTCAATCTTTATTTCATGCGACGTGCAGCTAAGACCTTTTTTAAATATATATTGTTTATAGGTATCTTCAATATAAAGGCATGCCATTTGAGGCATTAGTTTGCACTTGACTTGTTGCAAAGGGTGTAAGGGATGGAAGAATGTACCCAACAATGTTTGTAAGAGTTCCAAAGGCACAGAAGATAGAATGCTTTTGGGAGTTGGAGCTCCTAGGGAAGGAGACTTCTACATTAGATCATGAGGAAGTTGTCAATGCTAGCAATGATGGCAATACAAGTGACAATAGAGACAAGGATGAGGAAGCTCTAGATGAAGTTCGTGTTCCACCACCAAATAACCAAAATTAAGCTCTAGTTCAAGCATCAAACAACCAAGATTCGGATCAGGTTCTACTTGTAAATAATGATGATCAAGTGGTTTATAGAATATCACGTCGATCTCGAGGTAAGCAAAAGTGAATTTTACAAACTGAAGGTGGTAATACATGTTTTTTGCAACAATGACTATTGGTAGTAATTTCATTCCAGCTAGATGAGATGCTTGTGAAGAGTTGAAGGAACTCTCATCGACAACATGCCATATGATAATAGCATATTTTTTATTACTTTTTTCATTCACTTAGTTCTTTTATAGGTCCGTCTTGTGTCCCTAATAACACAACAAGGCATTGTGGGTATCTTCATTGGCTCCTACAATAATTTGTTAATAGCTTTCATGGAAGACAACATCAACATGGATATACGGCGCCAATTCAACCATTGGTGCCAAAAGATACAAAGGCCATTGCTGTCAAGACCCCCAACAAGATCAAGACTGGAAAATGCTAAAGACAAAGAGAAAAAGCTAGTGAAAACAAAGAAGAGGCCTTAGACTGGTGTTGATTCAGATTGTGGAGAAATGGAACAAGGCTAACCTATATATACTATAGGTTGATGAAGCTCCACCACTCTTGGATCGAGGACAGCCTAAATACAGCTGAGGTCGAGGAGGCGCCACATCATCATCAGGAATGTGGCTCGAGACTCAGGAATCGGGAAGTGTCTCGAGAGTCAGGAATAGGGAAGTGTCTCGAGAGTCAGGAATAGAGAAGTGTCTCGAGAGTCAGGAATGTGGTCTGCAGGTCAGGAATTCGGCGAGAGTCAGGAATGTAGCAAGAATTGGGGGATTCCTGACAGCACCCCCTCCTCAAGAACGAGTGGAACGAGGATGTGAACGAGAACGAAGAGGAGGATGAGATGAGCGGCGAGGGATGGGAGATGGAGAAAAAGAATGAGGACTGGGATGAGAAGGATAGCGGCGGTGGAAGTCCTGAACAAGGTCAGGAGAATGAATCAGGTTGTCCGCAGGTTCCCAAGTGCGTTCCTCAGGTCCGTAACCCTTCCAGTCCACCAGATAGTAGAGTGTAGATCGTGAAATCTTGGAATCAAGGATGTCCTGAACCTCGTACTCAGACCCATCCTCGAGCTGCACTGGTGGAGGCGGAGGAATGACCCGATTTGGAATAGGACTGGGAATATAAGGCTCAAGGAGAGAGGAGTGAAAAACGGGGTGAATTTGATATGAGGAGGGAAGTGCAAGGCGATAAGTGACAGGATTAATGATGGCAATGATAGGGAAAGGACCAAGGCGTTTGAAATCGAGTTTTGGACAGGGCCTGGTGGTGGAGATATTTTGCCTGAGGAGCCAGACTTTATCCCCGATATTGTAAGGGGGACAATCCTGACGATGGACATTGGCAAATGTTTTATGAGATTCCTGAGCACGATGGAGGTGGAAGGAGATGGAGTTGTGGATTTCCTGAAGGTTGGAGAGAAATGATTCAAAGCGGGGATTTGAACGAGAGGATTCAGATGGAGAAGGAAGTGAGAGATTGAATCGGGGATTTCGGCCAGAGTTCGCAAAGAAGGGGGAAACTCGAAGAGAGGAGTGAACAGAGTTGTTATAGGAGAACTCAGCAAGGGGAAGGATATCGAACCAGTTATCCTGATGATAGTTGATGAAGCACCTCAAGAATTGTTCCAATGTCTGAATCGTTCGCTCGGACTGCCCATCAGTTTGAGGATGATATGCCAAAGAGAGGTTGGCCTTCACTCCAAGCAACTGCAAAAACCGTTGCCAGAAATGAGAGATGAACTGAGGCCCCCGATCCGAAACCACATCTGTAGGAATCCCATGAAGTCGGAAAATTTCCCTGAATACCAGTTTTGCCATGTCCTCGCCCGAAAACTCCTTGGTACATGGCAAGAAGTGCGCCATCTTTGTGAAGCGATCCACCACGACTAAAATGCTGTTGAAGCCTCCAGAACTCGGAAGATCACTCAAGAAATCCATGGAGATGGATTCCCAAGGACCTGAAGGGACCGGAAGGGAACGAAGCAAACCTGAAGGAAGGTGGCGAGGTACCTTATTCCGGGCACAAGTGTCACAGGAGGTAACAAAAGCTTTGATGTAGTCGTCCATGTGAGGCCACCAAAAGTCCCGTGCAACTAGCTCATAGGTTTTCGCAATGCCGAAGTGACCAGCAGTCGGGCTATCATGGCACGCCATCAGGATCAACCTTCGAGCATCACCTTCAGGAACGTAAAGTTGCTCCCCACGGTACAATAAGCCATCTAAGAACTCGAACTCGTCAAATCGCCGGCAGTCGGGAGTCACTGGGTGTCCAGCCTGAAGATGGGGAAAAATGTCGCTAGCGAGATCATCGGATTGAAGATCGTTTCTGATTGCATCCATCAAGGAGGAGTCCTGAGGGGCCAGGGAAATTGCCATAACTTGAAGCCGATCAGGACCGAGGATAACTTGATCCTGTTGATCGAAGGCAGGATTACCAGGCCTGAGACTGAGATAGGAGCGCCTTGAAAGAGCATCAGGAAGGCCTTGAAACTTTCCAGGTCTGTACTTGATAACAAAGTCAAACCGACTTAGGAATTGTGCCCACCTTGCTTGACGACGGCTTAAAACTCGGGAAGTGGCAAAGTACTCGAGATTTTTGTGATCCGTCCAGACTGTTGTTTGATGGCTCGCCCCCTCCAAGAAACGGCGCCACTCTCCAAAGGAATCCACGATGGCAAGAAGCTCCTTGTCGTGGATTTCGTAATTGATCTCCGCAGGCTGGAATTTCCGAGAATGGAAAGCGACCGGATGAAGTTCGTGATCCGCTCCGAGTTGAGATAGCACAGCACCAATGGCAAAGTCGGAGGCGTCAGCCTCGATGAAGAAAGGTTGTGAGGAATCAGCATGGATCAAGACAGGAGCAGAACTGAAGGCCGCCTTGAGTGTGTCGAAAGCCTGCTGGGCAGCAGCAGACCAAGAGAAGGGAACATCCTTGCGAGTGAGATGTGTGAGAGGAAGGACAATGTCAGAGTAGTGATCAATGAATTTGCGGTAGAAGTTGGCGAAGCCAAGGAAAACCTGAACGTCCGACATTGATTGTGGAGGCTCCCATTCGAGAATAGTCTTGACTTTTGCAGGATCCATCGTGATACCCTTAGGAGTGACAATGTACCCAAGGAACTCCATAGACTGCTGATCAAAGGAACATTTCTCAAGCTTCGCGTATACTAGGCCGTGTTCTCGCAGCTTCGCTAGCACCTTGCGAACATGTTCGTCATGCTCCTCCTGAGTTTTTGAGTAGATGAGGATGTCATCGAGGTAGACGATCACCATCTGATCAAGAAACTCCCGAAAAACGTCGTTCGCCATGTGTTGGAAAACCGCTGGAGCATTTGTCAAGCCAAATGGCATGACAGTGTACTCAAAGTGGCCATAGCGGGTTCGGAACGCAGTCTTCCATTCATCACCAGGCCGGATCCGGATCAGGTTGTATGCTCCACGGAGGTCGATCTTGGTGAAGAAGCGGGCACCGCCGAGGCGTTCCAACAGGTCCGAGATCAGGGGCAGCGGATAACGGTTCCGAACAGTCACCTTGTTCAAACCTCGGTAGTCGATGACTAGCCGCAAGCTCCCATCCTTCTTCTTGACAAAGAAGACAGGCGCTCCAGCCGGGGACTGCGAATGCTGAATGTAGCCCGAGGCAAGGTTCTCATCCACGTACTCTTTGAGGGCCTTAAGCTCGGACGGGGATAACCCGTAGATAGGCCCCCACGGAGGTGACGCTCCTTCCTGTAAATCAATGGGACAATCATAAGGCCGATGAACAGGCAGTACACTAGCTTTTTTCTTGTCAAACACATCCCCAAAATCATGATACTTCTCAGGAAGACTGACAGGAGAAACATGCAAAGCAAAAAGAAAAAGAGGTTCTTCATGAAGGAGTTCTTTCATAGTGATTGTGGAGATAGGAGGAAGAGTACGACTAAATGGAATGATGAGACGAGGATACTGTCCAGTGTAAGAGGGAAGAGAGAAAAAAGAAGAGGATGAAAATTGCGTAGAGTCAGGAACAGAACCCCGACTTGAGTTTAGGGAACTTTTCCTGATTCGGACTCGATGAACACCAGGGGAAGCCGTGGGAGATGGTGATGTGGGAGAGATGAGCTGTAAGTCCTTCCAACAAATCTGAGGCTGATGTAGTTGGAACCAAGGAAGACCGAGCACCACAGAGGAAGACTTGCTGTTGATGATGTTGAAGGCGATATCGGTGACGGTGGACCCGATGTGTACTCGAACGGGCAACGTTTCCCTAAGTCCAGAAGATGGAGACACAAAATGCCCGCCGATGCCTTCAACCCTCAGATCCCGTATGGTAGGAGAAAGAGGAACGTGATGTCGGGCAGCAAAGTCCGTGTCCATGAAGCAGGAAGTTGCACCCGAGTCCAGTAGCGCCAAAGCCTTGAGTCCTGATTGTCCGGTGAAAGAAAGGAGACATGGGACGCGGAAGTTGCGGGAATTGGTGGTGGCTTTGATGAAAGGTGGTGAGGAGCTTGATAAGGAAGAAAAGTGATTTTTATTTGGGGAGTCCAAACAGACAGCTCCTACTCTGTTTGGACAGGGTCGTTTCCCGACTGCAACAGTGGTGGATTTTGAGGCAGAGTGAACTCGAGCAATCGGGGAGGCTTCCTGGGACACACAGCTGCTTTGTGATTAGGATCAGCACAGTAGAGGCAAAGATTATGAGATATTCGACGTTGCCTCTCAGCAGGACTCAACTTCCCTCTAATGAGTCGGGGAGTACCAGAAATATCCATCGGGACCGGAGCAGTAGGTTCAGGACTATGCCCCGAAGACTCAAGCTGGGATTCCTGAGTCTGGGACGGAAAAACAGCGGCACGGTGACTTTCCTGACAACGTTCAAAGAGACGATTGTCACATTGAACAGCTTTGTTGATGGCGTCCGACAGGTCCTTGGGATCCTCCATGGTGAGCAACAAATCCTTGACACCGTTGTTGAGGCCGAAACGAAATTGGTCAATCAGGGCTCGCTCATCCCACTGAGTGTCCAAGGCAAGGAGTTGGAACTCTGCAGCGTAGATCGAGGCAGGACGAGACCCTTGAGAGAGACGTCTCATCTTTGTGGTAGCAGCCCGAACCCGATCCGTCTCGCCAAAACATGCTTCGAGCTTCTCTTTGAACAATTGAAGATCCATCAGCTCCGGAACCACGACCCCTTTCATGCTCTTCTCCAGAAGAGGAGAAAACCATGACAAAGCTGCACCCTCGAGCAACGTCCCAATCGCGCCGATTTGAGACTCGGGAGTGGGGTACCGCCGATGTTGAAGTGCAAAGATTAGCTCCATTTGATTCAAAAATCCACGAAGCTCCGAACGCTTGCCTGAAAATTTCGCCGGGAAACTCACCTTCGGTTCAGGAACTTTGCTGGATCCTTGAGCCGAAAGTGAAGCAAGCTCCTGCTGCATGCGAAGAAGGGTCGCCTTCAGCTCGGTATTCTCAGACTGGATTTTTGCAAGGACTTCGGCAAAGAAATCAGGATGGCTTGGAGACTCCATTGGCAAGAAGAAAGAAAAGAAAGGGGGGAAAAGACAAAGGCAATCAAATAATCAAAACAAGCTAAAAGAAAAGCAAAAAACACAATCTGAATCAAACTGTCAAGACCCCCAACAAGATCAAGACTGGAAAATGCTAAAGACAAAGAGAAAAAGCTAGTGAAAACAAAGAAGAGGCCTTAGACTGGTGTTGATTCAGATTGTGGAGAAATGGAACAAGGCTAACCTATATATACTATAGGTTGATGAAGCTCCACCACTCTTGGATCGAGGACAGCCTAAATACAGCTGAGGTTGAGGAGGCGCCACATCATCATCAGGAATGTGGCTCGAGACTCAGGAATCGGGAAGTGTCTCGAGAGTCAGGAATAGGGAAGTGTCTCGAGAGTCAGGAATAGAGAAGTGTCTCGAGAGTCAGGAATGTGGTCTGCAGGTCAGGAATCCGGCGAGAGTCAGGAATGTAGCAAGAATTGGGGGATTCCTGACAATTGCTCTCAGTTGCGGACTTCATTCTCTTTGACTTTCTAGATGGTCTTTCAGATATCGATGGGAAAAATTTAGGACTGAAAATTTCTCACACCTGATCACATACGCGATGCATTCCTCTTGTCCGAAGCACTTATGCTCGAAGCTGGCCATGTCGTCTTCATCCTACCAAACGACCCCAACTGGATGTATGAGCTTATGACGTGTGCAGCAAAAATTCATTTTAAGTCATTCTCTTCCGGGTGCATCATGGATCCTATTGGTGTTGATACGAGGGGTGTCCAAGGGAAGCTTGAAAAGGTGAGTATGTATTTTATATTTTTATCTAATTTCTAAACATTTTTATTTTCCTGTGGACCTATCATGCCTTCTGCAAAAACACATATGATGGGTTTCATGATAGCAAACATGCAGCATGTGTTTTGCCTAGGTACGACAGTTCCACTAACATCATACCCAACTATGAGACACAAAATCCCTAGGCCCCAAAGTAGAGCCGGAAAGGGTACCATGTGGTAGTGGCCGAAGCAAAAGCCAAACGAGTGTAACACGTTTGGACTAAAAGCTTTGACTTGGAAGGTCGAGAGCGGGAGTGGAACTCTCAACAATGTGCTCGAGGAGCGAGCACGAGGCAACCAATAAGCAAGGCTCCAAAAAGGGACCCGAAGTGGAGTCCGAGTTGGAGTCCGAGATGGACCCGAGTGGAGTCCGAGATGGACCCGAAGTGGAGTCTGAGATGGAGTCTGAGATGGAATCCAAGATGGACCCGAGATGGAGTCTGAGATGGAGTTCGAGATGGACCCAAGATGGAGTCCGAGATGGAGTTCGAGATGGAGTCCGAGATGGACCCGAGATGGAGTCCGAGATGGAGTCCAAAATGGAATCCAAGATGGAGTCCGAGATGGACTCGAGATGGAGTCCGAGATGGAACCAAGACTGAGACCGAGACCGAGACCGAGTCCGAGTCTGAAACCGGGACCAAGATCGAGACTGAGTTCGAGTCCAAGTCCAAATACTAATACAGACTGTTGGGTGAAAGCCCAAAGCGATCGTCCCCCGGGGGGGGGGGGGGGGGGGTTCCAAAAGTATAGTAGGGAGAGTGTGGGGGTGGAGCCCAGTGGAGCCAGTTTGGCCAGGAAAGGCCAATTTGGCCTAGGAAGGCCATACCTAGTATTGGGTGATGAACTGACCACTGGGAAGTCCAAGACTAAAGTGAATATGGACCCACAAGCGGGGTAACTTGGTGAAATGTTCAAAAACCAGCTCTAGTTCCCTCGGGAGAACGAAAGGGCCAAACTCCTAGTCCAAGGGGGGGGGGGACTACCTACTTGGAAACCTGGGATGGGTCAACGGAACCTCCCTCTAGGCCCATGGATAGAGCACCCCAAGGGGGAAGGGGAGGAAAGTACCCCCAAGGTTTGCGTAAGGCCATGGTGTTTCCAAATGTTGCCCCAAAATCTCCGACTATGAAAAGGAAAAGGAGCCCTCCTCTAGCATAGGGACCAAGGATATGGTCCTGTGAGGAGGAAATCCCCAAACACCCTGGGACTTAATGGTCGGGCTTGTGGGCCTTGATCCAGTGGCAGTGTTGGTGAACACGGCCATGGATAGAAAGGAACTTGGTGAGGACTGGAAAAGGGATATTAGTCCTCATGTCTGTGGGCATCCTAAGGATGCTAAGGAGTAGATCTAGAATGATTACTCATGGACGGATGACCTAGTCCTTGAGAGACGGGATTGTGATGTAGGTGGTGTTAGACCACTGATGTGACCAAGGTGATGGGGCATGGCCTTAGCATAACAGACTGATATGTCGATGTTACCTTGGGGTGTTGGTCATGGGATCGGACACATGGAGCACTTGGACCAAGTGCAAAGGTTGAGTGGCGGGGATGCCATTCTCGGGGCTAGTAAGCCCAAGTCCAAAATAGGACTTATGGAGGTTGTGAGTGAGACTCCTACAAGTGGTTGGAGGTGTGGTTAAGTGACTAAAGTAGAATGGAAAAAATTAATCTCTTACAACCTCGTATCAGAGCTGTTCCTTAGTCCAACTCTTATTGGTGGCCAAGCATATCACCACTTGTATTGGAATTAGAAGGTCCCAGATATGGACCTATCCTCGAGGAGTAGCATGTTGAGAGGACATGGCTCTCCACTCAAGTTCATGCATGAACTTGTGCACGATGTGGTGGATGGAAGAGGGCCAGTAAGGGAATGACTTTGGGATATTGGGAACAGTATAAGGGTTTCCTTAGAGAGCTGAGGATGTAATCCAGATGAGTGTTTAACGTAGCAAATGGGCTAATGTAGTTGTGGTAAACAACTATAATTGGGATCACAGGAAAGATGCAGACTCCAAAACAATAAAGGAGTCACAAGATTACCCTCATATAGTTGTGGCTAGTGCTCATGACTTTGAGACCGGAATTGATGACCATGGGAGGTCAAATACAGAAGAGGACACAAGTCCTTGAAATGGTAGCTGAGACTACCTCTAATAAATGCTGGAACAACCCAAGGAGTTGGGGGTGTACTTAGAGGATGAGTTAGTATTCTCATCACATGGACAAGTGGTCCTAAAGGGCAAAAGGTTGCCCCAAGAAAACAAATCAAGTGTCGAAGTAACATTTGCAAAGATAGTCCTTGTGAGTAAGACATGAATACAAGAAGTTTTATTCCAGCAAGTTGGCACCTCGAAGACTAAGACCTCGTAGGTTGTTGGATTAGCAAAGTCTAAAATGCTGGATGACTCAAGTGGGGTCAAGGAATGGTCTTAAGGGATTGGTTGAAACATTTGGACTAAGGTGTATGGTATCCCATAAGGTATAGGGAGGATCATAAGATCCAAGTATGAGAACAAGAAATATCTCATTGATGGCAGAATGTGCCATACTAAAGTCGTGGGAAAGATGTTCCCAGAAGAAAGCAACTTTGGCCCAAAGTTAGGGGCAAACACTATAGTGCGATGCTAACAGATAGTTAGCATAAGAAACAACTATATTAATTTTGGCAAAGACCTAGACATTAATAAGTAGTGTCATAAGGGTAGGCTCGTGGGGCCGATGGTGTGGAGACACAAAATGTGCCAAGGTGTGATACCTTGAGGTTATTTTGGTGGGTTCATAAGAACCCCTTGCTAAGGGAATCCCAACAGAAATGGGAATGGCATAGCCTAAGCTGGAAGGCATGTGATAGAGTGTGGTGACCAAAACAATGATGGAGGTGTGGAAGCACCAGTAATGAGTTGTAAGACTTGACAACTATTAGGCAACTAAGCAAAAGGTGCAAGATAATTGGTTAAACTGGTAGAAGGTAGCTACCCAAGACTTCTTAATGGCATAAGGAAGTTAAATATACTCTTATAAGGGATAAATTGCTTATGTTGCGATATAATAAGTCAATGTTATAAAAGGAAATGCTCATTGTCAAAGAGGCCATCATTTAGAACACCCAAACACTCTAGAACACCAGGAGGTGGTGTTTGATGTCGTGAGGGCAATAGATAAGGCCCAAGGGACTAAGTCCCTAGCGAATGATGGATAAAAGGTTCTATCCAAATGTCTAAGGTTGTAGAGACAGGAGAAGACTGTTTACCTGAATTGGACAAAGCCAAAAATGGAATTTTGGCAAGGCTAGTGAAGGCCCATGAGCAGCAACGTTAATCCCAGTGTGTGGGATTATAAGGTGAGCATACCTGGATTGAGGAACTACTCCCTAGGCTATCAGGTAGGTTCATCCTTAAGAATACTTGCTAAGGCATGATAGAAAGTGTAAAGCTATCCTCCTAGTCTGGAGGAGAATGACCGAAGGAAACATGTGAAGCCAAAAAGCAAGTAGTAAAGGGATAGAACCGAACCATAGGAATCGAAGGGTATGACCAAGGCTGGTTATGCCAGCTGGGAGTGGAGAATCAAGTGGGGGCTCGAGGGTGTTATTGCTAGCAACCGTGATGCCATGGAAAGTGTAAAATATGGAATTGTCCATACTAGACTATATGGCAACTAGAAAGCTTGCGAAAAGGGAGGCTTTAGCAAGCTAAGGAACAGAGTTCCTTCAAGGTTCCCAAAGACGATTTTAGGTAGCTTAATACTTAAAAAGGCCAAGTGTAAATGGTTCATGGAACGTACGAAACTAGAATGGCACAACAGAAGTGTGGTCTTGAAGCTTGCCATGAAGCAAGGCTATCAAGGTTAGGGAAGTAGTTCCCGAGTGTTCAAAGAGAGGGCTTTGAACGAAAGTCGATGGTCAAGGACTTTCACGCTTATGCAGGAACCATGTTACAGTGGTCGAAGGACTTGCCAAGCGAGATTGGCAAGTCAGAGGAATATGGTTTATATTTCCTTGTAGTCTATTTCCCTAGACATTTGGTATGTGTAGAAAAGAATATATGTGTAGCGCACGTGGTTTTTACCCTTTATCCTATGGTGATTTACCATAGGATAACACCATGGAGCGGAACCTAAACCTATGTGCCACGTGTCATATGCCATGTGTCACATGCCACGTGTCCATAGGACAGTGGTGTGGAACCTGAGTTTCAGGGCCTTGGGCCACTGAATGAAGGATTGGTGCCAAACTCCCAAGCATGGAGCTAAGGAGTGACGGAACCGAACCACGGAGCAACTCCTGAGCATACAGCCCAAGGAGCAAAGGGACAGAAGCCCGGAGCGACTTGGAACAGTCCTAGAGTAACTAGCATCCCAATGCCAGGACTAACACGCAAAATGGAGCCAAATGGAGTCTGGCGCTATTTCAGCATACCGGTGGCCTAACATGAGGATATGGGTACTCCACCAGCTAGCATGGAATGGAACTTGGGCTTGGACCCAAGCTGGACGCAGAACAAAGACAGGCACGCAAGCGGGAGCTAAACTATGCCTCAGGTTGGTTGGCCATGCCCGACGTACCCACTATCCCTACTATACATTTGGAACCCCCCACAGCCCCCCACCCCCCCCCTTGAGGAACACACACTTTGGGCTTTCACCCCAAGCCTCCCTTAGTATCAGGAGTTAGTCTCTGGGACAAGCTTGAAACTTATTAAATATAGAATAGCACTAAATTGCGAATTTAGACACAGGACAAACACCATTGTGTTTAGGACAATCTCTACATTCTGTAGATATGCCAAATGAGCAAATCTAGACACTTTCCATAATTAGCATTTGGGACCGAAATGAGACTAAGACAAAGGGCATGATAGCAAGGGTGTTTGGCAGACACGGTAAGCTATCATCCAGCGATATTGAAGGACTAATCTCAATACAAGAGGGTTTTTGTCACTAGCCAGTGCAAGACATAATGAAACAGGAACTCCTTACCGGGCTAAGTATGCTTAGCTAATAACACATAGGAATTCCATCCTTATGCTTGTCCAATCTAAGTACACTCAAAATGCCCAATTAACTCCACTAGCACAAGAGGGACTGATAAAGGGTACAGCAATACCGACCTCCTGCCATCGTGGCAGTAAGGTAAGAGTGTCTGTAAGGACTGGTCGACAGGTAACTTTCGATACCCGAAGTCACATTTGTGACAGGGAAGATCAACGTCCTCGTCAATGCATACTCGAGTCTAGAATACCGCCAAGGAAACAACTCTCGAAAAAGTTCATGGTACTCACACTATGTGAGAAATGCACCAACTTAAATGAGTTAAAGTAACCTCTTTGTCGAATGGGGATGCGCTACCAGCTCAGACACCTTCCGGCTGTTGCTGACAAGGAAAAGACCAATGGAGTCAGCCATCCTTGCTGCTCTAGGTGTCACCCAGCTACAAAAGTGTGATACGCCCTTGCCCGCAAGGATATAGAGAGAGAAGCCAGAGGCCCCAACCCTCATGAGAAAAAAAACCAAACCTGTCGGTAAGGTTTAGATAGACTACTGTAAACAGGCAGTTAGAGTTGTTTACATGGTCACACCCTTTCAATGAAATAAGGAATATCGACAAAGAGGAGGGTGATGTGATTAGTCTACAGTAGCTACCCCATGACTAAAGATTTCAACATGCACAGGAAGTGCCAAAGCCAGTCTGCCTATACTGGCCCAACTCAAAGATCAATAGATGGACAATATCAAAGTCATAGACAATGATATCTAAAAGACTTAATTATCAGTGAATACAAAAGGATTCCAATTAAGTTATCATCCGATAATCCAGTAGTATAGGATAGGAACCACCAAGATCATCATAAGTGGAAAACATAGGAATCACCATCCAACAAAATTCAATAGCAAGTATATCATCAAAGAAACTTAATGATGAAACTTAACTACCAAAGATAGTAGAGAGTATGCCAAACAATTTACTAAAGATAACTTAAAGAACACAAAGTATCATCGACTGACAAGCATAATGCTCACGAGTGTATCACCCAAAGGAAACAACATCCTAACCTATTAAAACTAACCCGAGCAACAATCAACAGAACATAATGAATGCGGTAAGACTAACAAACACTTATTCATGCTAACTATTGCACTAGCCAATCTGAATAGATCCCGGTCAATAATACCAAGGAACCAAAGTTGCTTAAGCAAGCATCGGCAACATCCCACTGATGTCTCAAACCCAAGAGACCAATCCAAAGCAAACCACAAAGAACATGTGGTATTGCGAAAAGCCATTATCTATCAAAGAAAACAACTAACCATCATGAAAGATCATCAATCATCCCATCAAAAAGATATATGCAGAATCATCATCTAAGAAGGAATCCACCATCCTAAAGAATAGCAAATCATTCTAGATCAACGATAATCAAGCAAAACCTTTGACAAGGATAATCAACTATCCTAGATGACAGTCAATCATCATCAATGATTGCTAGATGCAAAAGCCAACTTCAACATCGAAGCTAGGAGCCAAAATGCCTTCCCCAACAACTTCTAACAAATGGAACAATGAGCACAAAACTCAAGGAACCATAAGCTTGAAAAAGCTTATAACCAAGTCTTGCCTAATAATGATCACGAGTCTCATAAAAGTTAACTTCAATGCTAAAGAAGAAATCATGGTGCAACTTACAATGTCTTCCTCAACACATCCATAAGCTAAATTTCATAATGCCAAAGCTAATGAAGAGCATTTCTGCATAAATCCAAAAGTTAAGCATAATGGAGCTATGCCTAACAAGTGATCACTAAACTATCCTCCATGAATCTATTTATAGCAAGACGTAACTCACTTCATAACAAGCACAAGAAGAATCATCAACGATCGACATATCCCAACTGAAATCCAATAAGGATTCAATCACTTTAATATCAATCGCTAACTCTTCCTCTCGTAAAGCTAGTATAGTTCGTCACTAAATCACTTTTCAAGGAAAAGCTCAAAACTCAACCCCTACTAAACAATTTTGTCTAAAACACATCTAACTCAAACTTGCCACTTAGCTCGTTAGAACGTTAATATAGTTGCTAACTAGCAAATGAATGCCAACAACGCAAAGCTAAAGCCAAATCATCAACACTATTTTCAACAAGACTAATGAAACTCAATATTAATCCTTTGAAGGATATCTCATTTCACTCTAGTCTCAATATCAACAATATCAATGATAAAGCATCACTTCAATGCCATCAACACCATAACAAAACTAGAAGAAAGCAAGAGTGAATCACCACCCAAAACTTTTTAGCAACCAAGCTAACCAAAGTCGAAGATACTTTAGTCAGTATCCGAGACTAATCCTTCAGCAAAACTCAGTTACAGATAACACTTCATCAAGAAGTGATTCGCCACGTCCAAGACTCAATGAAATCCTACACCACAAACTAAACGCAACCAAATGATATCAACAAAGGTGGAATCGATATACCAATATGGAGAAACCATGTAAGTCTAATGACACGATCCTCCGCAACACCATCCGGTAAGCAAGCCCATCACTGCTAAATCATCATCAAGCAAAGCAAGTGTCAACAGTCCTTGATGAAGTCTATAAGTAATCAAAGCAACTAACAATCACTCTTCAACTTGCCTTCACAACACCCAAACACCAACTCTTATCATCAAGTTATATACTTGTTCAACATGAACGTGATACCCCAAGTACGAGATAAAAGTTCATAGACAAGCACAAACTCAATGATCGCTCGAATCCAACTCAACCGCAATAAGCTCACTAATGCGTCTAGCCAATAGCTCTGAGCATGCCTTGAAGAGGCTAGCTATATGATCAACACTCAGTCGAAACTAAAGTGAAGACCATAAGATGAACTCATATCGGTACACAACCTTTTCATAGACAAAGTTATAGTACGGGTACCAACATCTCAACCTCAAACAACTAAGTTGGACATCACTATCCTTAGCCAAGGCGCAAAGCCACCAAGACCAAGTCAAGATCAGTGAGAGCTCACTACTCTCATAGAGTCTTAACAAAATGCAAGGTGCAACTTGCCATCGAACATAATGCTACAAAAGAAAGGCACAAGGGTCACCCTTCTTAGAAAAGCGCAACAGCTACTTTTCTATACCAATTCTATACTCTATCCAACTCAATTGCCTTAGCCCCAAAAGTCAGCATCCCTTTTGGGTTGCATCATACAAACTACCTACCAAAGTCTAAGCTAACTGAAGTCAATTCCAACCCCTTCACTAGTTTGTACTGGCTTACAAAAACGAAATGGTTTTCGGCAAAGTGACCAACAGATCAGCCATTGGAGAAGTCTAAGAAAATTTGTGGAAAATTTCCATCCTAGAGAAAGAATGACTCTCAGTCCAGGATTGCAAACTTTCAAAACTCAACCAACTTCCTCTTACAAACAACTTCACATAGGTTCACCTTAACACAAATTCTTATGATCCAACAATATACTTAAGCATCAAACATTTTTGCCCATCTAACCGATATCTAGCACCGATATTCGCAAAGTGCAAAATAAACATCCAAGGCTTGATCACGAAAACCACATTTTCGGATATCCACATTGTACTAACACTCTTCTTCAATCACTTTCAAGATTTAATGTGAAGCCAAAACACTAATAAGAAAAATGACATGGAAAATCAAGGTCTAAGGAAAATTCCTCATCACTTGAAATAACAATGCCACTTCCACTAACACAAGTGCTAGTGATATCAATGCCCCAACTACACATTTTCTCCATCCAACAATCTACTCCAAGTGTTAACAGATAAACCGACAAGTCATAGCAAGTGAATGCTATAACCTTTTTCTAACACCTAATGGGCAAACTCAAGGAAACAAGGTACCAACATAAGATTAGTATAATGGACCATCACCGAAAATCCAATTAAAGCTACCTCAATGCTACTTCATGCAAGTAGACTAGCTTCACTATCAACCACTTTGGGGTTGATCATCATTTAACCAAGCAACTTCGTAAACACATTACTCATTATCACATGAATATGATATGAAAATCACAATGTCTTGATCATCAATCAAGCAACACCACGAGCAATGCCCATGTCACTACTACAAATGTTTATGTGAGTATCAAGTGCCAACTCAATTTGACAAAATGCAACATAAATGCCACACTCCACCAATAGAGATTTACAACACCAACACCACTAACTTTTGTTCACAACACAGACAAGCTCATGCCACTCTCTATCTAACCAATCTCAAAACTAATCCAACACCAACTACTCAAGGAGCAATAGCAAGATTCCTTAGAAAAGAATTGAGCATTGCAACCTAAGTCTTCAATAGCAAGCTTAGACAAAATGGTTTAGCGCTTCACTGCTATCCATCCCATAACTCACCACTTGTAAGACCATCATAACCAACATGCATCAAGGTAGGGACTCTTGATTGTATAATGTGAATACGAGCAATGAGTCACACCTCATTGCAAATCATCTCTCCAAGAAAAAGAAAATGATTTACGTGTTTGATCTTTCGTCCCTGACAACTCTCTTTTTGGTCTTAACTTTGACTAAACCTCAAGTTTGCGTTTGCACTGCCTTCAGTTTAATCTAAGAAAAGTTTATGAGAGAACATAGTAATGACTACTTGAACCAATAGACTAATCCCTACAGTCTTGATTGATCCACTTATAATCATGCCTAGGAAGGATCCACTAGTGCCACGCTAAACAACTATGGACCAGCCTATTTGCCATTCATAGAAAACCCAGGGAAGGTTCACTTTTTACCTATGGTACATGGAACAACTCATGGAACCACCGATAGGCTAACATTAATCCTGCCAACTCAATGGGTAACCTCGAGTTGCTAATGTGCCTCACTCACAAGCCCAAGCGAAAACTCGTGCTACTGGAACAACTCAATCATTCTTTATGAGCCCAAGAGCAAGCTCACATTATTACAGTACAGAAAGGTAACCAAATCCATACCTAAGGAACAATTGCGAAGTATTTGCACCCAAACGTGTACCCACTCGGATCATCGTTTTCATCTCTACGTATGCAACGAGACTAGTTGCCCAATCTTATTGAATAGTACTCGCTGAGACTCATCCTCTGATACCAAATGTAGCGCACATGGTTTTTACCCTTTATCCTATGGTGATTTACCATAGGATAACACCACAGAGCGGAACTTAAACCCATGTGCCATGTGTCATATGCCACATGTCACATGCCACGTGTCTATAAGACAGTCCTAAGTTTCAGGGCCTTGGGCCACTGAACGAAGGATTGGTGCCAAACTCCCAAGCATGGAGCTGAGGAGTGACGGAACCGAACCACAGAGCAACTTCCGAGTATACAGCCCAAGGAGCAAAGGGACAGGAGCCCGGAGCGACTTGGAACAGTCCTAGAGTAACCAGCATCCCAATGCCAGGACCAACACGCAAAACGGAGCTAAACGGAGTCTAGCACTATTTCAGCATACCGGTGGCCTAACGTGAGGATATGGGTACTCCACCAGCTAGCATGGAATGGAACTTGGGCTTGGACCCAAGCCGGACGCAGAACAAAGATAGGCACGCAAGCGGGAGCTAAACTATGCCTCAGGTTGGTCGGCTATGCCCGACCTACTCACTATCCCTATTATACATTTGGAACCCCCCACAGCCCCTCCCCCCTCGCCTTGAGGAACACACGCTTTGGGCTTTCACCCCAAGCCTCCCTTAGTATCAGGAGTTAGTCTCTGGGACAAGCTCGAAACTTACTAAATATAAAATGGCACTAAATTGCGAATTTGGACACAGGACGAACACCATTGTGTTTAGGAAAATCTCTACATTCTGTAGATATGCCAAATGAGCAAATCTAGACACTTTCCATAATTAGCATTTAGGACCGAAATGAGACTAAGACAATAGCGAGGGTGTTTGGCAGACACGGTAAGCTATCATCCAGCAATATTGAGGGACTAATCTCAATACGTGAAGGTTCTATTCATTAGCCAGTGCAAGACATAACGAGACGGGAACTCTTTACCGGGCTAAATATGCTTAGCTAATAACACTTAGGAATTCCGTCCTTATGCTCGTCTGGTCTAAGTACACTCGAAATGCCCAGTTAACTCCACTAGCACAAGAGGAACTGATAAAAGGTCCAGCAATACCGACCTTCTGCCGTCGTGGTAGTAAGGTAAGAGTGTCCGTAAGGACTGGTTGACAAGTAACTTTCGATACCCGAAATCACATTCACGACAATATGTGTAACAAAGTAGGATTTCATCATAATGATAGAGCATATGTATACATGATAATCTAAAATTCTAGAAGATCTTATGTTTACAAAAAAGTTATGATTATGAAGCCCCACTTCCAAGATTAACATTTAAAGAATCTCAATGTCATAATAAATAAATCTCATTCTCAAGACTAAAACTTAGTATATAAAGTATCTAGAAAAGTTATAGTCATCATAGTTTTTTTGTTCTCCTTGAGCTCCTTAGAAGTTTGTATTAAAATGGCTCGAAGGAAAGTCATTGCTACTCATACTTGGTCCCCCAACATTTCATATCAATCTCCACCTCCATCCCCAAGTTCTACCAACATTCCACCTTCACCTCCACATAACAATCTTTTTTTTATTAAGGGCTCTAGTGAAGTTGAACTAGAGCTCTCTATATATGAAATTCCAAATCTTGCTACTAAAGAGGGATTGCCTTCAGCGCTTCAAGAGCAATACCACATGTTTTTGCAAGATCTTGCTCTTGACATAGTAGGACTACTTGAAAGCACAAAATGCTATTACATTTGGTGTGCATTATGCTACTTTTTCTTGGACAAGACAAATGGCTCTATGGGTTTACAAACTTTTCATAAGCATTGTAAGAATTGCCTAACAGTGGGTCTGGAAAATGTGCACGTGTGGATGTACAATAGATTCAAGAATGAGTTACGAACACACACCCACTACCACTTCATAGTGAGGAACAACATCCCCTTAGGAAACACTGCATCAACTAGTGCAAAATATGGGTTTTTAAGCCACTATACAGTGGAATGTAAGATCTAAAATTACCTTACTATACTATAGTATTGTCAGCATTAAAAGAAAAAATATAATAAAATGATATAAGTTGTAGGTAACATAATTTTTTCTAGAAGGTGCTATCATATGACATACAATTGTTTACAAAATGTTGAAGGAGGAGATGGCAACACATAAGCATTGCAAAGTGATGGCGACATATGAGAATGATAATTTGCAATTATGATGTCTAACACTGATACTGATATTTGACACTTTCACAAACATCTGACATATAACAAACTTTGCATTTTATGTAAGGATGCAATTAACTTTCTTCTGCCTCATCATCAACATATTGATTTCTTTTATGCTTCCTCTTATATTGGTATTGTGGGGAAGGTTCACCTTGCATATGTTGAGCCATAGCTTCTGCATAGTCAGGGAGACTTCCAAAGCCTCCAATTCTAGGAACTCCAGATGATTGTAATCTATAAAATAGAATTAAACATATATTGAAATTTTAATAAAAATAATTTACCTCCTTGAGATTGGAGGCAACTCACAAAATCCTCTGAGCTAGCATTTGAAGAAATGATGTTCTTCAATAACAAACACCTACCTACCAAAATCACGTGCTGCCTCCACCATAGAACTTCTACCTGCTGTGCAATCAATCACAACACCATTTGGTGGGCAATAGAGCTCAAGCAAGACTTGCATCACTGATGGAGTTTAAAATCAGTACCCTGGAAATGTGTTGCAGATCTGCTTATCCACAAGGTTGGTGTAAGCGACTAATTTATTCCATTCTACTTTAGTCACTTAACCACACCTTCGACCACTTGCAGGAGTCTCATTCACAACCTCCATAAGTCCTATTTCGAACTTGGGCTTGCTAGCCCTGAGAATGGCATCCCCGCCACTCAACCTTTGCACTTGGTCCAAGTGCTCCATGTGTCCGATCCCATGACCAACACCCCAAGGTAACATCGACATATCAGTCTGTTATGCTAAGGCCATGCCCCATCACCTTGGTCACATCGGTGGTCTAACACCACCTACATCACAATCCCGTCTCTCAAGGACTAGGTCATCCGTCCATGAGTAATCATTCTAGATCTACTCCTTAGCATCCTTAGGATGCCCACAGACATGAGGACTAATATCCCTTTTCTAGTCCTCACCAAGTTCCTTTCTATCCATGGCCGTGTTCACCAACACTGCCACTGGATCAAGGCCCACAAGCCCAACCACTAAGTCCCACGGTGCTCTGGGACTTCCTCCTCACATGACTATATCCTTGGTCCCTACGCTAGAGGACGGCTCCTCTTCCTTTTCATAGTCTGGGACTTTGGGGCAACATTT
>NW_003314303.1:164556-172544 GCF_000143415.4 Selaginella moellendorffii | reverse complement strand
TCTCGGACTTGGACTCGAACTCGGTCTCGGTCCCGGTTTCGGACTCGGACTCGGTCTCGGTCTCAGTCTCAGGCTCGGTCTCGGTCTCGGTTCCATCTCAGACTCCATCTCAGGTCCATCTCGGACTCCATCTCAGATTCCATCTCAGATTCCATCTCGGACTCCATCTCGGACTCCATCTCGGGTCCATCTCGGACTCCATCTCAGGTCCATCTTGGACTCCATCTCGGATTCCATCTCGGACTCCATCTTGGGTCCATCTCGGACTCCATCTCGGACTCCATCTCAGATTCCATCTCAGACTCCATCTCGGGTCCATCTCGGACTCCATCTCAGACTCTATCTCGGACTCCACTTCGGGTCCATCTCGGACTCCACTCAGGTCCATCTCGGACTCCACTCGGGTCCATCTCGGACTCCAACTCAGGTCCATCTCGAACTCCATCTCGGACTCTACTTCGGGTCCCTTTTTGGAGCCTTGCTTATTGGTTGCCTTGTGCTCGCTCGTTGAGCACTTTGTTGGGAGTTCCACTCCCGCTTTCAACCTTCCAAGTCGGAGCTTTTAGTCCAAACGTGTTACGCTCGTTTGGCTTTTGCTTCGGCCACTACCACGTGGCACCCTTTCTGGCTCCACTTTGGGGCCTAGGGATTTTGTGTCTCACAACTCCACCACCCATAGACGAAATTTGATGTCCTCATCGAACGATAAACTATTTTATAAAGTAATACCAACTTGTATTACCATTTCCATCCTTAGCCCCTCGCCAATATTCATCAATAGTTTGATATTGAAGGCTTGCCATGCCTTGCTCATCCTCTAAGGAGGATAGTCTCTCCAACTTAGAGACTGATTAGACCACTTGTAATGGTTCTCTCCTTTTATTGGTTTAGTTCTCGCTAAACCTGTTAGAGACACCATCTATATCTCAATCCCGCTACTTCTCGGGTAGTCTTAGTTTCCATCGATATAACCTTTGCACTTTGGAACGTTTACTTTTGACTTCTTAAAGTCAATTTCCTAAGTGTCTCCAACACCTTGCATTGCACATATTGTGCAAGTCCACTTCCTTATCCTAGGAAGTTCTCTACTTGAGGGTACCATCATCCTCTTTTCTATTTTGTGCCACCCTTGGCACTACGTTCCAATTATCATCATTTGTGCCAGGGCTGTCCATGGCCCTATCCTTTAGCTACTTTGCTGCTCCTCACTTGGAGCTTTTACTTCGCCAAATTGGAGCACTTAGGAATCTATCCTTGGAAGTTCACTTCCTTTCCCACAATCCGTTAGCATCAAACACATTAGTGTTCCTTGGCTAACTTTGCCATTTGGATTCCTCCCATCAAATTCCATGGCCCAAACTTGGCCACTAGTCTTTTGCTCCTATCCATTGATTGTTGCATCAAGCAACACAGGATCACTACCTCCCTCCTTGAGGTATTCTTTTGGTTCCATGGCAAAGTTCCACTTTGCCAAATCCAAAGGGTGCTCACCCCTAGTAGGTTTCTTTAGCATTTTCTGCTATGGGCCCCTTGCACGACCCAACTTTGTGACCCTCCCATAGGTCTCTCTTAGAGACTACTTTGAACTCACAATACCATTGTATTGTTGTAGTTCATTTCCCTTAGGTGTTCTTCCCACTTGGTCACCTTGACCAAGCCACACCATTATCAATAATTCAGATCAATGCTTTGAACTAGGAACCTTATTCCTTAACCTCACAAGGACCTCGTCCTTATTTAGCCATGTGATCACCTAGTGATTTAATCTTGACACTTTAACAGGTTTGCCAATATGTACTAGGTCTTCCAGACCTTTAACTTGTTGACCATGACCTCGGGGGCATCCCCCACACTTGGCGGTGTGCCCAAACTAGCCCTTCCGGCCAAGGGTCCATAGCAACTAAGACTGGGTGTCCCCATCTCATTCACCACGTCCTTGGTGCCACTCGCCCCAAAGTGTTCAAGTTAAATATGCCGAGCCACACTAAGCAATCTAACCGTGTATCACGACCCCGGGGCATCCCCCACTTGGCGGTGGGCCCAAGCCAGTCTCTGCACTAAGAGTCCATGACCACCAAAAAATGAGTGTCCTCATATTCCAAACCATCACCATGCTCTAGTGATTTAGGACTCGAACCCAACCTCCGTATATGCATACGGACGGCATCACCCAAGATGCCTGGCATGACTCTCCACGCCGGTGCACCAACTTTTACTCAAAGCGCACTATAGATCACAGCTTAGGAACCTAGTTCCTCCACACTGCCAAATCCTCTTACTTGATATGTTTGTGATCATACATGAACTCCTCTATACTTGGCCCCATGGCCCACCCTTTTTGAAGTTATCACCTTCAACTATTCATTATAGTAGTAGAGCACGTTGGCACGCTACTATTCTCTCGTGTGAGATTGCCTTTCAGTCTTGGAAATGTAGATAAAGTTGATTCTTTGATGTGATATTACTTTTGAGTTTTTCGAAAGATTTCAATTTCTTTTATTATTATTCACAAACAACTCCCAAAAACTTTTAATGAGGATTCATTACAAAAATATACCTTGATCTTATTATATGAGAGGATTGTGATATAGGCAGGCAATAGAGTTTTTAATATGAATTAATATGTAAATTACAAATGTCATGGAAAGTTTTATGGAGTAGATTTCTTGGTGCTTTTTGCCGTGTTGTTCATTTCTTCATTTCTCTTGCTCTGGACTATTGTTTCAAAAGTAATAAGAGCATTTTTATCAATCGTGATAGTGGTCTCCACATTCCCAAATGGGTAATAAGGACCAGAAGTGTAATATGGAGATTGTGGTAGTGAAACAAAATTAACATTCTCACATTCTTTTACACTACAACTCTTACTTATAGATCTTGTATTTTCCTTGCTTCCCATCTTCTCAAAAACCCTAAAAAATCTTTTGAATGAAGGAACAGTATCTACAGCTGTAAAAGTATTCAAAATATTAAGTAGTCAAATCAAAATATGACAGCTATATTAGTAGTCATAATAAAATAATAGCTTTATAAAAGATAGGTTCTCGTGAACTTTGTCTTTTTTAAATAATTCAATCTCATAGAAACTTTTAACTCAGATATTTATGTATTTAAAGCTCCTCAAGTGGAGTTCATACTCAAGATCTGGGACCTTTGGCCATACAAGAGGTTCAAACCATGATTGCTACAAAGCATTATAATTTGTAAGTAACACATCATTCACCTTCTATTGTCGAGCACAAGATCAATTAAGCAGCTATAGTTTAAGATGAATTATGACATAGAAGGGTGGGAAAGGGAAGAAGAGTGAATATTCTTTAGCAGAGATGAGTAAGGGGATAAAGTACGATCCAAGCAACAAAATGGAATGAATTCAAGAAAGGTAAATAGAAAAGGATCTATAAATAAAAATATACTCTTTTTCTAATCAGTTAAGAGTATATAAAGTTCTGAATTCTTGTGTTTGAGTAATATTGGGATGGATGGCTCTTGAAAGTCTGAATTAAGAAACTCACATTTGGTATAAAAGGTGTCAAATTCAACTCATTATTTATAGGAATCTATAATATATTGAGATTAACATCTAGTCTAGTTTGCTTCTACTATATTTTACCCAAAGTAAGGCATCAAGAAAGCCAGATTCTCATCACATCACATATTGACATTGATTTAGTTTGGTTTTACTAGGTTAAATTTGAGGGGTTAATAGTCTTCAGTTTGAATCCCATAAGTATAATCCCAAGGTTTGAATATATAGATTCTAAATTTTAACATTAATAAGATTGAACTCATAATATGTTTTCCATCTTTCACATAACTAAGTAGCACTAAGATATACATTATACAATATACAAGAAAATCTTGAAACTTATGGAAAGTGTGCCATATATATGAATTTGGATGTGAAAACACCACCACAATGTTTAGGATACTCTTTCCTCTAGACACTTTATATAAGTAACTAATAAGATAAAATGGAGTGATACCTAGGTGTGATAGTGAGTGTGCCAATGAACATGCTATATCACTTAGTGATATTAAGTGAATAATGCAAGGGTTCTGACACTATATGTGCAAATATATAAGTTTTTCATCACTAAAATAAGTATTGCAAATAATCACATAAAATTTCCCTTCTTATATTTGTATGTTCTAAAGGCACACTTGATAACCAATTTCTCAATTAGTTTGAGTGGATATTGATAAATTGTTAATATCATAGTATGACTCATGAGAATAATGTTTGAATGAACTAGTTAACATAACTTTCAATACTCACAATCATATTTACTAAAAATCATTATTTGAATTATTTTTACAATGTGAGAATTTTCTTTATTGTCTTGAATTCTCAAAAATTACATATTTAAATCGTTTCATAATTTTCTTATTATTTTATTTTAAACTACTAAAGTTAATGTGGACTTTCATTGACACTTTTTGTATTTAGTTTGTTAAAATTTAATTTTTTAACAACTCTATCATGTAAATTGTAAAATATATCTATTTATTTTAAAACATTTTGTAACATAATCTTAGAACTTAAATAAATATAATTATATTTATAAATATATAGTTTCACTTGAGAAACATTTATTAAATACCTTATAAAAATATAAAGGATTATCAAACTAATAGCTCTTATTAATTTTATAAATCCTAATCTACTATTCATATGACAACATGCTCATAGTATATATTCCATACAAATATTTGGAATATAAATAAGTTTACTATATAGCTATAAGATATATAAAATTATTATTAACACAATGACAAAATAATGCAAGACAACTTGTCCAGGTCAATAAAAGAACTTTTCTTTTATATTAAAATATTTTAATATAAAAAATATTTTTTTTACATGAAATTTTTTATTTATTAAAAATTATATCTTAAACTACAAGAAAAGAGAAATAATTATATTATAAACTCTATAAATCATTTAAATATAAGAACAAGCAAGCAGAGACTAAACTATCACTATATAATGAAAGTAAAGTTTATTTTTTAATTCACCCTTAGTACTAATATAAGTGTGTTCAACATATAAATATAAAGTAAAGGTAGGATAGGTGTTCATTGTCATCTTTAAATTGAGAATTATAAAATATAATGTGTTTAATTAAATTGAAGTTATGTATTTTATTATTTTGCATATTTGTAACAAGATCAATAGCCCCATTATATAGGCCTAAATTTGGAAGGCTAAGTTTTTTAAAGCCAGATGATATAGCAAAAATACTAGGTGCATTTAGTAATTTAATTAGTAAAATAAGTAGAGATAATCCATATTCAGCTAATTATGGGGATGGAGAGATTATTGAAGTATCAAAGGGATTACTTAGTCTTGAGCTTAAAAGAAAGAATCAATGCTCTATAGAACATACTTCAGATAATATTTTTGGAAGAGCTTTAATTGCAGGATTTCAGAATCTTATAAATCAAAATCGTAATGATATATTAGAAAAAAATTCAGATTATTTTCAAAATGAAAGCTTCAATTATTTTATAGAATATAAACTAGTACAAGAGTGGGAAGAATGGCTTCTAATAAACCAACTAAATAAGATTGATGATTTTTATTATTGTAATTTATTATCAAGTACACTTATAAATCCCTCAATACTTTATGAAGGTCAATTTTTAACTTCTCCTAACAAAAAGAATGTTTTACTAATGGAATCAAACTGTAATATAGTTCTATATTCAGCACTAAAAAAGATTTGGGAAGTTAAACCATCTATAAAAGATGCTACAGATTGTAAACTTATGTTACAAATTGATGGAAATCTAGTTTTGAAATTTCAAAATGTAATAGTATGGGCTAGTAATAAATATTGTTCACATAAACCACTATGTATATTATCTGTACTTTTAACAGTTCAAAATGATTGTAACTTAGTAATATATTTAACTAAATTTCCTAATAATATGTTATGGACATCAAACACATTTAACCATCCTTTATGTATAAAATAAGGTTTAATCTAATTTAATTTTACTTTATTTTTAATTAACTTTTAACAATTATAAATGTTAATTGTTGTCTTGTCATTTCTTGGAACTATTTCTTGTTTTGCAGGGTGAGTGGAAGTCACATTTGATGCACATGGCAAAGTGATATAGCAAGTAAGAAGGAAGTTAACTAGGTGGCAAAATTAAAGTTGTTTTTTTCTTCTAAAAAAAACAGAAAATAATTTTCTAATATCAAATGTAATTGCCATTACTGATTTGTTTTAAATTTTGAATCTCAAAAGCTCTACTATCATTAATTCAAGTGATACATGATTATGTCACCTAATTCAAAATGATTGTAACTTAGTAATATATTTAACTAAATTTTTAATAATATTTATGGGCATCAAACACATTTAACCATCCTTTATGTATAAATTAAGATATAATATAATTTAATTTAATTTTTTAAACTAAATTTTAACTATTATAAATGTTAATTGTTATCTTGTCATTTTTTGGAACTATTTCTTGCTTTGCAGAGTGAGTGGAAGTTATGTTTGATGCATATGACAGAGTTATATGGCAAGTAAGAAGGAAGTTAGCCTTGTGGCAAAGTTAAAGTTGTTTTTTTCTTCTAGAAAAAATAGAGAATAATTTTCTAATATCAAATATAATTTTCATTACTAGTTTTGTTAAATTTTGAATCTCAAAAGCTCTTCTATCATCAATTCATGTGATACATCATTATATCACCTAGTAAAGTTAGTACATTTTATGGGATATCAACCAATTCATAGCTATTGTTACCACCTTAATTTTACTGAGTCTAATAAGAATGAAAGCCATGTGTAGTGGTGGCATTTAATTGCTCCTGTGGCACAAAGTGTATGCACTCCAATTAGCAAACTATAAATAAAGACCATTTAGCAAAACTATAAACAAAGATTTTAGTTATCTTGATAAAAAAAAGTCAATACAAGTTTAAAAAAATGAAATAAACACTGTTCTTTATAAGCCAACATGGTAAAGAGGCAATTGCTTTGTTAGAGGATGGTTCATTCTTGAGTTAAGCTCATGAGTGGAGCTCAATTCAGCTCAAGTCAATGCTAGTCAACATAATTAACTATAAGTTTTATAAAGAAATGTTATGTTAGAAAAATGTTATTCTTTGGTAAACTTGAAATTCATGAATTTAGTTGTCAGCGATTCAGAGAAAATTTTTTTTTCTGAATCTATTCATGGCAAAACTTCTAATTTCTAATGTGACCTATATAATAAAATACTGATTGAGTAGTTTCTAGAATTAAAAGTTTGTCAGAAAATGTTTTAGGCTTTTTTGGTCCCAAATAAAAATGGGAATATTGAAATTTGCACGAACTTGAAATTTCTATTGTACATTTAGAGATTTATACATTTCAACAATTGACCAAAAATATATAAATAATTCAAAACATTGATTCTCTCATTCATTTTTTAGGGTTTTACAGAGATGGGAAGCAAGGAAGACAAAAAATCTGTGAATAGTTTTAATATAAAAAAAATATGAAAATGTTAATTTTGTTTCATTACCAATATTTCTATATTACACTCTTAGTCCTTATTACTTATTTGGGAATGTGGAGACCATTATCACTATTGATAAATATGTTCATATTACTTATGAAATAACAATCCAGAGCAAGAGAAAAGAAAGAATGGACAACACAGCGAAAAACACTAATAAATCCACTTCATAAAGCTTTCTATGACTTTTATAATCCACTAAAATATTATAAAGAAAAGATTTTTCATTGACATATTATCTTTATAAGGAGTATAAGTGTGTAGTATATATGATGTGGATGAATCAAAGAGTTAAATTTATATATATTTTCAAGATTGAAAGGTAATCTTGCAAAAAGGTGTAGTCGCATGCTTGCATGCATTTACCATTATTATATATAGCAATCTAGCTATGTAAAATTAAACTACATATTAATTATGTGTTAGTTTTTAGCTTCTGGAACCCACTTGTCTCTAATAGTAAG
>NW_003314303.1:87567-161578 GCF_000143415.4 Selaginella moellendorffii | reverse complement strand
AGTAGTGGTATTTGAGGTGGTGGCAACGGCACTAGTGGCTGTAATAGGGGTGATGATAATGGTTGCAATGGCATTGGTGGTGGTGATGACAATAGTGATAGTGGTGGTCATGGCGATGATGGTGGCAATGGTGGTAATTGTGGTGATGGTGGTGGAAATGGTGGTGAAGGTGGTGGTGGCGATAATGGTAGTGGTAGTGGCGATGGCAAAAATTGGGGTGAATGTGGAACGGAGCTATCTAGTTGCAAAGTTAGCAATATAAACAGTAAAGTTGTCACTATGGAAATCTCAATTTGAAAGTTAAATTGGTTGTCATCTTGGGCCTTATATTCCTCATTCTTGTTCTCTTTGATCTAACATCTTTATTCTTTTGTAATTGTTTTTGTTTCTGAAAATGAGAAAAACTCATTCTAAAGAAACAAAAAGAAAAATGCATAAGAAGTGGTTGTGTAGTGGTCATCCATTGGTAGGCTAGCATACCGGCTATAGGAGGTGGTGCTCAAGCCCACCACTCCATGCAAGCTAGTTCACTAGTGTGTATTGGGCCTAGCCGAGTGCTCAAGCCATCTAGCCTGCTTGATCTGGTTCGCTAGCATACCGGGCTTGGCCGAACACACAGGCCATATGGCCTATATGGGCCTGTTCACCGGCATACTGCACCCTACCAAGTGCCTAAGCCACATGGCCTGTGGGGGCAAGTTTGCCGCCATACCAGCTTGAGTGCTTGGGCTGCCTGGCCCTCTTGGGCCAGTTCACCAGCATACCATGCCTAGCCAAGCACCTGCACTGCGTTATTTTGCATGGGGCTGCGGCACCGTGCCACGGTGTGCTGGCATATTGGGCCCAGCTGAGCACCCGGGCCACATGTGCCATATGGGGCCACAGTGCTATGCCATGGTGTGCTGACATACTGGGCCTGACTGAGTGCCCAGATCACTTGGCTCATGCACGCTGGTTTGCCAGTGTATCAGGCCTAGCCGAGTTCTTGGGCCACCCGGGCCGCCCAGGCCAGTTCACCAGCGTACCAAGGCCAGCCATATGCCTGGCCAGTACCATGCCATTCAGCATACCAGCCTGGCCAGTGTCATGTAGGGTGGACAGGGCGGATAGGTCAAGATGGCATGCCTTGCATCACACGGTAAGGGGCCAAGCGCTCACACACGGTTTGCTGGTGTACTGTGGGCCATGGTGTCTTGCTAGTTTGCTAGCGTACTAGGCCTGGCTGAGCGCTTGGCCTGCCCCACCTGCCCGAGCCAGTTCACCGGCATACTGTGCCCAGCTGAGCACCCAAGCCATGTCATACTGCATAGAGCTGCGGTGTTGTGCCATAGTTTACTGGCATATTGGACCTGGCTGAGTGCTTGGGCCACATGGCCTATGTGGGCTGGTTCACCAGTGTATTGAGCATCTAGGCTCCACAGCCCCTGCTGGCTGGTTCACTACCGTACTGGGCCCAGCCAAGTGCCCAAGCCATTTGGACCACTCGGGCCAGTTTGCTAGCATGTTGTGCTTGGCCAAGCACCCGGGCCACATCGTGCTATGTGGGACCACAGTGCCATGCCACAGTGTGCTAGTGTATTGGGCCCGGTTGAGCATTTATGCTGCCCTAGCCACCCAAGCCAGTTCACTAGTGTACTGGGCCGAATGAGTGCCAGCCTACATGAGGCCGTGGCACTGTGCCATACAGCATACTGGCCTAGCCAACATCATGTGGGGTGGATGGTTTAAGATGGCATGCCATGCGGCACGACGTTGCAGCTACTGTGCTCTGCCCCACACCATATGGGCCGGACACTAACGCATGGTTCATTGGTGTACTGTATGCCATGGCATTATAGTGGGTAGGGTGTGGTGGCCACGGTTTTCATGCCAATGTGGCATGCCATGCTGGCAGTTTGCCCCATGCGGTGTGGTGCAGAGACCCATATGCACACCGTCTTGGCTAGTATTGTGCGGCACTAGGCATGGCGGTCGTGGACAAGGTGTGCAGGCCTGGCCCATGCAGTGTAGCACAAGGCACAGCTTGGCTTGCCTAGTGTAGCACGGTGCTCAGCCAGGCCCGGCCATTCTTGCCTGTGTGTGGTCTTGTCTAGCACGGCCCACATTGCACAATGGCAGTGCACAGCCCAGTTCGCACAACAAGCATGGAGGTGATGGCATGGTGGCATGTTGAGCAATGTCCATTGGCTCAGAGCCTAAATCAGCACTACCACCTTATCAAGCTAGATTTCTAATTAGCATTTAATGAGTTGTGGAAACAATGGCAAATTGCACCTTCTAAAGAAGAGCATGAGGCAAAGGCAAATGAAATTCAAATGTAATGGTGCAAAGATGGCCATATAAACACAAGTTGCTTACCTTAATTTGAGTTGTGGTTGGGGTGGTGAAAATGTAGGATGTTCCATTAGAGATATCAATCTCTTTATGTTGGTTTTATGAGTTTATGGAATATGGAAAGGGAGTGTAAAAAATGTGCATATCAATTAGCCCAAAAACCTTACCTTATATATAGGAGCGAGTGGTCCCAATTGAAATCAATCCGTTAGCTACCAAAATCCCACTATACTAATATTAGTATACAACATTGTAATCATACACTTGGACCTCACATCATCCCCTCCTCTTGGAATGATGGAAGACTGTCAGGGTTCTCTTGTAAATGGGCCGGGATCTGGAGGAACATTAGGAGGAAGCATTAGTGGATCTATAAGTGGTGCTAATTGTTCTTGATCCCACTATTCAAAGCATTTCAACTGCTACACATGCACAATTTCTGGAGGATTGGCTTGCTGTATATCATGTCAAACCTCATAAACTTGAGGTCCAACTTACCGTAACACCTGATACAGTCCTTTCCACTGAGCAAGGAGCCCCTTAGATAAACCATGTACTATAAAATGGGGAAAACAGACTAACACTAAGTCATTCACTTTGTACTCCACATATGAATGATGATGGGAGTTGTAGCACTATTGTTGTCTCACTTATACATGGCCTAGATATTTGGCAGACTTTACTCAGACAAGTGGAAGAATGCTTGTCAAATACTAATCCCAAGACCTAGCATTGGCGACTCATTGGCAATTGCTTTGTTAGTAATATTGGATCATAACCATATAAAAGTTTATATGGTGAAGCACCAAAAAAACTCTAAACATGTATATCGAATAGACGGCAAATAACTATCTCAATCCAAATGCTGAAAGTCCACGTACTTCCCGATCATCCCTTTGAATGTCCAAACAAGCCTTTCCACCAAACTGTTTGACTGTGGATAATAAGCACTTGTGAAAGTGTGGTGTATCTCCAACCGAGATGTCAAAACATGAAATGCCTCAGCCATAAATATAAGACCATTATCCGAAAGAATCCGCTCTGGACAAGAATGCTGGAACACTACTCGATTGAGGAGGAAATATCCAATAGCAGTTGCAAAGGCACTAGCACCAACTTCCACTTAGAGAGTGAAGTAGTTAGAAGTAATAATAACATACTCATTGCCAGTAGTTGATAGTGGAAAAGGTCCCATAAGATCAAACACCACTAACTCAAACAGATGGGAAACTATAATTGACTTTAATTGTCCTTCCGTAGCATGAGAGGGAGTATTACAAGCTTGGCACCAAATGTAACTATACATATAACGGATAACATCATATAGTATTTCTGGCTAATAGAAAGATTTATGCAGCTTCTCAATCACACAATAATGTCCCATATACCCGCCTAAAATAGGAGAATCATGGTAAGTATGGAGAAACCATGGAATAAAAATTGAAGCCACCACTAGCCATAAATGATCATCATGATCTATCCTTACAAAATAAAAAAGGCTGCCTTTAAAGCAATATTGAGAACATAAATGCCGGAATGGCAAGTCATCAGCAACTAATGCAAAATTCTCAAACTCATCTCAAAGCCTTTGAATCTATGGCTCAATCTTTTGAGCCTTGTGAACCTCATGAAGAAAAGGTAGATCTTGCTTTGCACCTTGTGGACACTGAATGTCAAGTACAGCAATTAGAATTCTTATCTAAAAAATTCATAGATGCTGGAATAATAGGTTTGTTAGAAACATGAGAAGAGAGTGAAAAAGAAAGAGGAGCTTGAGAAAGGGCATCAGCATCAGCCATAGAACTCCCCGGGAGATGAGCAACATCAAAATTATATATCTGAAGCTTCAAATCCCACTAAATAGTACGACCAACAAGGTTCTTCCGCTTTAACAATAAAGTAACAGTAGCATGATCACCTTTTAGTAACGTTTGAGAACCATGTACATATGTATGAAGTTTCTTGAAACCCCAAACTACTGCTAAACACTCTTTCTTTATCGTGGAGTAGTTTGTCTTCATTGGTTGTAATATACAACTTATATATGCAATGGGATGGTGCTGACCAGGCACACGCGGGCTCTTTTGCATCAACACACTTTCAAGACCAATATCAGAAGTATCCATGCGCAAAATAAAAACTCAAGTATAGTCAAGGTATGCCAAAATAAGAGGAGTCATTAATAGCTCTTTGAGATTCATAAACGCCCGCTTACAATCCACAAACCAATGAAAAATGATGTTGATGACTTTAACGATACTCGCAGTGTGATTAGAAAGATGATCCACAAAACAACCGAGATACCGCACCTTGTGTTGCATATCAATCACACTTTTCGGAGTAGGAAACTTTAAAACAGCCACAAGTTTTTCAGAATCAATTTGCAAACCTTCACGAGATATACTGTACCTAAGATAAGTCATGTCTTTCAACCCAAATATGCATACCGAACGCTTCGAATTAAGCTAACGTTCCGTAGCCGATTCAACACTTTACAAACATCACGGACATATTCTTGCTATATCCCCTCCAAGTGGATCAAGACATCATCAATGAAGTTAGCAATCACTTCTAGCATATCGCAAAGACTCCACGACTTTTGAATAACACCCTTTTCCAACATCTCGTTGACATTTGCACGTAAAATCTTGATTTCTTTTAGTGACTGATGATGAATAGGAACCTTGATTGGATGAGCATCCCTAGTTGGAATTAGATGACATGTGGCAATCTTAGCTGTAGATAATAGGTCAAATTTAAAGAGATCGGCATACTCCTTTATGCGCCAGTCAACCCTTACAACACAAAGACAGTTAGAGGGATCGGAAAAGGGAAGAGTGGAATAAAACAGAAATATAGAAGGAAGTAATGGAAATAGAGGTAGAAGTAGAGGGACAAAAAGGTATAGAAGTGAGAGGAATGGATGAAATATAAGGAAGTATGAAACAAGGCATACCAAGGTTGAAGTCAAAAGCTTGACTCGGCACCACCTGCAATGACTGCAACCCAAGCTCGAGATCACCCACATGCACAACCAGATCCACCTCATCCCGTGCACATACATGTGTATGACTATTGCCATAAAGAATGAAAACTAGCTTCGCTACACGATACAAGTGTAGACGGCAATGTGTGGCAATAGATTGAGCAATAGAAGATAAACTCGAATCTGTATCAACTAACACGGAGAGAATAATAGGAGACCTTTTATTATAAAAACGAGCTTGGAAAGTAAACACTGGATGAATTGGTGCTGAGTGAACCCCCTAATAATACTCTCAAAAACAAGATGGAGGGGACACTGACTTATTCGTGCAAAATCCCTTTGTTACTCGAGTGACTCCTTGTTTCCTAGATACATCTTGGTGTCCAGACCTTCCACTACAATAGCACCGACAAGACATTGCTAACATCGAGGTCTCCACCCAGAAAATAGAGGCAGCCCATCCAGAAAACACCAATAACACTGATAAGTGTGACCAACTTTATCATATGCCCAGCAGTGAACATTACGGCTATGACCACCTCCTCGCCCTTATCCTTGAACTCAAGTAACAGCAATATCAACCTCCATTGGAATAGGACCATCTCCCACAGGAAGTGGAGTTGAAAGATGTGCAACGAAAAGTAGAAGAGGCAATATCTCATATTATTATGCCAAGTGAAGGGCATCATCAACGGTGGCTAGAGTAAGTGCATGCGCAAGTCCTACAAGATCTTGATGAAGTGTTAACCACAATATTCCCAACCTGATCTGCTCTAATATATTTGGCTCTACATGAAGCAAAAGGCTTAAGAAATAAATGTAAAATTGCATCACAGACTCAAATAGCCCTTGACGAAGATGATGCAATTATTGGAAGGCATCATTACAATCGTCAGTATGTTTGAATGTCCATTTAAAGACGTCTGGGAGAATACTCCAATCCTCATGAGTGGCTACACTCAAACCATTACCACTGCAGCACTGTCCTTTGAAGATACGTAGGAAACTCACTCAAATATCAAGCATCATCCCAAGAATGATATGTGGTAATCACCATGAAGTGATCAAACCAATGGTACACATCATCCCGAATATTCCTACTAAAGAACTCTTAGCTAAACACGAGGATTGGCACCAAGAGCAGAAGGAGTTGTCCCATATTATGAATGTTGCCATCAACTAAGTTTGGTTGTTCAATTGCAATCACATAGCATCAAACAATTGCACAAACTGCTACTCTAGAGTCAAAGGAGGAAATTGCTAATCTACCATAAAAATGAATGAAAAGGAAAGAGCAAAAGAATAGAAATAAAAAAAGTAAGAAGGAAAGGGAGATCTAGATAATACAAAAGCTAGATCTAAATTAAAATCCTGAAAGGAAAGAACAAAAAAAAGGAAATGAAAAACCTAGATCTAGACGATGCAAAAGCTACATTTGAACAAAAATCCCAAATCCAAGCACTCCTCAAGGATAATCAAAGGTGCCTCTCACCTCCACCAATGTAAGTGCATGGAATAAAAGGGAATATAGAAAATATGTATATCAATTAGCTCAACAACCCTAGTTTATATACAAGAGTGACCAGTCCAAATTGAAATCAATCTGATGGCTACCAAAATCCCACTACACTAATATTAGCATATGGTATCATAACTGTACACTTAGACCTTTACACTTAGCTTGATGTTAAGTACCATTCTGCTCCAAGACACTACCTATCATGCCATCTCAAGTGGCTGATGAAGAGAGTGCATCATAATATGTTGAAATTGCTTACTATAGCATGGAGCTGAAGCAATAGGCAATTTGTTAAGTGCCAGCAAAACTTAATATAAAGTGTGTAGGGATGCTTCTAAGGGGTAAGTGTTAGATCTGAATCTATAATGATAAATCTACTTTTGTTCCAACCCCATACTTGTATGGGGAATGAAAACAATTAGGATTTTCAAGATGGTGCTAGCTGTATTGTTGCAACATTGATACCAACCATATAAAGCAGCTTGAAGACATTGTAGTGACTAAACCTAATGCAGTATGTAAAAAATGGCCAATTGTTAATAAGGTCATGCTCACCTTAGATGAGATTGAAAACCTTAAGAAATTTGGTTTCAACCTTGAAAGGAGAGTTAAAGAAATGAATGAGAAAACTAAGACTGTTCGCAAAGAAATGCATAAGAGGTTAGTAAGAAAAGGTAAAGCAATTAAATTTATTGATACTATTTTCAAGTAGAAGCAGGGTAAAATAAGCTTGGCTCAAACACTTGATTGTGAGATTCGCTCCATGAAGTATATCATTACACTTGCAAAGGAGTACAAAGTCAAAATAGAAGGTGGAGTATACAATTATCATTCAAGACCTTCTTTTTTGCATATATCCAAATTTTATAAAGCACAAGGAATATAGGAAAGCATATACTCCTTATAAGCATATGTATTACATCTTCATCAACATTTTGCACCAAGATTTTAAAGTGGATATTCATATACACTAAGCAAGCTTTACTATTGCTGAGTTGCAGAAGACTTTTGGAGTTAACTAGATTTTCCAAAACTATCAATATTTATTCTCTATCAATAATATAAATTTATTATACTTTATACAAATAATTAAAAAATAGTTTTTTATTTCACTTTTCATTTCATATACTTGCGAGTGTTCTTTTTGCAATACTACCCATAATACTTGTATATCTCAATTTCTGTCTTTACCATCTCAAAAATTATTTTATGGTAGTCTTTCAAGTATGTGATATTGTAGTATGTTACGAGAGCATCTATACCATCATATTGATCATCACCATTGTTTCCACAAAAACTAGAAAACATATAAAGCATTTTTTGAAAGTCACAGAATTGCAATTTTCTAAAATAAGTAGGAGGGCATTCTTTTCCACCCAATTTGTTACACCTTCTATCATTACATTTATCTCCAACTCATGATCACTATCTTCACTATCCTCTTTTTTTTTCTCTTGTATAGTTTGGTTGTGTTGTGCAATGGGATCACTATTGCAGGTTCTAACCCTTGAATCTGAGAAGAAAGATTCAATTGTAAGTTCCTGAATTTGGACTTCCTAGAAGGTCACCCAACTGAATACTATTCAAAGCTAAGGATGCTTAACTCCAATATCCCAAAACCCTTAATCGATTGAAAAAAAGGGTGCATTTTTGTTTATAGCCCTTTTCTCTCTATATTTGAACCCCATAGATCGTCTCTTAAGTTGTTCTCTTTAGTTGCTTACAATCTACTACGCTTCCCTGCAAATTCACACCCTTTTGAACTGAAACTAAGAGTCGTAATTCTCCTAAGAGCCCCACTCTCTTGATAAACTACCCCTTAGGTTGAGCCTAGTTGAAGCAAATTGAACCTACCATATGTCAATTAACATGTGGTGCAATTCCTTTAGCCAACTAACAGAGTCGAACCCAAGATCCCTTTGATACCAAATGTAAGCTCTTGAATAGCAAATTGGACCTACCAAATGTTAATTAACATGTGGTACAATTCCTTTAGCCAACCAAAGTCAAACCCGAAATCCTTTTAATACCAAATGTAAACTCTTGAATAGCAAACTGGACCTACCAAATGTTAATCAACATGTGGTGCAATTCTTTTAGCCAACCAACAAAGTCGAACCTAAAACCGCTCTGATACCAAATGTAAACTCTTGAATTTAGGCTTCCTAGGAAGTCACTCAACTCAGTACTATTCAAACCCAAGGATGTTTAACCCCAACTGTCTTAAAACCCTTAACCTATTAGAAAAGGGGGTGCATTTTTGTTTATAGGCCCTTTCCTTCTATATTTGAACTTTATGGATCATTTTTTAAATCATTCTCTTTGATTACTTACAATCCAATTGTGAAACACAAATCCTAGAGCCCCAAAAGTGGAGCCAAAAGGGTGCCATGTAATAGTGGCCAAAATGAAAGCCAAATGAGTGTAATACATTTGGACTAAAAGCTTTGACTTGAAAAGTCGAGAGTAGGAGTGGAACTCTCAATGAAGTGCTTAAGGGATGAGCACGAAATGAGCAATAAGTGAGTCTCTAAAAAAGGGACACAAAAGGACTAACATATGACACGTGGAAGTGTCGAGATGGGTCCAAAATGGAGTCTAAAATGGACCTGAAATAGAGTCCGAGATGGAGTTCAAGATGGAACCAAGATTGAGACCGAGACCGAGACCAAGACCAAGTCCGAGTCCGAGTTTGAGTCCAAATCTGAGTCCAAGTCTATTCCAAAAGGCATTCCAAAAGTATAGTAGGGAGAGTGTGGGGGTTGGACCCAAGTGGAGCTAGTTTGGATAGGAAAGGCTAGTGTGACCCAGGAAGGCTATACCCACATGTTGGGTGATGATATATCCACTGAGGAGTCCAAGGCTAGAGTGAATATAAATTGATAAGCGGGGTTACTTGGTAAAGTGTTCAAGAGCTAACTTTAGTTCCCCTAGGAGATCGAATGATCAATGCTTCCAATCCAAACGTGGGTGGCACTACCTACTTAGATATTTAGCATGGCTCAATGGAACCTTGCTCTAGCCCTATGGCTAGAGCACCCGAAGGTGGAAGGTGGGGAAAGTACCCATAAAGCTCGTGTAGGGCTACGATATTCTGAAATGCTATCCCAAAGTCTTGGATTGTGGAAAGGAAGAGAAACAATCCTCTGATATAGTGACTAAAGATACAGCCATATGGTGAGGAAGTCCTAGAGGATAGTGAGACTTAGTAATCAAGCCTATGGGCCTTGACCCAATGGCAATGTTGGTAAACACAGCCATAGACAAAAAGGGACTTAGTGGGGACTAAAAAAAGGATATTAGGGAAGGCTATTCTCTATGTCTGTGGGCATCCTAAGGATGCTAAGGAGTGGATTTAGGATGATCATTCATGAATGGATAACCAAGTCTTTGAGAGATGGGACTGTGATGTAAGTGGTGCTAGATCACTGGTGTGACAAAGATGAATGGGCATAACCTTAGCGTAACGAACTGCTATATCAGTGGTACTTTTGAGTGTCGGTCATAGGATCGAACATGTGAAGCATTTGGACCAAGTGCAAACGTTGAGTGGTATAGATGCCATTCTTGGGGGATGGTCCAAAGTTGAGTGAGCTCACAAGTTGAGCTCAATTCAACACAAGTCAACTCAAGTCAATATATTCAACTACAAATGAAATCTAAATTGAACAAATGAAGGTTCTAGCAAACTTGAAGTTGAGAGAACTAGAGTAGTAGCTAACTAATTTTAATAGTTGAATTTTTGTTATACCATATTTATGAAGTTGTTTGGTCAAATTATAATCAACCCCAAAGTAGTTGATAGTGAAGCTAGTCTACTTACACTTAATAGCATTGTAGTAACTTTGACTAAATTCTTTAAAACTAATTTATTATGCTAAGCATAAGTTGGTATTCTTTCTCTTAAAGTCTTATTTTAGAAAGTTTTCTTTGCCAACATTTTGATCTTTCTCTTGGTTCTATTTTATTGGAGGCTGTGATTCACTACATTGGTGTAGGTGAACAATCGAAGTTTCTTCTTTCGGGTGTAGGTGAAGGTGGACAATATTGGGATTTACAACATTCCAAGTCGAAGGAAATTTAAGTTTTTGGATCTCCAATCCAAGTGCAAGGTTGTGATCCTGCCAAAGTGAATATGAAGCAAAAGTCGGTGGTCATCATTTCTTCCTCTTCTAATTTTAGTGGAGATGTTAATCCAATGCGAGCCAAGAATTTCCAAACTCCAACTTCACCAATATTCAAAGCTGTTTGCAACACTTTCCAGTTTTTCCGCCTCTCTATCGACATGCGTTCCTTTCTACATAGGCTCTTTAGCGAGCTCCCATCTACATACAATGGCAATATCTTCTTTGAACTACCACTTCTTGTCAGCTCAAAACGAAAGAGGATGGAGACCAAGAAGGACGTCCACAATTGGTGCAAGATCAAGACTACATATTTCCGACATTTCAAAGGCATAGTGTCCATGGTTCATTGTGGTGGGTATTTGGATTGTGTGAATAAAACATGCAATCAAGAGTGTGGTAAAAACTCCACAATTTTTTAAGGATCTGCAACCAATCCTCCCATCTATAACACCATTGGTGTTGGATTCAATTGTTAGTTTTGCAAGAATACTCCATTGTGTCGTGCCATCTATGGGGCCAAGATGTACTATTTTCTTCCACAGGATGGAGAGGCTGGTAGAGCTGTAATACATATTAGCACACACACACATCCAATGCAGGAAGGGATACAAAGGAGTTCAGTCAACTGTTTCAAAGATGTAGTGCAGATAGAGACTGTGAGAAACTCATTTGTAATTCTGAAGTATGCTTAAAAGATAGTGCTCAAGGATTTTATCACAAGCACTTTACTTGATCCGGACTGCAAGAGATCTCAACTAGATGAGGTTAGCTTGCGAGAGTTACTATGACACATGCAACCTGCAACTAGCCTCAGGAGGTACGAAAATATTATTACATACTTTTCAATATTATCTCTCTTACATTTTGTTTTATTTAGGATAAAGTCTTAGATGTGTGAATCTCGAGAAGGGAAACTCTAATCGAAAATCGACTCAATCCTTGAACTAAAACGGACTTGTCCCTATGAGTTTATCCATGGGAGTTTATTTCCAGATCAAATCATTAGTGAGCAAGAACGCCCCTTCGTCTTCAAAATGTCTACCATAGGCCCCGCCTCTAGTGTGGATCTTGTTTCCCGAATGGATATGTCTGGGTCAAGTGACCTTGCTAATGCATGGGTACATTTTGACCATATGGAGTGGGTGGTGGGTTGGACAACCATAGAAGCTCATGTGTATGATTTGAAGTAGTTTTTTTTCTCATTATCTTAAAATGGTTTTAAGTATTGCCCTTTTCATAAGCTATGTTATAACTTGACAATTGCAACAACAGAGTTTAAAGTACAAAACCAAATAGCTCAGGAAATATTTTGGAAGTCCCTTTCCAACATTGTATTGAAGTGGACTGGTAAGCCTGCCAACTTTTGCAGTTTCATGGCAAATGGGGCTAAGGCTAATTGGAATGGTGTCCGGGCAGTCTTTGGGAATGGTCAACCCCTAGAAGGTTATAAGAGGACTTGTAAGTCCTATTGGGCTTAGAGCCAAAACCAACACTGCCACCTTATCAAGCCAAATTTCCAATTAGCATTTAAGGAGTTGTGCAAACAATGGCAAGGCACACCTTCTAAAGAAGAGTATAAGGCAAAAGCAAACAAGATCCAAATGTGGTGGTGTGAAGATGGCCATACTGATATAAGTTGTCTACCACAACTTGAGTCGTGGTTAGGGTGGTGGGAAGTTAAGATGTTCCAATGGGGACATCACTCTTTTCAAGTTGGTTTTTCTTTTTTTTCTCTCTTTTTATTGCTTTTTAATATCATTTTTTTATTAGGATCAACCACTTGAGGATCTTGCATACACCCCAACTGTGAATCTCTTAGAGAGTAAGCAGGGATCTAGCGTTCCTCTAAAGCAAGGAAAGGGAAGATGAGTTTATGTGAAGCATGTCTATTAGATTTAATATGCACTGTAGAGCAGTCTTCAAAAGCTTTGGCATTTGAGGAAGGAAAATACATGGGAACAGGACCTTCAGTTGAAATGTTACACGATCGGATGAAAAAGAAAGTGACTCCACTAGCACGAACAGTGGCAACTGCAGTGGAGGAAGTGGTCCATGGCACATCTATAGAGTACACTCCTCAAGCTTCTATTGGTGACATGAAGACCGTCCGCTCAAAGTGTCACTTTTCCTTTGCTGGTGAAGATGTTGGCACGGATCTTAGAGCAAAAAGCTCTTACAGGCCTAATGTTGAGTATCATTCTACTCCAAGACATCACCCCCAAACCGAGCCACCTCAAGTGGCTGATGAAGAAAGTGCATCACAACAGGTTGAAATTGCTTATCATAGCGTGGAGCCGAAGCAATGGGCAATCCGTCAAGTGCCAGCAAAATCAAATGTAAGGTGTGTGGGGATGTTTCCGAAGGGCAAATGTTAGGTTTGGATCTATGATGACAAGTCTGCTTCTATTCCAACCCCATGTTTCCATGGGGAATGAAAGCAAGCAGGATTTTCAAGATAGTGTTGGCTATATTGCTGCAACACTGATGTCAACCATACAAAGTGGCTTGAAGATACTATAGTGACTAAATCTAATGCAGTACCTAAAGAATGGCCAGTTGCTAATGGGGTTGTGCTCACCTCATATAAGATTGAAAACCTTGAGAAATCTGGTTTCAATCTTGAAAGGAGAGTTGGAGACATGAGTGATAAAACCAGGACTATTCGTACAGAGATGCACAGGAGGCCAGTAAGAAAAGGTAAAGCAGTTAAATTTATTGGTACCGTCTCCAAGCAGAAGCAAGGTAAAATAAACTTGGCTTAAACATTTGAATGTAAGATTCTCTCCAAGTACATCACTACACTTGCAAAGGAGTACATAGTCAAAACAGAAGATAGAGAGTACACAATTGCCATTCAAGACTTTCCTTCTTGCACATGTCTAGACTTTACAAAGCGCGAGGAATATGAGAAGCCATATACTCTTTGCAAGTATATATATTACATCTTCATCAACATCTTGTACCAAAATCCTATAGTAGATATTCATATACACCATGCAAACCTTGTTATTGTTGAGTTGCAGAAAACTTTTGGAGCTAATTAGATTTTCCAACACTATCAATGTTTATTCTCTATCAATAATATAAACTTATTATAACTTATATAATTAATAAAAATATTTTATTATTTCACTTTTCATTTCATATACTTGCAAGTGTTCTTTTTGCAATACTGTCCATAGTATTCGTGAGTCTCCATTTTTGTCTTTACCATCTCATTTCATGGTAATCTTTCAGGTGCGTGATGTTGCAATGTGTTGCGAGAGCATATGTACCATCATAGTTGGTTTTTTTTTCCTTTCAAATGGTTATATGGCCTTATATAGAATCTTCATTCAAATTTAATAATTTTTAAATTCTGACAAACCTTTCATTTACTAGCCAGAAAGCACAAAGTGCAAATTTAAAGAATTGACAAGAATACTCTTTTTGCAAACATTTTATTTTATGTTCTAACAAATATCCCTATCATTGCATGTAGTAAATATTTAAATTATTATAATAAGAAGTGTCTTTTAGAACATTTTTATCTATATAATATATAGAGAGTTCTGAAATTATTAGGTTCGCTATAACCTTAAAATTTTAAAGTTTATAATATTTGTACTAAATTACAATTGAAAATTGAGCTCAACTCTTCCGCTTCTAAGCTCAAGTATGGTCTATGCTCGTCTTGGAGGTGTGTTGATGCAAAAAAGCCCAAGTGTGCTTGGTCATCGCCATTTTATTGCATACATCAGCTATACATTACTACCAACAAAGGTGAACTACTCCATGACAAATGAGTGTTTAATAGCAGTTTGGGGTTTCGAGAAACTTCATGTATATCTACATGGTTCTCGAATGTTACTAAAAGGTGATCATGTTGCCGTACTTCATTATTGAAGCGGAAGAACTTGGTTGGTCGTACTGCTTAGTGGGCTTTGAAGCTTTAGATATATAATTTTGATGTTGTTCATCTCCCGAGGAGTTTTATAGTTGATGTTAATGCCCTTTTTCGAGTTTCTCTTCTTTCTTCACTCTCTTCTCATGTTTCTAATGTGCCTGTTGTTCTAGCATCTGTGGATTTTCTAGACGAGGATTCTATGCTATCAGCAGTTGCTATACTTCACGTTTAGTATTCACAAGGTGCAAAGCAAGACCTACCTTCTCTTGATGAGGTTCATGAGGCTAAAAAAATTGAGCCGTGGACTTGAAGACTTTGAAAAGGGTTTGAAAATCCTACATCACTTGCTGATAACTTACCATTCCGGCATTGACATTCTCAATATCACCTTGAAGATGGCCTTCTTTATTTTGTGGGGACAGATCCTAATGATCATTTATAGCTGGTGGTGCTTTCAATTTTTATTCCATAGTTTCTTCATGCCTACCATGATTCTCCTATTCTAGGTAGGCATATAGGACATCATCATGTGACCAAGAAGCTGCACAAGTCTTTTTATTGGCCAGAGATCTGATGCAATGTTATCCGATATATATGTAACTGTGTTTGTGTAGCACACTTTATCTCTTTCCCCTTAAGCCAACTAGAAAAGGGGCAATTGCTTGATGAGAGAGCCCTTAGTGGCTATTTTATCCCCATTTATCCCCCAAAGTTCCAAGGATCCACGGTGATAATATATCCAAATCTCATCCCATGATCACATGCGCTACACTCACCCCCCCTTCAGAGATGTCAATGTCCTCATTGACTATTGACTAACAACCCCTATTGAGCCAAGGGGAACCAGCACCTCCATTTCCGCACTCAATCTACCAATCCTTCCAATGTGTAGATCAGCTATTCCATGTGAGGCAACTAGTCATCCACCCGTACCGCAGTCCCACGGTGGATACCTTCGTCCGTGGATACTCCACACAAGAGGAAGGATGTACGCATAGATGCCCAATACGTACGATTTCAAATTTAAGGGTAGAAATACACCTTGCTCAAGGGTATATTATACTTTTAAGTAGCCACTAATCAATAGGAATCGAACCCATGCCATTTTCTCTGATACCAACTGTAACGCACTTTATCTCTCTCCCCTTAAGCCAATTGGAAAAGGGGCAATTGCTTGATGAGAGAGCCCTTAGTGGCTATTTTATCCCCATTTATTCCCCAAGGTTCCAAGGATCCATGGTGACAGTATATCCAAATCTCATCCCATGATCACATGCGTTACAGTTTGGTGTCAAGCTTGTAATACTCCCCCTCGTGCGGTGGAAGGATGGTTGGAGTCAATTGCAATTTCCCATCTGTTTGAGTTGGTGGTATTTGATCTTATAGAACCTTTTTAACAATCAACTGCTGACAATGAGTATGTTATTATTGCTTTTGACTACTTGACTCGTTAGGTGGAAGTTGGTACTCTTGCTAGCACCTCTACAACTACTGTTGGATACTTCCTCCTCAATCAAGTGGTATTCTAGCATTCTTGTTGCATAGAGTGAATTCTTTTGGATAATGGTCTCGCATTTATGGTTGAGGCATTTTATGTTTTGATGTCTTAGTTGGGGATACGCCACACTTTCACAAGTGTTTATTATTCACAATCAAACAGTTTGGTGAAACGGCTCGTTCGGATGTTCAAAGGGATGTTTGTGAAATGTATGAATTTTTAGCATTTGGATTGGAATGGTTATTTACCATCTCTTTGGTATGCATATGTTATAGGGGTGCAGAGTTCTATTGGTGTTTCACCATATAAACTTTTATATGGTCATGATTCAATATTACCAATGGAGCTGGGTTTATATTCGTGATCACCGATGCTAGGTCGTGGAATTAGTATTTGACTAATATTCTTCCACTTATTCGAGTAGAGTTTGCTGAACACTTAAGCCACATACAAGTGAGACAACAATGGTACTATAACTCCCATCATCATCCACTTGCGAAGTACAAAGTGGATGACTTGGCGTTAATTCATTTTCCCCATCTTACAGTACATGGTTTATCTAAGGGGCTCCTTGCTCAGTAGAAAAAACTGTATCAAGTGTTGTGGCAAGTTGGACCACAAGTTTATGAGGTTTGGCATGACGTCTAGCAGGCTGATCCTCTAAAAATTATGCATATGTAATGGTTGAAACACTTTGTACAAAGGGATTATGAATAGTTAATACCACTTACAGATTTGCCAATACCTCCTTTTGACATTCCTCCAGACTTCAGCCCATTCCGAGAAGAGGGGATGATATGAGGTCCAAATGTATGGCTACAATACCATATACTAAGATTAATGGGATTTTAGTAGCCGTTGGATTAATTTCAATTTGAACCACTCGTTCTTATATATAAATTAGGGTTTTTGGGATAAACATTTTTTGTATTCTCTTTCCGTATTCCATGCACTCAATGAGCATTATAATGTTACTTTATATTTGCTTTAAACTTTTCAAATGCTGAAAGTGCTAACCAACAGGAACTTTCAACTTTTTCTAGCAGCCATATGTGTGCATCTGATCATTATCTCCTCATCCTTCATATCCCCATGTTGAGCACTGATAGCACAATAACATAATAACATCAGACTCATTTCCACACTCCAGAGCTGCTTGGTGCCACTAGAAGAGCTTGTCGAGGCAGAAAGTACATGCCTTATCCCCAGACCAGCAGCAACTTGCCCCAGCCACGATAATGTGGCAGGATTGCATCTTCAGCCCTTGGCCAAGGATCTGCCCGTTTTTCTCAAGTCCCTCTCAGCAGCGAAGGTTTATCATGGATGTGGGCAAAGAGTGCGTGGAGATGGATTACACTGGTTATGGCAGCGTGCTCGAGCTCATGGGGCAGCGTGCTCGAGCTCATGGGGAAGCGCCTCAAGGGATTTGCCGCTTCGTGGGATCCACTTGAAGAGGACGTCTGTTAGCTTGTATCTCCTCTGGCTTAAAGAACATTAAATCTGAAATGCGTTCTTACATGATGCCTGCGAGGACTTGACGATCCAGAAGTTTCTATGATGAAACTAAGTCAGGCTCAGGACTAGCATCTTTTCTAGTGATCTTGTTCCAAGCATCACACACGAAGCATAAGATATGGCAGTTGCTCACGTTTTCTCCAAACATATGGTGCGAACAAGACATTGCAAAGCTGCTCTCTAGTTTTCTTATCATGTCATCGAGCTTTTCTCAGGTGCCTTGGAATTTTGCTTTCCATCTCCCGGCTTGCGAGGACGAGAGCCCTCTCTTTCCATTCGCCTTTATACACTTTTTTCTGATTTCCATGGTCAGGGTGGCTGCTAGTCTCTTCTTCGAGATTTTCCTCATCGCTTTTTTTCTTTCGTAATTCTTCTGGGCTTCCCGAAAGTGAGGCATGAAAGGTGTATATTTTTAATTCCTTGTTCTCTACTGTAGTAAAACGTTATGCTGAGAAGCTCGCATCTGTGAAAGCAGCCCAACCTCTGGAACTTCTAAAGTTAAAAACGTGCGTGTCTCTACAGCTCCGCGAAAATTATTAGCGATGTATATCAGTGTGTAGACTCTCCTCAGTGCTGCTTGTGATCCGTGGTTTGATCTGCATGGGACAACCACGAATCCACAATGTGAACCATCCTACTGTTGGATCCCTCCTGGTCGCCGGTATCATCAGTTCCATGCTCCAGACCACCATCCTCGGTCTTGCAATTCGTCGCCTGCAACTCTCGACTCGAGCTATCGCCACCTCCTTCCCACAACGAAGGCATGGACGAGAGCTCCGAGCTCTCCAATTTCCTGGGAAGATTTACACGCTGCTGCTCGTGTTGCTGCTGCTGATCCAGCGAGCTCAGCAGTGGCGAGCTCGCATTCTGGTCCAGGCCGAGCTCGTCCAGCGGTGTTCTCAGAAAGTCCCCCATACTGGGAGGAGCTTGCTGCTGCCTCGAGTGCTCGTGAGGAGCAGCGCTGGCGGCCACCGCGGCGGACATGTACTTGAAGTATGGCGACGACGATCCAAACCCGGCGGCCGTGGCCTCGGAGTGAGCTCTCGAGCCGAAAGCTGGGAGCAAAGCCGAGGGGTCGAGCGGTGGAAGTCCCTGCAACGCCTGGTGGTGTGGACCTGCGAAGCCCAGGATCGAGCGTGTGGCCGTCGGGGGCCTGCCGAGATCCAGGAACTCGAGGCCGTTTCGCTGGTGCATCGACGAGGAGAGGAACGGAACCGACGGGATCCCAGTGAGCTGCTGCACCATCGCCCGGAAGTTGGAGCTGTCCGCCTCGAGGACGGTGGTGGGAGGCTTCCGCGACGCGCGAGCTCGCTTCTTTGTTACCTTCCCGGATCCTGTTCCTAGAGCTCCCGCCCCACCGAGGAGCTTGTTGGCGATGGTGGCGCTGCCCCGGTTTGGCGCCGTGGAGGAATTCGTGGTGGCACTGCCATAGCCGTGAGCTCCAGCGTCTCCGTCGTGCTGAAAATCTGTGGGCTGATCGAGCTTGTCACCGCTGGTGGCGAATTGACGCGATGGAGGCGAAGCTTTGTTGAGAGCGCTAAGAAGCGATTTGTCGGCCATCGTGGCGGTGGTAGGCGAATCGCTGGAACCTAGAGGAGACCAAGAGAAGTGGTGGTGGTTGTGATCAGCGGCGGTGGTAGCGCTAGCGGCACTGGATTTGAGCGACCAGAGAGACGTCTCGTGGAAGGAAGAAGGTAACTTTGGCTCCCAGGTTGCCATTGACAGCGATTGGAGATGGAGAGACGAAGCAGCACAGGAGGAATCCGAGCTCCTGGAATCATTCACAGGCGTGAATTCTCTCGTCCCCTCTCAAGGATCTTCCTCTCCGCTCGCATCGAGCTCTCTCGGCCTCGAATCGAATTATATATCTTTATCCTCGGGGATTCGCTCGTGAGATCATCGCGCGCTATCGCATTTGGATAGACAGACCTGGAATTTGCGATTCTCTGACCGCTCGAGAACCTGTAGCGCTCACCTGGGGATCGGTGGGCGATGGTCTAGAAGAGATTGTGTAATAGGAAGAGGCAAGTATTTTTCTGCCCAAGGAAGATTTTTTAGCTGGATTTGAGACCGTGTGAATAGAACCGGAGATCCACACCGTTGACGGCGGCTACCGTACGCTAGCTCCCCTCGTGTCCGTACACCGCAACCGGCGGAATCTGGTAGGTGGAAAACGATCCGGTCGCGCTGCTGCTGTCGGAAAAAAGTAAAAAAATAAAAGCGACCGGGCACAGTGGAATATGCGGAATATATGACTGGCATCTGGCAGTAACTACGTCTCAGTCCATATTGCGCCACGTGTCTTGGGTGCATTTGCCCTAATAGCCGGCATTTTTTTTTTTGGTTGCACCAACTTGGGTTACCTTGATTGATTTTGATCTTTCGATGGGGCTGGTTTTCACTTGTTCAAGGCGGTGGTAATTTTTTCCTCACTCGTGCAATCAATGCGATAGCGATTCACTTGGAAAAGCCGCGGCTGGTCAAAATCTACACACAGAAGCTTCGCTCTTCTCAGTCTAAACAGGAAAAAAGTAAAAAATGGTAATTGTTAGTGTCTTAAGACCTTGATTGATCACAACCTACGTGATCTTCCATTCGTATCTTCTCTCTTTTTTTTCTTGGAGGAAACGAATCCAAAGACTCAAAACAGAACCTTCCTTGTGGTAAAACTTGAAAAAAAAAAGAGGGAGGGTCTCGTCTTTTAGAAGAACGCGCTTTGCTGACGTTGGCGACGTGTCACGCTGACGTGGCGGGTATGGCTTGGGAATATATCGGATTTGAACCGGGAACCACCACCCAACTGTACTTCCGGTATAGATAGATGTGAGGCTTCATTGAATGCGCACCGGGGCCACATTCCGATGTGGAAAGTCGAGAGCGTGGTGGTTGGCTGGGCGGTGACGTTTTCCGCGGCGGAATGGGCGAGCGAGCGAGTGCTACGTGGCAGGTCTCTGGTCGGCGATTCCGCGTCACTGCAATCAATTCGCAAAGGCTTTGGCGGCCTCCGTACGCATGCATGGAGTTACGTACGCGTGACCTTCTTGATCTTAGAAACACACCATGTGGAGGCGAGGCCAACCAAACTTGACCGAAACTCCTGCGAGACAGTGGCTTTGAAAGGTTAGATTTTTCCTCCCCTGTTTGACTTGTCCAAGGCTACGTACCTGAGAATCAATCGCGAGTGTTCGCGAACAAGGCCAGAGTTAGTGTAAGCAAAGTCCCGATTAGCGCAATCATCCTTCGCTGCTTGACACTCCATGGATCTGCGAGTCTTTGATGCATACCTCGTATGAAATACATTGTCGTGATCGAGCTGGATCGCTTCACATCCTTTGGTTTTTGTTTGGACTCGGGTGGAGGAGTCCATGTCGAGAATGGGCTCCAGGGGCCGGAGCAAACTTCCAGACCACCCCCGTTGGCTCGCACTCGAAACTTGCAGCTCTTATTACTGTTGTTGATATCAAGCATGAACCTACAGTAGAAAAAATTAAAAAAAAAACAATTAAGTGTGCAGTCTACTTCCTTGTCCCGAGAACATTAATGGACGTACCTTGGAGTGGAGCCCTCGTAAACTTGGAGTAACTTGCCAGGCGCTGACTCCATCTGGAGTGTGTAAGAGACGACCTCTCGCTGATCCAGATGCGTCCACGATACGGAAAGGAAATCATTGGAACGAGCCAGCTGTGGCGCGTCCAGTGCGGGAAGAACGATCTGAGCTGGGAGAGTAACCGAAGACAAGTCGCTCAGATGGCTCGCACCGGCAGAGTTGATAGCCTAGACAAAGCTGTTGAGCAAAAACCGAGAATATGGGTCTTTTTACCTGGACAGCCACCTGATAAGATCTCCCAGGTACGAGCTTTACAACTTTGTAAGACGTCGAATCCCCCTCGTACACCTTGAAAAGATAGATTTGCAATCAATACATGTAGACAGTTAAGAGAAAGAAAAAAAGACGATCAAACCTTATGCATATGACCAGACTTAGAATGATCCATGAGAAGCCTGTATCTACAGAAAGGTCGAATAAAAAGTAAGGTCTTTGAAAGATCAACAACACCAACCTCAAGATCGGTGCTCCATTGTCGCAAGTAGGGGCAGACCACCTGACACGGACACTTGTTGGTGATATTCCAGAAAATGTTGGCGGGGATGGAGGAAGAGGACACGCTGCAAGTGTGGAGGCAGTCACAAAGCTTGGTCGAGAAGGGCCATACACATTGTAGGCTACGAGCCGGAACATGTATGAATGCCCAGGCAGTAGCGACGGTAACGCGTAACTGCAGCAAGCTTTTTAGATGAAGTAAAACATAAAATAATTGCTTACTTGAGCAATGCCCCTTTGTATACTTCAGTCCACTCGTCCGTAGTGTCCTCTATATGCGTTTTGTTATGTCTTGGATTGTTCTTGAAGGCTTCGGGTTTTTTTTTCATGTGAAGGCCAAAAGAAATCACGCTAGCACCATTATCTCGCTGTGGAAGCTGCAAAAATCGTTAAACTAATGAGCCCGATAAATCTTCATTAGCAACAATTTGATACCTCCCATTGTAGCGACACAGTATCGGTTGATGTTTCAGTAATGACAAGCGACGGTGGCGAAGGACAAGACGGAGATGTCTTAGAGAGGATGATCTTGCTGCAAAAGCTTTCTCCAACCGAATTCAAGGCCTGGCAAGCCACGAGATATGAATGTAAAGAATCGAGACGGCACACAACCTGCAAGCAGAAAGCATATGAAGTCCATGGTTCAAGGTTCTTCACTGTATACGCAAGAGCAGGACCATCGTACACAGATTGAACAGCGTGACGTTCCTTGTCATTATCTTCAGTCTGTGTTTCCTGCGTCTAAACTTGTATAAGCGAAAACAATCTTACGAGATTATCTGTACCTCACATTTTCCTCCCCAGCAATGTAACGATCAGTTCCAGATGAATAAAAACGAAACATCTCATTCTGCCGGTTTGTTGCATCATATCCTAGATTGGCCATTTGAAGACGGTAAGATAGTATGCAACTACCGTTTGGCTTTGGCGAGATCCACCTGCAACGTCACTTGTGTGTCATAGAACTCGTTTAAAGCGAGAATCTCAGTTACCGTAGAGAAACGGTGGTAGATGATACATTGACAATAGTTGGAGTTTCAGGGGCATCCGGAACAGCTGCTTTTGTCCAAACTTCACTCGGGCCTACACAACAAAAAATCAGTCAAAGCCAGCTGCAGACAACTACCATACCGCTCCAAGCGCTAGAACCAGCTTTGTTCAAAGCCTGTACTTTAAAAATGTATTTCTGCCCGGGAATAAGCTTGTCTACGCCAACAGAAAGCTCATCCCCTCGATATACACACAAAGAGTCGCTTGTTTCTGCAATTAGCATCTAAGACGAAAAATTAAAATCTGTTGATAGAAGTGTAACATTACCTCTAAACGATATCCGAGAATAGCTGAGCCACCGTCGTGGTTGGGACGGTCCCAGGAAACTTTCAGCGATGTACTTCGTATTTCTGAAAACACCAGAGACAAGGGAGCTTCTGACAGGCCAGGAGAAGTCATAAACGAAGCTGCATACACAAACGAGCTAAGAACGGCGTTATTACTTCATAAGAGAACCTGAATACCTTCTTGAGAAAAATCTCCACATCCCTCGTTATTCTTTGCTCTTACGTGCACATGATATTGACATCCTGCACGAACGACTCAGCTTGTCGATTACAAATGCCATCTTATGCGTACCAGGACGAAGACCAATGAGATTGCACGTGCTCGATTGACCGCTATATGCTTGAGTCCAGCAGCTGCCAGGCGCCTTCAGCTTGAACTCCAGTTCATACCTGAATGAAACCGCATGAGATTTGTTTTATTAGCAAGGTACTGTGTATGACAAACCCGGTTATAGAGCTTCCACCGTTGTAATCAGGTGGACTCCAGCCGACGACTCCAGAGGTTGATGTCTTGCCAAGAATGCTAAGTGACCGAGGCGCAGATGGAGGTGAGTGCGATGTTGAAAACCTCGCAGACGCGCTAAATGCACCTTTCCCAATGCCATTGTGAGCAAGAACTCTGAACTTATAGCTGGTTCCACTCCTCAGGTTACCAACTTCACACCTGAGAGATAAAAGTATTAATAAATGGCAAATCATCCTGAAAAAATGTCAAACCTTCGTTCCTCGCCACTGTAAACAACGGAAAACGGCCCGTCGAGTCCTGCATCATAAAATATCATATACATATGTATGAAAGTTGCCGTTTACCATCGTCAGCCTCAAGAGTATAAGAGGATACTGGTGAGCCATGATTGTCTGGTTCCTGTATTTCGAAGTGACAGAACGAAGCTCAGAAAAGTCTAATACTGGCAATACCTCCCAGCAAAGGGATATGGAGTTTCGAGACGAGCTCAAGAGACTAGGAGGCGTGGGTGCAGCAGGAACAGACGAAGCTGTGACATATGTCACTTCTTTACTGAGGCCACTCCAGCCTAGGCAGCTCAAAGCCTGGAGTGAGGAAAACGAGAAAATGAGAACGTAGACAAATAGAAAATGTCTACCTGCACACGAAAGATATAGCTGGTTCCCGGGACAAGCCGAGTCACTTTAACCGTGAGATTTGTGCCACCACTGTAGACGTTCTCAAAATCGCCGCCTGGACGCTTCATCTCAGCGATGTATTCACGTATCGCCATTCCCCCGGTAATCGAGGGTGGCGACCACTTCAACTATAGAGAGAGAAAAAAAGTAAAATCATGCAGCTTACAAAACGAAAAAACGAGAAGAAACAAACCTTAAGCGAAGTTCTTCCACGATCCACGAGTAGCGGGCACTCCGGAGGACATGGCGCGCATGGGATTGTAAAAAACATGATTTGGTCCGAGGAAAGAGGTGGTGGTGCTTCGTTCGAACATGAATCCGGAAGCATGACGCAAAGCCGGAAAACGTATCCCATCCCGGGTATCAAATCCTCAACCTGTTCTTCGTGGAATCCAACCAAGAAAAACAAAATGCACATATATCACACCAGCAACCGCGTGAAGAAGAAGAAAAAAACAAGCTCGAATACCTTGCTTGAGTTCTCCGAGCCACGATAGATCGTCTTCCACTCAAGACAGTCGAAATTCACCGCATACCCAGCCGCGGATGAGGTGAAAATCCCCTGCGGGAAATGCTCCGACCAGGCCACGGCAAACTCGATCAGCTCGGGCGCCCCGAGATCTCTTCCCGTGCCCGCATTCTTCTTCCCGGGCCTCCGCCCGTGCAGATCGCTCCTCAGCGCCCTCTTCAACCCCAGCTCCAAGCAGTACTCGAATCCATCAGCGAAATCGACGTATTTCCGCCACTCCAGCAGCAAGCTGCTGCGATCCGCCCCTGCGCAGATCGGAATAGGCGGCGGAGCCCAGCGCCGCGGCTCCGGCTGCGTCTCCTCCGCCTCGCCCATTCCTGTCCAAGAGCCCTAAACCTAGAACAGAGTGTGCCCTAATAGTTTGAAAGCTTAAAGAAATCAAATTCAAATAGCTATGGTTTTCCAGGGTTTGTTCCTCCAATGGACAAGCCCTGAAAAGAATGTCCCTGCACTTCTGACATGGGGTATGGGCTGTGGGCAGTTTGCCTCCTCCTCCCCCATCTCTTTTTCCACCCTTCATTTCTACTTCTACAGGTGTGTTCCAGGCTTTTGCTTTTTTTATACAATCTCTTGCCTTGCAACACTCCTCTTTCTCATTCTTTTTTACCATTTGCTTGCTGGAGCCAAGAATTTCCTATTATTATTTCCAGTAATGTAATTTCCAATCTTCTAACCCCATGCCCCAAAAGGGCACTTTAGTAACCATAAACAGCATCTATCTATCAACCTCTTCTGATCCTCGCTCTCTTACAATCTGAGTCACTTGCAACACTTCTGAACATCCCCCCCGCTCTCACTATCAGCTACCTTGCTTGAAATATATATATATATATGGCTGCTGGAATGTTGAGAAATGATAAACAAGCTTTGCTTGGCTTTGCTTTGCTTGGCTTTGCTTTGCTTGTACTAATTGATTATGGAGGAAACGACAATCTCTGCTAGAAAACTGTTTAAATCGAGGATCACAGGAAAGAAAAGGAGCTCCTCTCTGTGAAGTCAAATGTATAAGCTGTTGAGCGGGCGGTTAAATCCTCCCCAACAAAACAACAAAAGCAAGCAGGAGGGGAAATCTGGTGGGAGAGATCCTGCATTGTTGTAAGCTCTGAGGAATTCCAAAATCGATCTCATTTAAGTACCTGTGCCCGAATAGTTCGCCCCTCAAATTGAATGACTCCCCTCCAGCACAGATTCTTCCTTCATTGTCTAGGCCACAAAATAGGAAGAATGAGAAACAAGCAATGGAAAATAAAACTTATTTTTCCTTCTTTTTCAACTTGGATCTGTGTCCCAAAGCTGCACAACTGACATGGCTGGAATTCAAACGAGCTTGAAACGAACCAAATACTGTTTATTTTCTCAAGAAAAAGAAAAAAACGAAAATAAAGAAGAACGAAACAAATAGCAAAGAAAGTGTTGCAAAACGATGCTGTGAATCTGAAAGGGAGCTCCCTTCAATCCAAGGGAAGTTCAGAGCCGAAGCCGCACCTGCTCCTGCATCATGCACACGGCTGCCATGCCTCAAACTCGGGGGATTCTGTGATCAACCTCGCCGAGATCAGAGAGTTGCGGAGGTGATCACGGGCATGTTTTCGGCGTGTCCTGATCACGATCTGATGATGGTTGCGGGCATGTCAGGCGAATGCATGAGTCAGCAGCGAGTAACAGCGACGCACCGACCTCAGTTGAATTGAAGGGAGCTCCCCCTGCAAGCCAAAGCCCGACACACCATAGCTCAAAACCTCGAGGCCTCTCAAAACTATCGTATGTGTGTGTCATTCGCGCAGGGAAGATCATCGCAGGAAAGAAACACAGACCTCTCCCAGCGCCGATTGCTGACGTTGCTTCTCAAGTCCTCCGCGGCTCGGATCGAATTCTCGACGCACGCGTGCTTTCAAACCCCAAGAATTGCAGTAAATGAGCGAAATGAAGAGGACATGACTGTGGGCGGAAAGAATCGAGCTTTGGGATTCTGTCACGGACGGGAATTTGCAGGGAGGGTGCACAAGGACGATTTGGAAACGACCACACTGGCTTTTCTCTCAACAACGCCATGGAAAGCGAAGGAGGACGAGAACTATGCGACGATTGAAAAGAGAGAATGAAAGCTGGAGTGGGGATCAGTGAAACGAGCAGCCCTGCAGTTGGAGAGGCAAACATCAAAGGAAGCAAAATGCCAAAGCGAGGGATGGACCAAGTGGTGGATGCAGACAGATAGATTCAGAAAAGCAAAAGGAGCAAGCAAACAAAGGCGAGCCCATTGAAAGAGAGAGTGAATGAAAGCAGCGCAGGCAGCAAAACAGCCAGCCAGCGCAAGCGAGCGTCTTCCCTCGAGACAACATCACCAGAACCATCAACAGCAGCGAAAGTGAAAGAAAAAAAAAGAAAGAAAAAAAAAACCACAATCTTGAGAAGCCCACAAACCGCAATGATCAGGCAAGCAATCCCATCCTTTCTCTCTCAGCAAGCACGAGCCGGTAATCCACGCCTGTACCTCAGTGATTTGCATTCCACCATGAAAGGATATCAAGCGTGGATCACTCGAAGCAAAGCCAAGCAATCCAAGTCCAAAACCAATCGATCTCGCTCGAGCAGCAACACCAGCCCCGCAAGAACGATCCAAAGAAGAAAAAAAAAAAGTGCCTCGCGAAAGCCTGGAGCGCTCAGGCCCAAACCAAGAAAAACAGAAAAACGGGGAAGGAACAAATGGGGAGAGACTTGTGTGAGTTTGTGGTGGATCGAAAAAGAGCGAGAGGAGAGAGAAGAAGAGAGAAAGAGGAGCTCGGAGCTCTGGGCGGGCGAAAGCGAGCGAACCAACGAACAAACGAATGAGTGAGTGACTGGAAATGAGGTTGATGGCTGTGCTTCTTATAGACTGCCCTTGTGCCTCTGTACAGCGGCGCCGCCGGCGGCGCCACCTGTGAGCGGCGCCGCTGGCGGGGCGGGACCCCCAAGAGAGCCCTAAAACCTAAAAGAACCTCGCCACCTCTGATAAGCGCGATTGAATGGAGCCTATGGGATCGCTCGATCGACCAAAGGCGAGATCCCTCCACGGGATTGATCCGTAGATCATGGCATGTAGGGGAGGATCGAGCGCGGCCCAGCGTCAATGGTGGTGGACCTCGCTCTATGAGGCTGAAAGGTTTTGAATGATTCGCCTGTTTGGGAGTGGCAATCATGCATGGAATTTGGGGGCTTTCTGCTTTGGCTTCCAAATTAAAATCCAAATTGGACTGTGGAATCGTGGCATGCTCCTCAAAACAAAGATGGATTCCAAGTCTTGGAAGGTTTGGGTGGCGATTGCCAAAGTTGACTGGAAGTTTTGATGGGTTTGAGGAATGCAATGATGCAAGCAAGCGCAAGGATCAAATGGGTGACGCCACCACCACCTTTTATTCTATAGTGTTTAAGAACAACATTGCCTAGAGTAAGAAAACAAAAACACACACACACACACAAACTTTGGCCGCTCTTAAACGGTTTTGTTTGTCTGATCGTTGGAACAATCCTGTCGGTGATCCAAGTGAATAAAATGCTCGCGGAGAAAATGCGCGGTGTTTTAACATGGATGGGTCCCAAAACTCCTTCCTGGCATAGAACCTTTGGCTTTGGTGTGTGTACTCCTGCAGCATCATGTTAGCGCGCACTGTAGGGAGGAAAGGAATTGCGACACGGATCCCCAAACCTTCGCGATCCATCGCCTCGTTTCCGAGGGAGACGAGGAAGAGTGTTTCGCATTTAAGGCGCCAAATGATGAGCAGCGAGGTCCTCCTCCTCCTGTGTGGAAGTGTAAGTAACACCAAGATACAATCAAGCATCAGGAGAACCTGGACGGACAAACAGATTAAAAGTACTGAGAGAGAAAAACAAACCCGGGACACTGCTCGAAAAAGAAGAGAAGCATACAAAAGGAAGAGAGACGCGTAGCCACCTTTTACACACTCACTCATTGACACGGCTGGAAGAACACTCACTAGAACGCTGAGATGACCGTAAAGGGACTCTTAAGGAAACTCAAAAGTTCCCAGGGTCATTCCAAAAGAAGCAGGACACACAGACAAGGAGGGAACAGGGAACAGCCACAAGCAGCAACTAGCTAGCTACACCACCACCAGAGAAGGAAGGATACGCTATCAAAACCAAAAAAAACCAGGCAGAGATAAGTCATTCGCTCCTACCTGAATCGTTCCTGTGCCATAAACTATTTGCCAGTTTTTTTTTCCAGCTCCTCCAGTCAACTTCCAAAATCTGCACTAAAAAAGCAAGAGTCAACCGCCGAGTAGTGGGGATTGTGGGAGCCTACCTCATGTGCTCGCCTGATTTCTCCTTGCATTATTCATGCGACATAAGTGATGCACCTGCAACTGAATTAGATTCTCCAAAACCAGGAAATTCGCCTCTTTTCCTTCTTTTCTCCAGTAAAACTGCTGTAAGTATTCATTTCAGACTCCTGCTTTTCAATGAAATAGTACAAGTTAAGGATAATTGTGAGAAATAAAAATCAAATGGAAAAAAAGAAGAGAGAACCACGTACCTGGTGGTCGGACGTGAGCCCCATGTCTCGTAAGTCGAGCATGTCGGCCACACGACACAGAGCCCATGAAATACCAGCCCAACAAGCCCACGCACGCTAAAGAGAAGTGAAAATCACGACGAAACAGCATAATATCATACCACTCGATAGACGATTCCACATCTCGATCTATTGCCATCCAAAGCTTCGACACGCAGCATGCTACTGCCAGGAGAGAGAAAGAGTGACGAGGATAAGTAGTAGCAGTAGTAGCATCAGCCCGCAGCAAGCCAAGGCGAAAAGAAAAAGTCGAGACTCGAGACGATGACAATGAGCCAAGCCTCTATCCTGCCCGTGACGTAATGCCAATCAGCCATCCCCCACAATCACAAAGATATCATAAAAAAACTGCGGCCAATACCGTAAAAGACCGAGACCAAGACCACAAGAACGTAAGAATAGCCGAATCTATCAAATCAGTCAAAAACAATTGCATGAAGAGCCACCATCAAAATGCTTCTTTTCGAACACAAACAACACAGTAGCGAGACAGTCAACCACACTCACTCATTATTGGCGTCCTAAAATGCATTAGCCAAGCCAGCTCAAAAAGCAAGTCAAACAGAGCGAGAGCTTACCTTCCTGCTGGTTGATTTCAAAGTTCTGGAGCCGTGGCAAGTGTGGCTCCCCGCCTGGGCCAGAAAGGAAGCCCAAACTGGAGCATAAACGGGCACGACTTGACAAGCCATATGGTCGACATGATGATGGTACCAGCCATGGCGTGCACAAGGGACCTTACCGAGGCACAGCTGAGATGACAAGAAAAACACACAAGATTAGGAGAGCTGCTTATACAAACATATTTCTAGAAAGAGAGTTCGCAGAATCGCAGCTACTACTGTAACGATGATGCAAATGCAACACGGGTCTTACTTTAGTTAACTCTACCTTGGGAGTAGCTCAGCGTGCTGCAGTCGAAGAAACCGCCACCACTTGCACAGACCCGCTGCTTTTGAGGGGCTCTCATCAAGCCCATAGCAGGAAACCTTTGCTGGCTGTAAGCATTTAAATTGAAAAGTATCAGGGCCCCTCTCTCCCTCCCTGTTTTTTAAGTAGGAAATCTGCTTACTTGCCTGGTGTCTGCTCCCCAGCCAGATGTTCCCTGCAGTTTGTGTGTAAGTCCGCGTTACCTCGGTGTCGATAAACTAGTAATATCTCACGGAATGTGTCTTGTTTTTTGTTGCCTTTGTCCCTATATTCGTTGCTGCTTCCGCATTGTTCACCTTCCATGCTTCCGCTCCCTCCGGGGTTGTTTTGGAAACCGGAAAAGGCATCTTCCTTTCTCAAACACCAGAGTTGGTTCCATGTATTTTTGTGCATGTACTTCAGCCGAAACTTGGCATTCTTTCCAACGGTGGCTGGCTAGTGGTAGGCAGGCTGGCCGGTTGGCTACTCAAACCAATGTTGCTAACAGAATCACTGCATACACAAGAATGAAAAAACAAAACAAAACATTAATAAAGCGTAATGAAACAATATTATATACCTCACCTCCGCTTTTCTTGTAGCATTCATATCATATTCTCTGCCGATTTCGATTTCCTTTAGAAAATTTGTTCGTATCTAGTCTGAGTCAAATAGATTCTCCCCAGATCGTCTTTGTCAAAGAGAGTAAAATGTGATCGTTGTACATACCACGGGCAGGCTCTCTATGAAGGGGTCTTCTTTCCTTCCCAGCTCTACCAAGGACTAAGTGAAGAGTCACATCTCAGCTCTTGTGAGATGAGAGAGTCTCCGCCTTCTCTGGCACACCCGAGCAGAGACTGCTTTACCAGTCCCATCCCATCCATCCACTCCCGACTCCAATCCCATCTTCCTTGCACCAATACACACCTGCTGTTCCAAACTTGTCATTAAGTTTGCGGTGCAGAGTATAGCTGCTTCAGCGCTGTGAGAGTTGAGGCCCCTACCTACTTGTATCTCTTCGCTTCTGTTCACCAGTTCCCATCATCAGCAGCCACCAGTACAAGCAGAACCAGCTACTGCGGTGAGATTTTCCCTGCAAAAAACATCCAAATTTTATTATTAGAAGCTATGAACTTCTGAGTTCTGAGCTAGAATATAGTAATCACTCAAATTGCTTTAAAGAACCAAGAAGGACAACCAAGAACAAGCCAAAGCTGGCTCTATAGCCAGTACGGGGTTGTAAGCCGATAGCTATCTACATCAAAGATTGCAGAACAGTCAGGATGCAATGCCGACAATCAGCATGAGATTAAAGGAGGCTTTCCCCCTTGTAGCTGTAGTCGCTATTTAGTAATTCTACGAACGGAAAGAGGAGATCACACTCTTCCAAGAGCCATATCTGATCGCATATCTTACATGTCACGCACACAACGTGTGGTCGTGACGGATCCTAAACATTCCCATCCATTCGACACATCAAGTGTCGAGCTCAGTTTTTAAATTTTTCTCGGTTCGTCTGGCTGACCAGCTGATACGCATTCATTGATTCAACTGGTAATGCATGTAGAGACAATTGGCCGGGTGTAAGCTAAGACCGAGTAAGTAGGCCACACATGATGATCAAATGCATGTGAGGTACTAGGAGGGAAGCCAGTGCAGTGATTTGTATCCTTTCACAGTTAGAAAGAAGGCAAACAAAACCCCAACAGTGCACACAGCACAGCAGCACACCCCCGTAGACCTGCATGCTGGAAGCCCCCAACACCACAGTACAAACATCCTATGATGTCCATAGGTATGATGTGAAAGTAAACTAGACCCTGGCAATGCAACAGTTCTAGAACTCAGACTAGGTAGGGAGGCCCAAGCCAGACAACGAAACAGGCAAGCCAGAAGAAACCACAGGCACAGGCAAATAGTCAATACTAAAAATCATTTAGTGTGGAGAGAGAGGCTTAAAAACTTGGGGGGAAGGGGAGGGAAGGGAGGGACGACTCCTTTTCCATCTCACGAGAATGTCGCGCGGGACCCAAAGCATTCTTCTTTTTTCTAAGGGAAGGGGATAGCGTGCGCACGGGCCCCTATAGCACATACATATCAGCAGCAGCATATCTCACACGGAGCCACAACCAGCGGCTCCAGCTTGTCGTGAGCCCACCACAAAAGGTTGTTAAAACTGGTCCCAGTTTAACTGCCACTAGGAGGACTCGACAGCAGTCATCTTTATGCGCATACGATATAATGTAGACGCTTTGTGTTCAAGAGCGGGCAAAAACTCTATCTTTCTCTCTCTCTCTCTCTCGCCTCGGCTCAAACCGAGGCAAACAATGCGAGGAAAAAGAAGAATACAGGTAAGGCAAAAGCACGCATCGATCGACAATCATCATAGTTAGTTGCCTCTCAAGCCGACTTATCTGAAAAGGCTGGCTTTTGTCCAAAGCCAAGCTAGGGGAATCGTTCCTCAAACATTCGCAGACCAGAAAAGACACTGGACATATGCCCACCAAGGATGGACAGTCGCAAGAAATATAAAAATCAAAAACATTTGGGGGTGATTAATCAAACACATTCCCAATCAATCACACACAAGAACAATCTAAACTCCATGCAATCCTAGAGAGATTGAGGGAGCGAGAACTTATCTGGCGATCGCTCGCTCGCGGCATTCGCTACATCCTTTGCTTGATCGCATCCAGATAATCCGATCCGGGACCTAGTACCCAAAATCGGTCAGCGACAGTGTCGGAAAGAATCCAATACCGACGAGAGCACGCCCGCGATGAATGCGCATTACAGCCAACGATCGGCAAGATCGTCAGCGCCGCAGCACAGCGCCATCGCACCATCGATCGCGCCAGAGCGCCACGCTAAAACCCTAGCGCCTGGTAAAAATAATGGTTGGCAAGGTCGATGCAAAATACGGTTCAGAGCCGTTGGATACGACACGCGTCACACATCCAACGGCGTACGTTGCAGTAGTATTACAACACGTAATCTCTCGTCAAAAACCACCAAAAGGTAGAACAGGACGAGAGATCCAAAGCTTGTCTCGCTATAGTAACAGTGTTGTCTAGTTCTTGTGTGATACTCACAGTTCTCACTCCAACTTCACAGTGTTATCTAAACTCCTGGAAATTGGTGTGCCCGGTGAGCTTCGCGTGCTCCACAGCTTCCTACACCAAAAGAACCATAGACTTCACGTAAGTTCCTGGTGAAAAGTTGTGCGAGAAGATCGAACAAGCCGCAGAGAAAAATGGAGCTCGTACCTTTTGTCCCACCACGCCTTCTTGGCAAATCCCACAACGCAGCGTGAAGCTCGCAGTATCTGTGAACTTCCGGTTCCTATATAAGTCATAAGATTCAAGGTTGAGAAACAATCGAAACTACACTGTGAAACTTAAGAAACCTGTGAGATTCCTCGACTAGTTTCACTGCCAAACGCTCGGCTGGACCAATGTGGCCATACTTGTCCACCTTGAAAACTGTTTGATCGACGTCTTCAGGAGCACCCGCAAAAGGAGCCAACTGCGAGAGTAGTTCTCAGTGTCTTGAAAACGAGCTTCTCTCATCTCACTCCTTTTTTCTCGAGAAAAATACGTACCGCAAGAGCATCATAGTGCAATCCATCATAGATAACCATGACACGCTCTTGGTAGCTTTTATCCTGCCCAGAAACAAGAAAAATCATCACTTTGAGCATTGCAACGAGCTCCATTCTTTTCGATTTCTCAGTACCTGGCCATAGAGATCACAGCGTGTGGTTTGAATATCATATGCAGCTATCTCGCGTCTATAATAGGCCGACAAAATCGCGAGCTCAATCGCTCCTATCCAGGAAAAAAGATTCTTAGCCACAAAGAAAAACAATAAAGAGCAAGAACAATCGCGAGCTCAATCGCTCCTATCCAAGAACAAAGTTTTAGCAGCTACAAAGCAAGAAAATAAACAGCAAGAACAATCGCGAGCTCAATCGCTCCTGTCCAAGAACAAAGTTTTAGCAACTACAAAGGAAAAAAAAGAACGAGCAAGAACAATCGCGAGCTCAATCGCTCCTATCCAAGAACAAATTTTTTAGCAACTTCAAAGAAAAAAAATAACGAGCAAGAACAATCACGAGCTCAATCGCTCCTATCCAAGAACAAAGCAACTACAAAGGAGAAAAAAAAATAGCAAGAACAAAGAAGGAAAGTCGCGAGTTTTTCTCTACAAACCTCCCCATTTCTCGGGATTAAGTATCCACTGGCAATAGTCGCCGTTTGGCTTGCCAAGGAATGCCTCATTGTAAGATTCGGGATCGCTAATCACAGTGGCGGCGATAACCTGGAAGAATCGCAATGCGTCAGCGAAATGCGGCGGAGCAGCGGCTAGATCTGTGCAAACCTCTCTCAATTCCGAGGATTTGCTCTTGTTATGCTCCATCACGTACCTGGACCAAAGCGCAAGAGCCCTAGAAATCGCGAATCGTCACTCATCTACGAGCGCCATACCCGACCGCATTGAAGAGACAACTGTTGTCCGCGGGGATGATCCGGCGCATCACAACGCTCTCGTCCATCGCTCGCCAGAGGAGGAAGAAAGAAGAGAGAAAGCCCCTGTTTTTTAAAATAATTTCCAAAGCCCTAAGATTCCCTCGGCCAACGGAATGTTCTTCGTCACTAGTTCTAGCGGAATGTTCCGTTTTGCTGGATGGAATATCCCATCGGATGAACACGCAAATCCCTAACAATGCTCTTGTCAACCCTGAAATTAGGAATGTGGTAAAGCGAAGAGCACAGGGAGGGAAATCGCGGAGCGCTTGTTCTTCCAATCGCGGGCGCGGCGCTTGATCGGCGGATTGCGGAGCTATGTTGCCGGGGATTGTGCGCTCCTCGTCTCGTCATTTGCCCTGCCGGAGATCCCTGGTAAGAAATCCTCTTCCAATGCGAGGACTAGGGCACAGCAGCTCGCATTCCTTTGCGATTCCTCGGGTGTTCTTATCGTTTGGTCGGTGCGGCAGACAAAATGGATGAGCGTCAGGAATCTAGCAGCTGCCAGTGGAGATCAGGTCGGGCAGCTTAATTTTCTTCTTTTTCAAGCTTTGATACTGAAGCTTTCTTCTTTGATTAAACTAGATGACTGTTCGTGATGCGCTCAACTCCGCCATTGACGAGGAGATGGCTGCCGATCCTAAAGTGTTTGTGATGGGAGAAGAGGTATGCTTTCTCCTTTATCGATGCTTTTTTCTTTCCATTCCTTGATGGGAATGAATGTGTCCAGGTTGGAGAGTATCAAGGCGCTTACAAGGTGAGCACTTTCTTTGTCTTCTGTGTGTAGACTTACGTGGTAACAAATGTCTGGACTAAAGGTCACAAAAGGATTGTTGCAAAAATACGGACCTGACCGGGTGCTGGACACGCCTATCACAGAAGTGAGTGCTTTGATTTTATCAAGTTGCGAAGATCGTAATGAATGGACTGGACTTCTCAGGCTGGTTTTACTGGCATCGGTGTTGGAGCGGCGTTTCAAGGCCTCAAGCCTATCGTGGAGTTCATGACGTTCAACTTTGCTATGCAGGTAGATGCTTATCATGTTTACGTTTTTTTCTAAGTCTTGTTCGTGGTGATTTTAGGCTATTGATCACATCATCAACTCTGCAGCAAAGACATACTATATGTCCGGAGGGCAAATATCTGTTCCCATTGTATTTCGGGGTCCCAATGGTGCAGCTGCCGGTGTTGGTGCTCAACACTCACAGGTGAGCGCTCTGTTCTGCGAGAGTTGGCTCCATTTTTATTTTCATCCTTTCAGTGCTTTGCAGCATGGTACGGGTCCTGTCCGGGGCTAAAAGTCGTGACTCCATACTCGGCGGAAGATGCACGAGGCCTTTTGAAAGCAGCAATCAGGGATCCCGATCCTGTCGTGTTTTTGGAAAACGAGTTGCTGTAAGTGGAACAATGCAACTCGGACTTGTCTCATATAGTTTTATTTTTTGTAGGTACGGGGAGAACTTCCCAGTGTCCTCACAAGTTCGGGATCCAAACTTCACTCTACCGATAGGAAAGGCCAAGGTAGAGTTTTTTCCTGTTTCTCTAGTGAGTAATGTTTTTGAGTCTGCTGTAGGTGGAACGAGAAGGAACTGATGTAACGATCACTGCTTTCTCGAAGATGGTTGGTTTTGCGCTAAAAGTAAGTCATTTCCTTGATTTCGTCTTTCCGTGTCTAAAATCATACGATCTTCTACTAGGCTGCTGACGAGTTGGCCAAGGACGGCATCAAGGCGGAAGTGATCAATCTTCGCTCCATACGTCCGCTTGACAGAGAGACCATCAACGCATCAGTGAGAAAGACATACCGTCTCGTTGCTGTGGAGGAGGGGTGGCCACAGCACGGCGTTTGTGCCGAAGTCTGGTAAGTCTGCGATGCTCGTTTCTTTTCCTCGAGCGACATGGTGAAACTCTTGTGCAGTGCTAGCGTCCAGGAGGAAAGCTTTGACTACTTGGATGCTCCAATCGAGAGGATTTCCGGTGCTGACATTCCAATGCCTTACGCTGCGAACTTGGAACGCTTGGCGCTTCCTCAGGTAAAAAAATTTCGCTTCTTCTATCTTTTTTCGTTTCGTCAATCGTGTGTATGGTTGATTTAGATCGAAGACATTGTTCGGGCCGCTAAGAGAGCTTGCTATCGTTCAAAGTAGCCCTCCCGCTCGTCCACCTTCGTTTTTCTTCCTTTTCTTGAACTTCAGACCCAATTTTTCCTCACGGGACAATTTCGCGTTTATAATAAATGGTTTAAAATGGTTGTAATGAGAAGAATAAAAACCTTTTTGTTATCAAAACGTTCTTACAGATGAAAATCTCGAAAATAAAAATAAAATAATTCTTGAAGAGAACACTACACGAGCGAATAAATGATGAAAAAATTATCATTTGTGCCATCGTGGACTCTTTCAGGCCCGGTTGTCGAATCCCACCCATTGCTTCTTTTCTGCGTCGAAGAGATTGCATTGCGTCAGGATGGTGGTCATGAGCGGAACCCCAAACACGGCCTTGTTGAGGTGGCGGTCCCAGTTCTGGAGAAGCGATGCGTGCCCGGCTCGCAAGTTGTAACTTGGGATCTTGGTGGAAAGGTGGTGAGGAATGTGGACGCTAATGTCGTGGCACAGGAAATCGATCCTGTGGTAAAAACCCAAACTTTGTAGGAGATTCTCGAGAAATGAGGATGTGTTTACGTACCATGCGGGGTATTCGCAGTGAACAGTTCCAGCAAGTTGAGCTCCCACGGCGTTCCACTCGCGGTTCTGCTTGAAGGGGATGTGTGGAGCCGTGTGGTGGACGAGGGTGAAAGTGCTCATCCAGAAGTGGAAGCCCAGCCATGGGAGCAGCCACCACTTGACGAAACCAACGGGCCCTTGGGTCACCAACAGGGGCAGCAAAACCAAAAGCCCAAAAGCGTAGCAAGCCGCAATGCTCGTCTGAAGAAGGCAAGCATTGTCCGTCAACTTTCTTAAAAAGATGATAGATAGATAATATTACCTTGACTTTGGCATGCTCCTGGGGGCGGAACTTGTTGAGATCGAAATGCCAGAAGAGCCAGTGTCCGATGGAGGCCATCCACCAGAGAGGACCCATTGTTGCACGCATCATCGCCTGGCCAATCCTGTCCGCATTGTCAAACTGGTGTGGCCGGAATGGCTGCCATGCCGTGTCCATAATCAGCCTGCACAATCGCAGGGAGAAGAATCACGTTAGCATTGAATGCGGGAGAAAAAGCACAGAAAACGATCCAAAGCCTTGAAAGATCCCCAGAGGATCCTGGAAGAAACGCGAGAAGCTTACTTGTTGGTGTGTGCATGGTGAGTGTTGTGCTTTATTCTCCACGGCTCGAACGGGAAGACGAGTGGAGTCATGACCGCATTGCCGACGATGTCATTCACGAGCTGGGATTTGGAGAAGGAGTTATGGCCGCAGTCGTGACCGATGACAAAGAGCCCAGTGGCGGCGGTGCCCAGGAACGCGTAGATAAAAGGGTAGAGATACCATGGAGCTACGGCCAGGGCTGCATATCCAGTAACCAGGGCCGACACCGTGATGGCCACAGTTTTCCATGCCTTGAAATCATCCACGTCAAACACCTGATCACACAAGTTAGCACGAAACCTTTAGCTCCAAGGTTTTTGATGATCTTTGTTTACCTCCTTTGGGAGCGTCTTGACAACGTCGTTCAACACCATGCTGGCAGGAACCTTCGGAAGATAAGCAAGAAGTATCATTAGAAACTTTTCTAGAACTGATAATTTGGATGATGAATTGAAATCACTTACTGGCTCGCCCATCTGTGTGAATCCCGGAGTCATGACGACCTCCCTCTCGGCTGCTTGATCGCTGGCGATTGCTCCAGCCGTGATCACATCGAGGCAAAGCCGGAGTCTCGCCTGAAGAAGTTGGGAAACTTTGGATTGGAAAAGCTATACTAAGGTCAATCTACCTGGCGACGAGGAAATGGAACCAAGCCTCTCGCCGGAACAGCACCGATGCGGATGGAAGCCAGAGCGATGCAGCTGCTACTTGCAGCCGCCATAGTGGAAGGAAACCCAATGAGCTCGAGCTGCTGATTTTCAATGTATAGACAGCACTCTCTATATAGGGAGCCCCTCGCGCTTCCGAATCTTGCATGCTCGATAGTTTATCTTGATCAGGGAAGGAAAAGAAAGTGTTGTAATCTAAGGAATGAATCCACAGTGTTAATTCTCCCGTGACACTAGCACATTTCTCTGAAGAACTCAACTGTTTGTGAGTGCTCGAACCTTGCAACACTTGTTTTTTTCTTCTTCCCTGATCAAGATAAACTATCGAACCATAATCCATGCATGCAAGATTGTTGGGTCAGAAGCATGAGGGGGCTCTTTATATAAGAGCGGTGTCTAGGCATTTGAACTCAGCAGCTCGAGCTCATTGGGTTTCTTTCCGCTATGGCGGCTGCAAGTAGCAGCAGCATCGCTCTGGCTTCCATCCGCATCGACAGGCCACGCAGTGCGATTCCGGCGAGAGTCTTGGTTCCATTTCCTCGTCGCCAGGTAGATTGACCTTAGTATTTCCAATCCATTGTGCGTGTTCTTCAGGCAAGACTCCGGCTTTGCCTCAATGTGATCACGGCTGGCGTAATCGCCAGCGATCAAGCAGCCGAGAGGGAGGTCGTCTTGACTCCGGGATTCACACAGATGGGCGAGCCAGTAAGTGATTGCTAGAAAAGTTTCTAATGACACTTCTTGTTTGATCTTCCGAGGTTCCTGCCGGCATGGTGTTGAACGATGTTGTCAAGACGCTCCCAAAGGAGGTAAACAAAGATCATCAATGATAAACTTTCGTGCTTATTTGCAATTGTGATCAGGTGTTCGAAGTGGATGATTTCAAGGCATGGAAGACTGTGGCGATCACGATCTCGGCCCTGGCCACGGGATACGCAGCCCTGACCGTAGCTCCGTGGTATCTCTACCCTTTCATCTACGCGTTCTTGGGGACCGCCGCCACTGGGCTCTTTGTCATCGGTCACGACTGCGGCCATAACTCCTTCTCCAAATCTCAGCTCGTGAATGACATCGTCGGCAATGCGGTCATGACTCCACTCGTCTTCCCGTTCGAGCCGTGGAGAATCAAGCACAACACTCACCACGCACACACCAACAAGTAAGCTTCTCGCGTTTCTTCCAAGATCCTCTGGGGATCTTTCAAGGCTTTGGATCGTTTTCTGTGCTTTTTCTCCCGCATTCAATGCTAACGTGATTCTTCTCCCTGCGATTGTGCAGGCTGATTATGGACACGGCATGGCAGCCATTCCGGCCACACCAGTTTGACAATGCGGACAGGATTGGCCAGGCGATGATGCGTGCAACAATGGGTCCTCTCTGGTGGATGGCCTCCATCGGACACTGGCTCTTCTGGCATTTCGATCTCAACAAGTTCCGCCCCCAGGAGCATGCCAAAGTCAAGGTAATATTATCTATCTATCATCTTTTTAAGAAAGTTGACGGACAATGCTTGCCTTCTTCAGACGAGCATTGCGGCTTGCTACGCTTTTGGGCTTTTGATTTTGCTGCCCCTGTTGATGACCCAAGGGCCCGTTGGTTTCGTCAAGTGGTGGCTGCTCCCATGGCTGGGCTTCCACTTCTGGATGAGCACTTTCACCCTTGTCCACCACACGGCTCCACACATCCCATTCAAGCAGAACCGCGAGTGGAACGCCGTGGGAGCCCAACTTGCTGGAACTGTTCACTGCGAATACCCTGGATGGTATGTAAACTCGGGATCTCCTCCGAACTTTGGGCTCACTCTGGGTTTTCACAGGATTGATTTCCTGTGTCACGACATCAGTGTCCACATTCCTCACCACCTTTCGACCAAGATTCCAAGTTATAACCTGCGAGCCGGGCACGCATCGTTGCTCCAAAACTGGGACCGCCACCTCAATAAGGCCGTGTTTGGGTTTCCGCTCATGACCACCATCCTAACGCAGTGCAATCTCTTCGATGCCGAGAAGAAGCAATGGGTGGGATTCGACAACCGGGCGGTCTGAAGTGACGACCACGATCGCACAACTGAGAATTCTTTCATCATTCATTTGCCTTGTTTGTGGAAGTCAAAAAAACCAAACCCGGGGATAAAATAACGCTTGTCTTTGGCCACATCCCAACGTGTGCTTGCCACCTTTTCTTTTGTAAACAAAATCTGGCTTTCATGTCCCACAAGAGATTGGATCGATTTATTTCCTTCTTTATGAGTGGCGAGCCGGCGAAGAGAGCAGCATCGCTACTACTACTACTTCTATTTGTTTCGTGACATCATCCTGGGGATCCTACCTTGACGTAAGGGAATCAGCTCAAGAGAGTTTTGTATATTTTTATCCTCCTTTTTCTCCACAGGGGATTTGATAGTTTCTGGAAAAGCTGAGAAACCGTTGAGCACATCGCTATGACATGAAGTAGTATGGAAGTACTGTATAGCTACACAGGCTGCGTTTGTTGAAGCAAAAATGTACAAAAGGAGCACAAAAATCTGCCTAGCTTGTTGTATGTCAGGATGGATAGAACCACATTGAGCAAGAAAAGGTAGCAGTGCTTTTCAAGAGGTTTAGGATTGACCCCCGATTTTTGGATTGCTCTGTAAACTTGTATATTGCTACTGTCTTCGTTTTGTTGGTTTGTTTCATTGATTGCTCGCTTGTTTGCTTGTTGGTTTTGTTTGGATTGCAATGCTTGTCGTGCTTGATCAGTTTCCATCTCATGCGTTATCGATTTTTTTGAATCGATGCTTTTAGGGCATGTATCGACCCGGAAGCTTCTCAATCTATTCATTCACTGTCGGTCACACTTCACTCCGGAGATGGATCATCAAAAGACTTTTATCTTTTTAAAGTTGTTGATCAACCCAAAAACCGGTCATGATAGTTGGTAAAACTTTTAATAAAGAAAAGCTTTCCTCCCTGTTGAATTTTTCTTTTCTTTCTTTTCAAAGTCCACCGCCCGTACACACAAGGTTGTTGCTGGTTTTTCTGTAGGGTACAGTGTAGCTATGCATTCAAGGTCTACTAACTTCTAGAATAATTGTTTTCTTTATCAAAGAAAACATCACCCTTTATGTAGCATTTTCGCTCCAAAGTTTGAAAAGCAAAAGGAAGAACGCCACAACTCGCGAGAAGTTCCAAATACCACAACGACCGCGACTCCAAAGACCAAAGAAAGTTGAGACAGGCACAAGAACCCTAGAAACAGAGCGCGCATGCCATGATCAAAGCCCTAGAAAAGATCGAAACAATAAAAAGGCAGGGAGCTGTCAATCCACCAATCTCCCAACCCCTCATCTTCTCTTCTTTTTTCTTCTGCCCCTTTTTTTTTCGTGAGTGCGCTCCCCTTTGTTACGTGGTGTGGAGCCTTGTACTGCAAAAGAGATACTATACCAATGTCGTGGAGAGCCAGCCCAGCCCGGCCAGCCATCCACATGGAGTCCGGAATTGGAAGTGGAATTCGAAGGATTCTAAGGAGGAACCCTAAAATCAGCAGAGCACCAGTAGTACTCAGGCAGGACAGACTCGTGAGTGGCCGGCACACACCACGCCCACGCAGAGAACTTGTCTCTAATAAAGCACTGGTGTAAAAGCTCGCAGGGCCTTCTTTTTAGAATTGTGCTTCTTCCTATCCGCATTTTCGCTCTAAAGTCGCGGCTTTCTTTTTTATTATAAAAAAGAAGTGGAAATTATTATTTTGTTGCACTGACCACTGGCAGCCACGCACGAGGGCTGCCCTGCCACCATTTTGATTTTTAATGTTTCTCTTCGCTTTTCTTTTTTCTACGTCCAGGGAGCACGGGCCACCAACGCTGACCGGTATATGCCCGCGAATAATCACAGCTTTTCGAAAATTTGAAAGGAAGAAGAAAGTTCCCTCCATTTTCATGTGGTGGCGAAGATGGCGTCGATTCGTACGGCCAGTGGATCCATCACCTGTGCGCTTCCGTGCGCCTCCAAACCATTGGGGGCATGTGTAATTCGTTGAATAGATAGAGAGCGTCTTTGTTTGATCACCGCCTCTTAGAGCTCGTAAGCTAGCGTGGTTTGCTCCATGATAGACAAGAAAACCAGCTAACCCTACACGATTTGGTCGCAAAAGGGCAGTAGTTCTCATGATTCCGGATAGAAATCTCAAATCTTTCCTCCCCCATCTCCGGCATTTGTGAGAAAGCGACACACTGATATGGGCTTGCTGCTTGTGTGGGGCACAGCGGCAGCAGCAGTGCTCTCAGCAGCAGCAAAAAAGTGTGCTTCATTTCATGTTCATGTCATGCTTGTGGGGGAGAACAGCGAGTTGCATCAGCGATTGTGACACTATGTTAGCTATGTGAGATGACAGGCCGGAAAACACAGACTCTCACACACACACATTTCTTGAGTGGGAGATCAACAGTTAACCGATCAAATCCACCACCTTTTCCATGAGCTCGCCATCCATGTGTGTACACCGGTATACAGGGAAAAATCGGACGGGATGGACAAAGGAAATGGACCCGGGATGGCGATTTCTAAGGCGTCAGTCAGATCTTTCAGGTTGGGTGACAACGAAAGAAAGTCCAAAGCGCCCAAAGGATGACGGCTGCTAAAGTTTTGTTTGCCATGGCTTGCTGTGGAGCTACAAATCTGAAATACTTTCTGGGTTTATAGATGATGAGGTCATGGGTGTCCAAACTGGAGCTTTTTCTACCGTGTACAGTTGAAATCTACGACAAGAAAGAACAACAAGACGATGAATTGGGGAAAGGGTGCCCAGGACTTCCCGTTTAGCAAGAACCAAGGAGCGAATCTCTAGTTTTCTCATTTCGTGTGTGCGTGAAGTTGCGGCCATGGAATGGAAGTATACAATTATAATATATATCCAGACGCCAATGCAGGGCTTGTTTGCGGGAGCTTTGGAGTTTATAATATGGTGATCTTTCACTTCATATAACATATGTACGAAGACTCGACCATCTTGACAGGACACCACTAGGACACTAGTTGCATTGTTTGGGCATTACACACAATCAACAAGGGGAGAGGCATCCAATCCAATCCAATTGCTGTGTAAGGTAAGATCCAGTCCAGGGCATTTTGAGGGTTTTCCTTTTCTCCTTTATGAATTATTGGAGCTTGCTGAAGGGTACTATTACTGCTTGCAAGGGAGCAGGGGGCCCCAACAAACAACAAAGAAAAAAACACCCCAGCAAAGAAACTCAAAGCAAAACAAGTGAGGAAAACTTTGAAAAAATAAATTAAAATAATTCTTTAAACACCATGGAGCAATATCAAGACGCCAAAGGTAGGTCACCTGCCCTCTATACAACTTTTGTAACCTAATAATTCTAAAGCCAAGACATGAGCACATACATATCTTTTATTTGCATTAGGTATGGCCCAGCCCACTTTTAGTATGTAGCAGGAAGAGTGTTTGCAGCAGTTCACTTTTCCCTCTAATTTACCACAAAAGGTAATAAAATTCAAAAAGTTTAAATTGAACTCCAGAGTTAACCAGTGCCAATTAGTTTCTCCTGCCGCCACCCTCTGCTCAGAAGGAGCTATAGTAAGTGAAAGCACGAGCCTTCAGTTTTGGAAGGGAGAGCTTTCACTGACCTCGTTGTCAAAGACGTCAAAAGTACAATGCCCACCGAGATGATTGTAGGGTTCCTCCTCCCTCCCCTGTTTACTAGGTCTCTCTCTCTCTCATTTTTTCTTCCTCCTCGAGCTCGCTTGTGCGCTTTGCTGGTTAAGTGGGCGATCGCCCCGCGCGCGCGCGCGCGCCTCTTGTATATAAGATAAAGCAGGCATTCTTCTCATCTTCTCTTCTCCTTCTCGAGGCTTTTGTTCGTCTTGCTCAAGGCCGTGAGCATTCATTGTGGCGCACAAACAAACAAAGAGGCGAGGCCGAGTGGTGCTTGTCCGATTGCGAGGCGGCCTCGTAGAGTGTTGTCGGTCGGACAGGGCGGGGATCTGCAGATGATTTGCTAGAACAAACACCACATCAGTAGCAGCGCTAGCAGCAGCAGAGCAGCAGTATAGCAGGCCACCCACAACAAAAACAAGCGCACGAAGAACAAAAAAGGAGGTGAGCAAACAAGCAAGCGAGAAAAGCGAGCTAGAAAAGCTTTCCCTCCTCTCTCTCTCTCTCTCCCCCCCCCCCCCCCCCAATCCAATCCAATCCAATCCCCCTTCCATCTAGCAGCTAGGCAATCTCTCACAGTGATTGAACTTCGCTTCTCCACTTTTGTGTTTGTTTCTTCTCGTGATCTATCTGGATTGATCCTTCGGTGCTCCTGCAGAGATCAAAATTAATGGTCGCGCGAGGGAGACAGTCCAAAAGGAGGAGAGGGAGGAGGCGAGAGTCCGACCTTGGAAGAGGAGCTGGAACTGGAGGAGCCGCCGCTGCTGCCGCTTGAGATGTATGGAATGCTCTCTGGCCAACACCATGGAACGTCGTTTCCCGTCTTTCACCAGCAGCAGCAGCAGCAGCAGGAGCTCTACGAGACGTGCCAGCGGGAGGAGCAAATCTGCCTCAATGGGCTCCTGAGCTCCACCGCCACCACCACCACCAGTAGCAGCAGCAGCGGTAGCAGCCATAGCCACAGCCACGCTGCGGTGTTCTTGAGCAGCAGCAAGTCCTTGAAAGCTGCGCTGAGCAGCAACAATATCACCGGCAGCAACAGCAACAGCAGCTGGGAAGTCGCCACTGCCACTGCCACTGCTACTGGTGCTGCTGCGAGGACTGGACAGCAGCTGCCAGAGCGGGAACACTTCCACCACCAGCAGCAGCACTACAACCACAACCAACAGTTGTTAGCGATAGATTCAACAGGAGTGATTAGCAGCACTACCGCCGGTGGTGGATTCGCCGGAGAGCCAACTTCCGTTCTGGATCTTCGCAGCCCAAGCCCCAACAATTCTCGCGCGCTCGGCTCGGCCTCCTCCTCCTCGGCCATCCAGAACAATACCAAGAAGGCAGGAGCCTCCTCCTCTTCCTCGTCGGATTGCAACAATAGCACCACCGATGCTGCCAAGGTGAAGTCCAGAGGGAATCATCACCAGGAGCAGCAGCAGCAGCGGCAGCAGCAGCAGATATCTTCCTCGTTTGCGCAGTCGTCGTCCTCGGCGGATCTACAGGATGAATTGGAGCAGGCCGTGGCAGCAGCGTCGACTGGTTATGGACTGTCGCTCTTCTACTCTGGCCAAGGAATTCGCCAGATGGAGAATTACGGTGGATACGAGCAACAGCAGCAGCAGCAGCAACAACAACAACAACAGCAGCCTCCGCAGGAACTTCTCCATCAGCAGCACCAAGGCAGGAGCGATCAGTGGCTGCTCCAAGACGTGGTCGGAGCCCAGCAGGACGAGTTGCTTGTCCACCATCTCCACCAGCAGCAACACTTGCTCCCCGAGAAGCAAAAACTGGAAGAGCTTGAGAGCGAGTTGCTTGGGAGTTGCCCTTCACCTGGAGTACCACCAGCAGCTCCAGCACCTGATCCGTCCATCATACGGTGGCTGTTTGAAGAGCCTTTCAGCGGTTCCGCGGCAGCCGCAGCAGGGGCAGCAGATGTGAACGTAATTCCGCCTCCTCCACCATGGCAGCAGCAGGTGATGATGATGGTAAAGCAGGAGCAGCCACAGCAGCTCTCCTCGTCCTCGTCAACCAGCTCGCTTCCCCCGCATCTTGCTCATCTCGAGAGCTTTACACGGAGGACACTACCGTTGGTATCATCGGGAGCTCCCCTGTTCCACCACCCCCATCCCATGCAGTTTCAAGACCCCCTGGCTCTTAGCGGCAGCATGAATCCCTTGTGGCAGCAGCAGCAGCAACAGCATAATCTTCAGATTGGTTTGGAGCACCAGCAGCAGCACAGGGAACCGTTCTTACTTGGAATGCTTCAAGATGAGCAGCACCAGCAGCACATGCCCAACTTGTTCGGACAAGCTCCCATGAGCTTCATGCGAGCTTCTTCACCAAGGGCTCTCCACCCCGGGCTGTTTGTCGAGAATCCAGGTCCCAGCCCTTTGCAACTCCTCCAGCAGCAGCAGGAGCGAGAGTTGCAACAAGCTGGTAAACGGCAGGCTTCACGGATACCATACGTGGACGAGCACGTCCTGTTGAGGCCGCAGCCGCTGCCGCCGAGCCTCAAGAGAGAGCAGCAGGAGCTTCAACACCCGTCGAGCAAGGTGGCGAGGCAGTCTCCACCGAATGCCCAACCGGGGCATCCGTTACAACAGCACGTCTTAAGCTCGAATTCCGGAGCGTTTCCGAGCAGGTTGTTGCTGCATGCGGCAGAGGCCTGCGAGAGCGGTCAGGACGAACTCGCCCAGTCGATATTGGCGCGGCTCAATGATCACCACCACCACCAAGTTTTCCTGCAACAACAGGAGCACCATCAGAATCAACAGTTCCATAAGCTCCAACCTCCAGCTTATCGAATCGGCCTCCTCTTCAGGGATATCCTCGCGGAGAGGCTGTCCAAGAGGAAAGCACGGAGTTCCACTCCAGCTCCCGCTTCGACGGATGCGACGGAGGTCGTCGAGCGGATTGCTGCTTGCAAGAGCCTGTATGACACCTCCACTCTGCTCAAGTGTGCACACTTCATCGCCAACCAGGCCATCGCCGAGGCCATCGAGTCCGAGGAATGCGTGCACATCCTCGATCTGTCCGAAGCAGCCAACTCGCCCTCAATGAACTCTTCCTTCGGGGGTCAGTGGTCATCCTTCGTAGCCTCCACCCTCGAGCAGAAGCTCCCCAGGCCGATCAAAATTCGAATAACTCTGACCAGCACCCGCCAGCATGCACTCTACTTCGCCTTGGAGAGCTTGAGAGAGCTGGCTCGGGACCATCCCAAGAATGCCGGATGCGCGGAGTTTGAGTTCTGTGGCGTGCTAACACGGTCAGGAAGTCCGTTGAGCTTGTCCGACATGGGCCTTAAGGTGCACGAGGTGCTCGTCGTCAACTTTGTGTTCGGACTTCACAAGTTGGTACCTGTTGCCGAGGCACTGGATTCCATCCGAGCTTCCCACCCGAAGATAGTGTTGCTTGTCGAGCAGGAGATGGAGCCACAGCCTTCGTTCATCGAACGTTTCCGAGAAGGCTTGGACTACTACACGGCACTGGCAGAGTGTGTTGCTGCTTCAGAGGAATGCTCCCTGAAGGAAGCAGACAAAGTTGAACAGCTGGTATGGAAGCCCGAGGTCGAAGAGCTGCTCGCTGGAAATTTGGAGCACCAGCGGCTGGAGAAATGGAACCTGTGGATGAGTCACGCCGGCCTGTGCTGCTCCAGACTCAGTGACATGTGCGAGAAGCTTGCGCTCGGCCTGTTCAACTTCGAGAAGGCCGGTAATAACAAGACCAGGGGATTTGACCTCGTCAAGGACGACGGAAGCCTGCTGCTCGGTTTCCAAGGAAAGGTCTTAGCTTCTGCGTCTGCCTGGAAATGCTGCTGAACCTGGTTGGTCGTAGGGTTGATTATTGACAAAGCTTCCCGGCTTGTAGCAAAGTGCTGGCTGGCTATTTTCTTGCTAGGCACCTGAGAGGCTTGTTTGTAGATGAAAACTCGATAAAGTCACCAAAGAAACCTTCAATTACCAGATTTCGTTGCCTACAATGTACAAGATCACGTAAACTCACAGCAGCCGTTGTTTCTGAAAGAGCAAAGAGCCAACTTTTCACGGGGTCAGGAAACAATGAAAGACGTACAGTATTTAGTCGTCAAGATAGTTGGGAATGTTCGGTTCTCGTCTTGTTTTCAAGGCAGCCAGCTTCCCTTGTCCTTTAAAAACATCCATGTCCAGTATGTGGGAGATTGAGAGCTTATGATCGTGTATCAACTGATATGCATCCTCCCAAATAATACCGCCCGAGTTTTTCACCCACAGATTCATGGCGTCATCTATTGTCAAATCTTCGAGATCAACGTCTTCAAGGTTCATCTCCCTTAGAACGTACTTAAGGTGCCCTGCACAAGGAAATTTCAGTACGTATATTTTCAGAAGACGGGACTTACCCGGAGCAGGGTCTCCCCGGCGCCTGCATTTGAATTCGGCATGCTTCTGCTTGCACTCGTCCACAAAAGCCTCCAGAATGCCACGACTAGGAAATCCTACTTCATACTCTTCCGGATATCTTCCAGAGGCATCAACCAATTTCACCTCGTCGGGATGTAAATAACGAAGATTGCGTTCCTTGTCAGGGAGTTTACCCTGACCACGCTGCACCTGCAGAACGAGTAAAAATGTTGAGATGTTTCGGCCTATATAGACCAACCTCTTTGGGAACTCTTGGCACCTGCAACATGGAAGTATTAGGCCTCGACAAGGATTAGAACATTCTTACCAGTTCAGCCACCTTTACGTCGGTCTCCTCTCTCGTAACTAGATCTTTCACGCGAACATTTCCCTCTTCCCACTCTCTTATGCCCAAGAGAATCATGCGTTTTGCATCTATTCTTGATGCATAATTGAATACCCTGCATACCAACCATGAGAACTCCGGAAAGGACACAGGAAAACATACCATTTCAGTTTTTTGTTTTCTAAAATCATATCAACAGTACGTCCAGCCGAGCGCAGCCGCGACACAATGTTGCACGCATGACAGCGGAGCTCCTCATCCAAGACGAACACAACGTCGTCAACCTCGTGTCCGAGAACTGGCGATAGATTGCATTCGTTTAAAAGCTGGAAAGCAACAAAAACTTACTTTGTCAAGTTAGCAAGAACAAATCTTACATCTACAATAACTGCATCCCCAAAACCAAATCCGCAGGCGGGTATCGAAGGGCCTCCAAAATTTGAAATAAGCTTATCGTATCGACCACCACCACAGATTGCACGAAATTTCCCTTGCGTATCAAATGCCTAGAAAGTTGGTGTAAGCGGTAGAGAAAACAATATAACCGGAACAGACCTCAAATACGATACCCGTGTAGTATGACAGTCCCCGCACTATTCCCAAATCTACAACTAGCCACTCGTCGTAGCCATAAGCTTTTGACAAAGCAAACAACTTCTTCATTTCCAAAAATGCCTCGCTTGAAGATCCGATTAATTCTGTTACGGAAAAAAAACAAGAGTGAAAACGAAGTGTAAAAAACTTTACAAAACACAAACTTCTTACCTTGAATATCATCAAGGTTTTTAAGTAGTATAGCATGTCTAATTCCATTGATAGCCGTGGAAGAGAGTCCCAGGTCCATGAGTTGTTGGTCGACTTCCTCTTTGGAGATCTTGTTGATCTAGAAGACACAAAAGTGCTGCATGAAGTCTATCAGAGATCTCGGAAAGAGGGGGATAAAAAGAAAGAAAAAGTTCCCTACCTTATCTACAACTACACATACACTGTTGAATTTGTCCTGTGGAACAGAATATCGATCTAAAACAGCTTGGAGCACCTGTCAGTTTATCGTCAGATAAAAAACAAAAACAAATCTCGGGTCTGACCTTACGATTAGAGACACGTATCCGCACATCATTTGCGGTGAACCCCATGTTAGTGAATAATGTGACAATAGCTGCAAGGAGTTCAGCTTCTGCCTGCGGGCACAACGATCTGTAACTCCAACATTCAAAACAAGTTTCTACCTCAACGCCAGGCACCCCAAATATGTCCATGTTCCATTGATAATGTTCTCTTCTTCTTCCCTTCGTCATTCTCTCATAACGCCAGCACTGACCAATCGTAAACCATCGCAGAGGGAAAACGAGCGATTTCCTGTAGAAGACGTCAAATGCATCAATCTCACAGGAACTGAATCCTAGCTAAACACAAAAGCAGAACAAACACTTGCCTCCATACATTCATATCAGTACAGCGTGCGGCTTTATATTCATGCAAAACAACCTCACAACTGCAACACGAGATGAGAAATAAGAGAGTTGGATACACACCCCTTTTGGATGATAAGCCTTGCTATCGACGGCGTAATTTCTGGTCGCAAGCATAGTCTGCGGCCAGATTTGTCTTCAAAATTATAGAGCTGAAACCAACAGAAAGAGCGCAAGGAAAAGCTAAAAGATAAGAATGTAGCGCTTCATACCTGCTGTGTAATCTCTTCTCCAGCTTTTCTGACGTATAGCGCTTCCGACTCCACCACCGGAAAGTCCACCTCCTCAAATCCAAATAATCTTGAGACCTGGAAGCGCGAGAGAAGAAAAAAGAAAAAATACTAAACATTCTATCATGTAGCTTGACATACCTCTTTAAAATGCGAGAACAGCCAGTTCCTCAGCAGCATCAGCGGCGGGGCGAAATCCCTTGTCCCGCGCGGCGGATTCAAATCGATAGACACCTCCTCCTTGACGCGAGCCTCGAAAGACTTCTTCGGCTCCTCATAGGTGTCGTGCGCTATTGCCGCCCGGATGCTCAAGCTCCTGGACGCTGCGCAAGCCGCATTCTCAAAACAATCGAGCAATCCTCACAAATACCTCGGCCAGGAGCACGCAAGGAGCCATAATCCGCCAGGAGATGCGCGCCAGGCAGCGCCAGTGGCATTCGCGCGTTGCCGGTAGCGCTCCACAGCGGCAGCGCCATTCGCTGCATTAAACCCTAGAGCTCGCAACTTGGAACACCAAAAAGTAGCGATATCCGTTAAGAGAATATGCTATATTCTCTCTCGACAACCTAATGTCCATGGGAAAACTAGTCGCGGAGCTTCCATAGTTTTTAGTATGGCTAGGATCTATCACGTCAAAAATATTTGCCCGCCGAGAGAACGTCTTGCATCCTTGGTAAGCTCGTGAGCCACTCGGCGGCCATGGCGGCGGCGTTCTTCTCGGCTTGCTTCTTCGACTCGGCGGGCTCGCCGATAAATTTCTTGCCTCGGACAACCACGCACGATATGAACTGAGACCCCGACGATCTCGTCTGGTACGTTGGAACCGCAAAGCCTGCTCGCTGGACCAAAGTTTGGAGAATTCCTTTGGTGTCTGGAGTGCCTTTGTCTTTGAGCTCTGCCGAGCCTTTGGAGGAGCCGCTGCCTTTGGTGGCCCGGCCAAAGACGAAGCTGCCCGAGCAGTCGTCCCCTCGCATGAGCTCGAAGGCAGCGTCCACGAGCTCCTTGTTCTCCGTGTAGATGTCCATGGAGGGATTAGCCAGCTGCGAGTGAGAGAAAAGTGAGAGGAGTGTCGAGTTTGAGACAGAGCTCACCTTTCGGAGGATTAGTTTGTCCATCTCCTGGCGAAGTCTCATGACAGTGTTCGCTACGTCTACTTTCATGAAGAACTCCAAGTAGCTCCCTTGCATAAGAATGTGTCCAGGCTAGCAGCAGTATCGAAGTGAGAAGAAGGTAAAAGAAAATCCAAGAGAGCATACCGCGTGGCCATCGATCAATTTGCCTCCAAACAGCAAAAGCGTTGAATCTGAAATGCAGGTTGAATCACGGACCATCACGCTTGACATTTTGATCTTCTCGCTGTACATTAGCCAGGGATTTTTAGGATTGAAGTCCCTGGAGTTTACCGAACTCTACGAACAAAATGACAAGTTAGAGGTAGAAAAACAGGACAGAATCCCACTTACAGCACTAAGCAAAACTTGGCCATCCTCGATGGTTTTATACAACACAGACTTTTGTTTTTTCTGCTCAAACATTCAAATAGACAAGCTTAGAGAACTTTGAAAATAGAAAATACACACTTACCATCACGGAGGCAACTCCAGGGAACAAACCCGAGCAGATGACAGCCCTTAAGACAACCGGGTCTTGACTATACCTGTTGAAAAATCCCAGGTCATCCGTGATAAGCCCTGCCGTTGTCAAGAGCCCGATAAATTGCTTCCGGAGAGAACTCATTCCTAGCAATGTTTGCATTGATAGGAAGTTCTTCCAACAATATGAAGACGCCACCTGGTTGCTCATTGCGGCTTCCCACCCTTCAAAGGCTCGAACGAGGCCTATATGATCGCTGGCTTCCCGACCAGCAAAATCGTATTTGGCTTGATCTGCTAGCTGTTGAAGTTGGATGGTATGTTAGAGGCCGGAGTTTTAGAGCACAAGTTTACTCACATTTCTCTTGTCCATTGGCATAATGAAAGGATCACGAGCAGCTAAACCGGCAGCAATTGTTAGAACAGGGTCTAGGCAGCGGAAGATGGATCCCATTATGAGCATCTTGCCAAGTCGAGGCTCGACTGGCAATAATGCCAGTATTCTTCCTGGAAGGGTGACACAAAATATATTGAAATTGACACAGCTTAACAACGTACCTAAGTCTGTCAATTCCTGCTGTTCATCCAAAGCTCCAATAGTAGTCAAATATTCAAGCGCATTTTTTACCTGAAATACATCGCCAAAAATGTTTGTCAAAAAACGACAAGAGACACACTATATATTTACCGCCAGACTTTCAGGTGGTTGCATAGCCTTTGATAGGAACATTGCAACATCTCCAAGCTGCAAACTCTTGATTTGTAAGCATAAAGAATGCAAAGGTGTTCGAAGAAGCTCCGGCAGCTGATATTCAGCAAATGCTTCGTGAACGGCCTTGGGATAGAGATGATAACATTCCCCTGGCTTTACACGTCCTGCTCTTCCTCGACGCTGCAAGACAGAAGTTAGAATAACGAATTTCCATAGAGAAGCAAGAGTATACCTGCCGCGAAGATGCTTTTGATATCCACGTAGGAAGAAGACATGGTGTGTTATTCAAAGCGTCGTAAGAGGTCTCCTTGGCTTTCCCCACGTCCACCACAAACACTACGTCATTGATAGTGATACTCGTTTCAGCCATATTAGTTGCCAGCACAATCTTTCGTACACCAGGAGGAGGATGTTCGAAAATAAGTTTCTGCAGAAAAGAAAAAGAAACATTTAGACACGAACATCGAAATACCACCAAGCAATTAAGCAAGACCAGCCTGTTCTGCTGTGGCCATTGAACCGTGGCATCCCAGAAGGAGAATTTTTCTCGAGTCACCAAGCAAAGGGTCCTGCTTGAGCTTGTCCAGTAAAGCACTAATATCTTCCCATCCAGTCATGAAAACCAGGACTGCCCCTTCCCTCGCTTGTTTGCAAATGTGTAATAATGTTGCCTGGATCAAATTGAAGTTCAGAATGTCCGAGTTCCAGCAAGATAAAGACTCCCTTGTGCCGGCGCTCCTGTCGTTATAAGCCTGACTAGCCATCGCCTCCTGAACTTCCGAAATGTTAGAGAAAAAATATGATACAAATACACGCAGATAACCTCGGCAAGTGTGGCCACAGGCGACTTTCTTTTGCGTGCAGCTAGTTGCTTTTGCATTTTCCACAGCTTGTCTTGGCCATAATCGTCAACTTGATTAAATTGATTTAATCTATAGCCCGTCAAATCGAGTACGTCTTCCAGAAAGTGGCTCTTCACAGGGTACGTGAACCCCTGCATGAAAATTACGTTAGTAGAGTTTAACAGTATTAACGGGAATTTTGTTCAATACCGGAATGTGCGCAGTTGGTGCTTTAGAAAAGTACTTAGAAAACAACTCCGCGTTCAAGGTTGCGCTCATGAGCACCAGCCTCAGGTCAGGACGTTGAGGAAGAAGCTCCTTCAGAATAACAAGAAGAAAATCTGAGAAAGAAAAAAGACCACGCTCAGCACGGTTTTGAGACATAAAGAACCTTACCTTCATTCATGCCCCGTTCATGTATCTCATCAACAATCACATGCGTCACACCCTTGAGACTTGGGTCAGTCAACAAGCGTCTCAACAGAATTCCCGTTGTACAAAAAAGCAGTCGGGTATTTCGACTTCTTATACCTTCTAAACGCACTTGATATCCAATCTGAACTCAAAAGCGTCAAGAAAGACAGTAAAAGACAGACTTCGATTACCGTTTCGCCTATAACCTCGCCCCTCTCAGAAGCAACTCTTTCAGCCACTGAAACAGCTGAAATACGTCGAGGTTGCGTGCAAATAATGTTACAGCTACCGCCTCTGCCTGCCTCAATCTCTGCCTCCAGAATATATTGTGGAAGCTGAGTTGTTTTACCACATCCTGTTTCTCCTGAAATCACCACAACCTGTAGAAGAATTACTTGAAACTTTAACAACAACAAAAAGAACTTCCAACCTGATTTTTCGCAATCACTTCTAGTAGCCCGGCTTTCTCTTTGAAAGAAGGCAAGTTTCTCCGTATAGTCATCATTTTTTGACCCTCTTCGGATTCCTACACAAGATCAATGTCAATAAAAGATGTTTAACACCATCACATAGCACAAACCTCCCATTCTTTCATTTTTGCTTCAAGCCGGCGGCTCCTCTGCATCGTAGTTGTGGGGCTTTCTTCATAACTGCTGGCCGACCTTTCAGGCCCCCTAAGAGCTCTTCTGGACGTGTCAGCTGACATTCTCTTGAGACGCAAGTGTTGCTCAAGCAATGCATTCGTTCGTCTGTGCGTCAGTATGGAGAACGAGACCTGTATCGTGCCAGATTAAATCACAAGAACAAAATAAAAGGAAACTACAAATCACCTCTCTTTGAGGACGCTTATCGTCAAGGTCGGGCCTGTAATGCGGCAAAGGCTTCTTGCTTATCGCAACAGCTTTGCCAAACATTTGGCTGCGCAAACAAAGAAGCTAAGCGTCTCAAGTCAATAGGAGAAACCGCTATACATTACCAATGAAGTCCCATTTCTTTGGCGAGAAGTGTCAAAGGCTCGATATATCTTCGATCCCGAGCTTCCCTCGATATAATCTCGGTTTGTTCTTTGTTTCTCAAAAATTTTGTTAGCCGCAAACGCCACTCGTCCAAGTTAACATAGTGGAGATTCTAAAAGAGAGACGCTTTTGGCAAAAGAGAAATCATACACAAACTTACCTCTGCTGGAGGCCCTCCATTTCTATCGTCCAAATCGTCATCCTCGGAATACTCGTAATAGCCGCGAGGTTGAGCTCGGTTGAATGCCATAGAATGCAATGCCCGGCGTTGCTGCCCGGAGGGAAAATTCGGACTTGGCAAGCTTTGTGGATTGGAGAAAGTCTCCACATCGTTCTGGAAGTAGCTGCTGCTGCTGCTGCTGCTGCTGCCAAAACTACTCCCCACCTGACCGTCATTCTCTAGCATAAGCCTCCGTAGCCTCTCCCAGTTGGGAATTTGCTCCTGTCCTTTACTACTACTCCTCGCGGCAACATCTAGCCTCCGCCCGCTCCTCAGCGGCGGATGGAATCTCAAAACCCGCAACATGTCACAGGCAACGCGATTGCTGCGAAATCCCGCGCATGCCGGCCAGGCCGTGGATGAATGCCACCTAGAATCCACTATCGCGACCAGCGCGCCCCAGCCCTGAGCAGCATTTTCCACAATGCGTCGAGCTGCGAGACGAACGCTTCTCGCCAAGAACCCTAAGAATTGCTTAAACCCTAGCAAATTATCGAAGAAAGCCCTGCGCCATCCCAGCCGTCCATCCCGGAGAAATATCCATCGCGCGTCTGTGGCGGATGTGAGGAGGGCATTCAAACCGATTGAGGGGCGAGAGAGCCCGCTAAAAGAGAGTTTTCAAATGAAGATTTAGGGCTGTTGCGAGCGATGGGGCTGACCCCGGCGCTCCTCCGGGAGCTTAGCATGAAGAAATTCATGAAGAAGACGAAGTACTTGCAGTGGGAGGAGGACAAGCAAATGGAAGGGCATCGCCACCGGATTCGCTCCATGAAGCCAGCGGTGGACAATCAACTCCCTGATCAAGGCCCCAGAAAGGCGCTCGAGCAGAAGAAGGAGCGACTCTGGCAGAGTGAGTGTCTAATTCCTGGCTAGCTCTCGGATTCTCCTCTCCATCTTTCGATCTTAACAGCATTTCTTGGAATCGATTCCAAAACATTTTTCATCCCAGATCGATTCCACCAGATTGACATGGACAATCTCTGGTTTTTGACGCGATTGCGCGACATCAAGAACAGGAAGCCAGGATCAATGTGGCGACGCAAGTCCACAGGTCTCATGAGAGGGGAGGCATTCAAGTAAAACTCGACTGATCTTTCCAGTTCTATGGTGGTTTCTTCCTCTCCCTGGGTTCCTCATCCACGCGTTCCATTCACAGATTGAAAGAGCCGAGCGTGAAGCTTCACAGGATCCAGGGAAAGCTAGACCCGCCATTCCAGAGCACGAAGAAAGTCCAGGATCGAGTAGTTCGCAACGCGGTGGAATTTCAGGGAATGGATGAAGAAGGCGAGCGATGGCTGAGGCGATGGATGTCCAAGGACAAAGACGTCCCGATCGACATCCTCGACTACGCAAAATCCAGCCCACTGCCGAGCGTGAGAACGACTCCCAGATCCAAGGCCGTGACGCCACCGCCCAGGGGAACGAAGAAACCCGAGCCATTCATTGAGCCGGAGGCAGAGGATCTAGCGCCACGGGCGGCCAAGCTCTCGCTCAAGGATCAGCAAACCGCGACGTCTCCAAGAACGCCGCTGTGGCAGTGGGATGTCACAGACCGGACGCCGCCATCGTCGAGCCGCTGGAGCTCACCGCCAACATCAAGCCGATTCACAACACCGCCATCGTCACATCGCTGGAGTATGAGAAGCTGAAAGGGAGCTTTCACCTAGAAAAGAGCGATTATGGAAAACACCACCTCGTGAAGAAGATGAAAAGGAGCTTTTCAGCTTAGAGTTTACTATAAACTATATGATCTTGTTTATTAAGGGTAAAAGATTGCTTTTTGTCCAACTTAGCTAATTAAAAATTGTATACTAAATGAAAGTTTGAGCTCTCACTATTTGTTAATTTAATATTAATCACTACGTACGGGACATGAATAATTAGGGCATAAATTTGCATGGTCCTTTTCTTTAATTTTCTTTTTATAGAAAAAGCAGGTATTAAGAAATTGTTTCATATGATATAATATTCATGTAAAAGAAAAACTTACTTACATTTAACTCTTGTCTATCTTTTATTATCATCTATAAGTTTAATGCTAAGTCTTAGTTGACCAAGTCTCACTCCTTTGCATTTAGGAACATAATCATCTAAGGTCTCTAGATGTAAACTTGAATGAATTTTAGTCTTGAGCAGATCACCCAACCTTCACTCATCCCATTTTTGATCAAAATGCATAGAAAGATCTAAATAATTTCCTCAAACTCATTATGCCAAAGTTAATTTGTTTGTTTTGAATGTTCCAATAATTTCTCCAACCAATTCTTTCTATTAGCAAGGTTCCTAGTAGGATAAAGTCAAGCATTAAAGAGTTTCATGTTGTTAAGGAAACCCATCTTTAGAGTGCATTAATAGTCTTTTAAATGTAACCATTATGTTTGTTGTGGTGGTTCTTCATTCAAGTCACTGCTACTTGTATTCTTCTTCTTAGTCACATTCACAACAAAATCATAGTAGAGCTTTTGGACTATCTTTTGGCTAACTTTATCTTTATATGTTAATTTTCCACATCAAGACCTTTAAAGAGAAATAGCTAATACTAGAGAATGAACATCAAATTGTAAATTAAGGTACTTTCACTTTACCTTCTCTATGGTAGTATTAAGATGAGCTATTACCTCAATGCACTCTTTGAAGTCATATTGAAATACCTTATTAAGATTGTTCAGCTTAGTCATAACATCTACTAGCAAGTCCAAGAAAAAATGAATTTGGAATAAAAATGATTAAATGAATCAAACAAATCAAAATATTTAAATTGTTTTATCAGTTAACTTCTATTGATTAAGAATGATAAACATCACTTTATAAACTCTTGAATTTAAACTTCCCAAGAAGTCACCCAACCCAATACTACTTAAGCTTAAGTATTACTCAAACCAAAGGACATTTAACCCCAAGTATTCTAAAACTTTTAACTGATTATAAAAAAAAGTGCACTCTTGTTTATAAGTTATAGTTTTTTTTATATTTGAACCCCATGGATTATATCTCAAGTTATTCTTTTTAATTGCTTATAATCCACCATGTTTCATTACAAGTTCATGCCCTCGTGAACGAAAGTTGAGAGCCACAACTTTTTTGAGAGCCCCACTCTCTTGACATTCTACCCCTTAATTAGCACTTCTATGTAAATTTACATTTTCATAAATGAAAGCTGAGAGTTGTAACTCTTTTAACATTTTACATTTTGGGTCAAGCCCAACTAGAGGCAAACTCAACTCTTGCCAAATGTCAATCTTAGCATATGGTTAGGGAAGATAAGAGCTATAACTCTTTTAAGAACCCCATTCTTTTAACAAGTTTAGCTAGAGACAAATTGAACCGTTGCTAAATGTTAATTTTAGCATATAGTGTAAATCCTTTAGCTAATCAATAGAGTCGGACCTAAGACCTTATTTAATACCAAATGTAAATTCTTAAATTTAAACTTTTTGAGAGGTCGCTCAATATAGTACTATTCAAACCTAATGACACTTAACCTAAATGAAAAACAGGGTGCACTTTTATTCATAAACTTTTTCTTTCTATATTTGAACTTCATGGATCATTTTTAAAATTGTTCTCTTTAATTATTTATACACTTCCACTAATCTAACTATTACTTAACCCCTTGATAGCTAAGAAATATTTAACCATGAAGTAAAGAACTCAAAGTTTTTACACTTACCTTGCTAATAACAACTATGAAAAAGTGAACATTAGGTCCTTGGATTTAGTGGAAACTATAAAAATATTAGATAACTCTAAAAGAATAAAGTTGAAAGAATTATATGATTAAGGAAAAAATGGTAAATCATTTATTGGCAAATTTAAAGAGGTTCCTGATTGCCAGGTTGCATTATGCTCGTTTAAAGCTGGGATCAAGACAAATCTTAAAGTTACATGACCACTAAAATTGAAAGATTACCTTTAATAATTTTGTAATTATTCAAGGAGATATTAATCTTATATATAGGATTCAAAAGGAACCTAACACCTCATTTCAATGTTCAATTATCAAAGTCCATTACCCTTCCAACTCTATAATCATCAATAAAGCACTATTTGAACTCTAGAATTGCATGTAATTTCTTACATGCAATTCCTAGAAGATAATAACTTTATTAAACTTTATTAGGATGGTAGTAGTGAAAAGTGAAAAATTAATGATATTTTTACTAACATTTTTACTCTTTTTCAAAAAATAAAAATCAACTTGGATAAATAGTGGCTATAATTATAGATGGTGCAGCTGCTAGTCATAGATATGGAGTTGTAGTTAAATTTTGACAGTGTTGTTCAAAATTCACATAGCCTATCAAGTTGCAAAGTACATTTATGTTTGCTTATTTGATTGTTAATTGATTATATTGAACAATACCATATATTTTGCAACCTAAAATTGAAATTGAAGACAGTTCATGCAAATAAGAAAAACTCATATAGTTAAATGAATAATTACTTTTGCTGACTAATCCATAAAAATCCTATCTAAAGCAATTTAATCAGGAAAAATCTTCAAAATGCAAAATATTAAAACATTGGAAGTTTTTTAATGATAATCACAAGTACTACTATAATATAAATATAAAAATAATAAATTTATCATTAAAAAATAGTAAAATTTAATCATTTTAGCCCTTTTTTATATCACTATATTAGGCATTTCTCCAAAAATATTGTACCATAATATACACACACTTAACAAACTTAACTTTAGATAAGGATCGCAAGAGAGATTGATTAAAAATAAGAAAAACAAAAAAAAGTTTTTTTAAAATATTATGATAAAAATATTTTCAAATTGAATAACATTTGAGATATGAATATTTTTAGAAAAATTCACTTTTTATGAATAATATTTCTACTGAAAATAGCTAAGTGGAAAAGTGAGTTTTAGTAGTGTTCATAATAGGAGAATCACTCAAATATCAATTTAAAAATTTAGTATAATATTATTTAAGCTGTGAATATAGAAATATGCCTAATAATAGATTATTAATATATAAAAGGTTATATTTTCAAATTTATATCAAAACTTAATTTTTTTAATTCAATAAAATTTTCTACTAATTAATATAGCTGTTTGTTCTTTGGTATATTATAACAATAAAAATCATTCATTAGAACTTGATTGAGTAGACTAAATATATGTTAGTGTTAAAGTCTGAAAAAGAAACACCAGTAAAACAAAATATGAATGACTTTTCTTTATTTAAAATTATATATCTAAATTTAAATTAATTATAATAAGTTTATAAATTATCAAAATTTCAAACTACAATGATATAAATATATAATTTTTCTAAGATTTCTTGTATTGAGGAACTAGAATTTTAAATTCCATAATGTAAAGGTAATTTATAATAATATCATTTTAGACTAGAATTAACTTTATTGTTTTATGTCAGGAATCTCCCAATTCTTGCCACATTCCTGACTAGATTCTTGACCCACAGACCATATTCCTGACTCTCGAGACGCTTCCTTATTCTTGACTCTCTGATTTCCCGTACGATTCCTGAGTCTCGAACCACATTCTTGATGATGACGTGGCGCTTCTTCGACATTAGCTATATTTAGGACATTCTCGATCCAAGAAAGGTGTAGTTTCATCAACCTATAGTATATATAGGTTAGTCTTGTTCTATTTCTCCACAATCTAAATCAATGCCAGGCTAAAGCTTCTTCTTCGTTTCCACTAGCTTTTCTCTTTATCTTCTGCATTTTCCAATCTTGATCTTGTTAGGGGTCTTAACAGTTTGATTCAGATTGTGTTTTTTGCTTTTGTTTTAGCTCATTTTGATTGTTTGACTGCTTTTGCCTTTTTCCCCCCTTTTCTTTCTTCTTTGCCGATGGAGTCTCTAAGCCATCCTAATGTCTTTGGCGAGGTCCTTGCAAAAATTAAGTTTGAGAATACCGAACTGAAGGCGACCCTTCTTCACATGCAACAAGAGCTTGCTTCACTTTCAGCTTAAGGATCAAGTAGAGTTCCTGAACCAAAGGTGGGTTTCCCGGCGAAGTTCTCAGGAAAGCGTTTGGAGCTTCGTGGATTCCTGAACCAGATGGAGCTGATCTTCACACTTCAACATTGGCAGTACCCCACTCCCGAGTCTCAAATCGGCGTGATTGGGACACTACTCAAAGGTGCAGCTTTGTCATGGTTTTCTCCTCTCCTAGAGAAGAGCATGAAAGGGGTCGTGGTTCTGGAGTTGATGGATCTTCAGCTGTTCAAAGAAAAGCTCGAAGCATGTTTTGGCGAGACAGATCGAGTTTGGGCTGCCACCACAAAGATAAGATGTCTCTCTCAAGGGTCTCGTCCTGCCTCGATCTATGCTGTGGAGTTCCAACTCCTTGCCTTGGACACTCAGTGGGATGAGTGGGCCTTGATTGATCAATTTCGTTTCAGCCTCAACAACGGTGTCAAGTATTTGTTGCTCACCATGGAGGATCCCACGAACCTGTCGGACGCCATCAACAAAGCTATTCGATGTGACAATTGTCTCTTTGAATGTCATTAGGAAAGTCACCGCACTGCCATTTTCCCGTCCCAGACTCAGGAATTCCAGCTTGAGTCTTTGGGGCATACTCCTAAACTTACTGCTCCAGTCCTGATGGATATCTCTAGTACTCCCCAACTCATCAAAGGGAAGTTAAGTCCTGCTGAGAAGCAACATCGAGTATCTTATAATCTTTGCCTCTACTGTGCCGATCTTAATCACAAAGCAGCTGTGTGTCCCAAGAAGCCTCCCTGACTGCTCAAGTTCACTCTGCCTCAAGGTCCACCTCTATTGTAGTTGGGAAACGACCCTGTCCAAATAGAGTAGGAGTTGTCTATTTGGACTTCCTGAAAAAAATCACTTTTCTTCTTTATCAAGCTCCTCACCACCTTTCATTAAAGTCACCACCAATTCCTACAACTTCTGCATCCCATGTCTCTTTTCTTTCACCGGACAATCAGGACTCAAAGCTCTAGTGCTATTGGACTCAAGTGCAACTTCCTGCTTCATGGACATGGACTTTGTTGCTTGACATCATGTTCCTCTTTCTCCTACCATATGGGATCTAAGGGCTGAAGGCATTGGTGGGCATTTTGTGTCTCCATCTTTTGGACTTAGGGAAATGTTGCCCATTTGAGTACACATTTGTCCACCGTCACTGATATTGCCTTCAACATCATCAACAACAAGTCCTCCCCTGTGGTGCTTAGCCTTCTTTTGTTCCAACTGCACCAGCCTCAGATCTGTTGGAAGGAATTACAGCTTGTCTCTCCCATGTCACCATCTCCCACGTCTTCCCCTACTGTTCATCGAGTCCGAATCAGGAAAAGTTCCCTAAACTCAAATTGGGGTTCTATTCTTGACTTTACGAAGTTTTCACCTGCTTCTTTCCCCTCTCTTCCATCTTACACTGGACAATATCCTCGTTTCATCATTCCATTCAGTCGTATGCCTCCTCCTATCTCCACAATCACTATGAATGAATTCCTTCACGAAGAACCTGTTTTCCTTTTTGCTTTGCATGTTTCTCCTGTCAGTCTTCCTAAGAAGTATCATGATTTTGGGGATGTGTTTGACAAGAAAAAAGTTGGTGTACTGCCTATTCATCGGCCTTACGACTGTCCCATTGATTTACAGGAAGGAGCATCACCTTTGTGGGAGTCTATCTATGGGTTATCCCCATTCGAGCTTAAGGCCCTCAAAGAGTACGTGGACGAGAACCTTGCCTCAGGATACATTCAGCATTCAGTCCCCGGTTGGAGCACCTGTCTTCTTTTTCAAGAAGAAGGATGGAAGTTTGCAGTTAGTCATCGACTACCAAGGTTTGAACACGGTGACTATTTAGAACTGTTATCTGTTGCCTCTGATTTCGAACCTATTAGAATGCCTTGGCGGTGCCCACTTCTTCACCAAGATCGACCTCCGTGGAGCATCCAGATCTGGCCTGGTGATGAATGGAAGACTGCGTTCCGAACCCGCTATGGCCACTTCGAGTACACTGTTATGCCGTTTGGCTTGCAAATGCTCCAGCAGTTTTCCAACACATGGCAAACAACGTCTTTCTGGAGTTTCTTGATCAGATGGTGATTGTCTACCTTGACGACATCCTCATCTACTCAAAAACTCAAGAGGAACATGACAAGCATGTGCGCAAGGTGTTGGTGAAGCTGCGGGAACACGGCCTATCCGTGAAGTTTAAAAAATGTTCTTTTGATCAGGAGTCTGTGGAGTTCCTTGGGTACATTGTCACTCCTGAGGGTATTACAATGGATCTTGCCAAAGTCAAGACTATTCTTGAATGGGAGCCTCCACAATCAATGTCGGATGTTCAGGTTTTCCTTGGCTTCACCAATTTCTACTACAAATTCATTGCTCACTACTCCGACATTGTCCTTCCTCTCATGCATCTCACTCGCAAGGATGTTCCCTTTTCTTGGTCTGTTGTTACCAAGTAGGCCTTCGACACACTCAAGACGGCCTTCAGTTCTACTCCCGTCTTGATCCACACTGATCCTTCACAACCTTTCTTCATCGAGGTAGATGCCTTTGACTTTGCTATCGGTGCTATGCTGTCTCAACTCGGAGCGGATCAGGAATTTCATTCAGTCACTTTCCATTCTCAGAAATTCCAGCCTACGGAGATCAATTACAAAATCCATGACAAAGAGCTCCTTGCCATTGTGGATTCCTTTGGAAAGTGGCATCATTTCTTGGAGGGGGCAAGCCACCAAATAACAGTTTGGACGGATCACAAAAATCTTGAGTACTTTGCCACTTCCAGAGTTTTGAGCCGTCGTCAGGCAAGGTGGGCACAATTGCTAAATCAATTTGACTTTGTTATCAAGTACAGACTTGGAAACCTTTAGGGCCTTCCTAATGCTCTTTCAAGGCGCTCCTATCTCAGTCTCAGGCCTAGTAATCCTACCTTTGATCAACAGGATCAGGTTATCCTCAGTCCTGATCGGCTTTATGTTATGGTAATTTCCCTGGCCCCTTAGGACTCTCTTTGATGGATGCGATCAGAAACAATCTTCAATCCGACAACCTCACCAGCGACATTTTCCCCCATCTTCAGGCTGGACACACAGTGACTCCCGACTGCCGGTGATTTGATGAATTCGAGTTTTTAGATGGCTTGTTGTATCGTGGGGATCAGCTTTACGTTCCTGAAGGTGATGCTTGAAGGTTGGTTCTAATGGCGTGCCACGATAGCCCGACTATTGGTCACTTCAGCATTGTGAAAACCTATGAGATGGTTGCATGGGACTTTTGGTGGCCCCACATGGATGACTATATCAAAGCTTTTGTTACCTCCTGTGACACTTGCACCATGAATAAGGTACCTCACCACCTTCCTTCAGATTTGCTTCGTTCTCTCCTGGTCTCTTCAAGTCCTTGGGAATCCATCTCCATGGATTTCTTGAGTGATCTTCTAAGTTCTGGAGGCTTCAATAGCATTTTAGTTGTGGTGGATTGCTTCACAAAGATGGCGCACTTCCTGCCATGTACCAGGAGTTTTTAGGCGAGGACATGGCAAAATTAGTACTTAGGGAAATTTTCTGACTTCATGGGAGTTCTGCAGATGTGGTTTCGGATCGGGGACCTTAGTTCATCTCTCATTTCTGGCAACGGTTTTTGCAGCTTCTTGGAGTGAAGGCCAACCTCTCTTCAGCATATCATCCTCAAACTGATGGACAGTCCGAGTAAACGATTCAGACATTGGAACAATTCTTGAGGTGCTTCATCAACTATCATTAGGATAACTGGTTCGATATCCTTCCCCTTACTGAGTTCTCCTATAACAACTCTGTTCACTCCTCCATTTGAGTTTCCCCCTTCTTTGCAAACTCTGGCCGAAATCCTTGATTCAATCTCTCACTTCCTTCTCCATTTGAATCCTCTTGTTCAAATCCCCACTCTGAGGCATTTGTCTCCAACCTCCAGGAAATCCAGAGCTCCATCTCCTTACACCTCCATCATGCTCAAGAATTTCACAAAACTTTCGTCAATGTCCATCGTCAGGATTGTTCCCCTTACAATATCGGGGATAAAGTTTGTCTCCTCAGGCGAAATATCTCCACTACCAGGCCATGTCCAAAACTCGATTTCAAATGCCTTGGTCTTTTCCCTATCACTACCATCATTAATCCTATCACTTATATCCTTGCATTTGTCAAGACCCCCAACAAGATCAAAATTGGAAAATGCAAAAGACAAAGAGAAAAGCTAGTGGAAACAAAGAAAAAGCCTTAGACTGGTGTTGATTCAGATTGTGGAGAAATGGAACAAGGCTAACCTATATATACTATAGGTTGATGAAGCTTCACCACTCTTGTATCAAGGACAGCCTAAATATAGCTAAAGTCAAGAAGGTGCCACATCATCATTAGGAATGTGGCTCGAAACTCAGGAATCGTACAGGAAATCAGAGAGTCAGGAATAGGGAAGTGTCTCGAGAGTCAGGAATGTGGTCTGCAGGTCAGGAATCCGGAGAGAGTCAAGAATATGGCAAGAATTGGGGGATTCCTGACAACACCTCCTCCTCAAGAACAAGTGGAACGAGGATATGAACGAGAACAAAGAGGAGGATGAGATGAGCGGCAAGGGATGGGAGATAGAGAAAAAGAATGAGGACTGGGACGAGAAGGATAGCGGCAATGGAAGTCATGAACAAGGTCAAGAGAATGAATCAGGTTGTCTGCAGGTTCCCAAGTGCGTTCCTTAGGTCCATAACCCTTCCAGTCGACTAGATAGTAGAGTTTAGATCGTGAAATCTTGGAATCAAGGATGTCCTGAACCTCGTATTCAGACCCATCTTCGAGCTGCACTGGTGGAGGCGGAGGAATGACCCGATTTGGAATAGGACTAGGAATATAAGGCTCAAGGAGAGAGGAGTGAAAAACAGGGTGAATTTAATATGAGGAGGGACGTGCAAGGCGATAAGTGACAGGATTAATGATGGCAGTGATAGGGAAAGGATCGAGACGTTTGAAATCAAGTTTTATACAGGGCCTGGTGGTGGAGATATTTCGCCTGAGGAGCTAGACTTTATCCCCGATATTGTAAGGGGGATAATCCTGACGATGGACATTGGCAAATGTTTTGTGAGATTCATGAGCATGATGGAGGTGGAAGGAGATGGAGTTGTGGATTTCCTGGAGGTTGGAGACAAATGCCTCAGAGTGGGGATTTGAATGAGAGGATTCGGATGGAGAAGGAAGTGAGAGATTGAATCAGGGATTTCAGCCAGAGTTTGCAAAGAAGGGGGAAATTCGAAGAGAGGAGTGAACAGAGTTGTTATAGGAGAACTCAGCAAGGGGAAGGATATCGAACTAGTTATCCTAATGATAGTTGATGAAGCACCTCAAGAATTATTCCAATGTCTGAATCGTTTGCTTGGACTGTCCATCAGTTTGAGGATGATATGCTGAAGAGAGGTTGGCCTTCACTCCAAGAAGCTGCAAAAACCGTTGCCAGAAATGAGAGATGAACTAAGGTTCCCGATCCGAAACCACATCTACAGAAATTCCATGAAGTCGGAAAATTTCCTTGAATACCAATTTTGCCATGTCCTCACCCGAAAACTCCTTGGTACACGGCAAGAAGTGAGCCATCTTTGTGAAGTGATCCACCATGACTAAAATGTTGTTGAAGCCTCTAGAACTCGGAAGATCACTCAAGAAATCCATAGAGATGGATTCCCAAGGACCTGAAGGGACCAGGAGGGAATGAAGCAAACCTGAAGGAAGGTGGTGAGGTACCTTATTTCGGGCGCAAGTGTCACAAGAGGTAACAAAAGCTTTGATGTAATTGTCCATGTGAGGCCACCAAAAGTCCCGTGCAACTAGCTCATAAGTTTTTGCAATGCCGAAGTGACCAGCAATCAGGTTATTGTGGCACGCCATTAGGACCAACCTTCGAGCATCACCTTCAGGAACGTAAAGCTGATCCCCACGGTACAATAAGTCATCTAAGAACTCAAACTCGTCAAATTGCCGGCAGTCAGGAGTCACTGGGTGTCCAGCCTGAAGATGGGGGAAAATGTTGCTAGCGAGATCATCGGATTAGATATTGTTTCTGATCGCATCCATCAAGGAGGAGTTTTGAGGGGCCAGGGAAATTGCCATAACTTGAAGCCGATCAAGATCGAGGATAACTTGATCTTGTTGATCGAAGGCAGGATTACCAGGCCTGAGACTGAGGAGGCGCCACATCATCATTAGGAATGTGGCTCGAGACTCAGGAATCGTACAAGAAATTAGAGAGTCAGGAATAGGGAAGTGTCTCGAGAGTCAGTCTTCCTGACTTTCTAATTTCCCGTACGATTCTTGAGTCTCGAACCACATTCTTGATGATGACGTGGCGCCTCTTCAACCTCAGCTATATTTAGGCCATCCTTGATCCAAGAGTGGTGGAGTTTCATCAACCTATAGTATATATAGGTTAGGCTTGTTCCATTTCTCCACAATTTTAATCAACGCCAGTCTAAGGTTTGTTCTTCGTTTCCACTAGCTTTTCTCTTTGTCTTTTGCATTTTCCAGTCTTGATTTTGTTGGGGGTCTTGACATTTGAATTTAGTATTTACTAACATTTTTATGTTTATTTATAAAAATAAATACTGATGAAGAGGTAAATGTTTTATCTTGTATATCTTCTCAGACAAAACAAAAGAAGAAACCTTAAGGAAAATGGAATTATGCTTAAGATTAGGCATCCAAAAAAGCAAAACCTGACCTAGGCAAGAAGTAGTTAAAAATAGTTATAAAATCATGTAGTATATAAATAACAGTCAGACATGCTGAAAAATAACCCCTACCCACTATTGTATGCATTTGTATTGAATTAACTATCTTTCTCTTGCTTATAATTATTTGTGCAAAGTAGAGTTAAGAGAGTGACATATGCTTATCTTTACTCATCCTTACTTATCCACACGCTGAGTTTTATTCTATTCTCAATCTTCTTATTTCTCTTTTCATACGTTCTCATTTTTGTTTGTTTGTCACTATTTTGCAGGTAAGGGCAAGAATACGAGTACAAGCAAAAAAAGTATTACTCACTTTTGACAACCACAATAGGATAAGTTGTCACTCTTTGGCTTGAAAAATAACCAAGAGAAAACTACTTATGAATTCCAAGCGTCCCAATACTAAGAATCACAAGTAGATCTTTTTAATAATTGCAGAGGCTTTAAGCCTAGACAACACTAAATGAAAGAACTCTTCTTGCGATTGTAGAGGTTTAGTGCCCAAACTACACAAGAAAAATAGTTTTTCAACTGTCACCAAAGCTATAGAGCATGGGATGAGTTTAAAATTGAAATACGGCATACACTACTAAGAAACTTAAGTTTAAATTGTTTCACTAGTAATTTTTTAAAAAAAAGTCCAAAAGAAAAAGGAATGGAGTTTATTTGAAAAACACAATCAACTACTTTGAACTTCTTTCCTTTTGAATAAATTCTTACTTGGGTTTTTAAAGAACTCATTTTTTAGCAGCATGTCACAATTTTTCTAGGCATATACAAGCAGAAAAATTGGGCATCTATAACTTTTGTCTTCAACTCCAGCTTAAAGAGAGTTAAAGCTAGCCTTATTGAAGAATAAATTAGAAAATTATTCACCCAAATTTTATAAGGCTTTGACAGAGGCAAAATCACAATTAGAACATTGTGTTATCTCAAGGCTTTGATCTAGGTCCTTAAACTTGGACCACTACTCAGACATGGTTTAAAAGTAGACTTATCTTGAGTTTAAATTTCTTACGTGTATTGCAAGAGTCTATAAAACTCAAGTAAGACTTAAGTGAATTAATCAAGGCTCATCTTTTATAAATAAAGAGCTTACAAATACTACTCAGTGTGAAAGGTGTCACTCTCCTATAGATTTTGAGAGCACTCACATCACATCTAGGGCCATAGGGAGGAATTAAGGGCAATCACGTGAAATGTGCTCTATATCCCTTGAAGTGAGGCATAGACAAAGAGCAAATATACATGAATAAGCATGAAAATCCACCTTTCAAACCAATTGAGCGACACTCAATTGCTAAGGCAAATACTCATCACTTTAGATGTGAAACATCCTTGCAATGCATAAACCACTCTTTGTGAAATATAATCCATAGGTGTACATACCTCCTCACAAAAAAGAATTTGAACCTAATGAATATCTTCTATATAGGTAAAATTATACAACTACTCTAGTAAGAGTTATAGTTCAATTTCCACTTACATTTGGAACATAGAAATTACCCCATATGCTAATTGAGTTTTTGCCAGATGAAGCAGTCGAGAGGCTTCACGCTATAAACATAGAACAGAGAGTTGTAAAGCTTGCTACTAGGCATAGGTGTTAATCCTGGAGACACTGCTAGCGTCACTTTGATCTCTAAAAAACTAGAAAAAGTTTAGAGATATTAGAAAAGGGTTTTGTCTAAAAAAGTGAAATAACCACAGATAGTTTTAGAAGAGTTTGAAATATATTACAAAGCTCAAAAATCTATTATACAAGCTTGAGCAAAGACTTGTATTGACCATAACTGCCTGTTGGTGAAGAAGTTACAGAGAAATTTGCCTTGAAAAGAAATTTTTGTTTAGATTTGAACAAAATTTTCCATGAATTAACTATCATATATTTGAAAAAGTACCTAACATCATTTCACAAACAAATTGATCTAAAATAAGCTATCATATGCGAGACAATTTGACTCTTATATTGATTCTATAAGGCAATTTCATGGAATGGTCTCCACACCCCATTCCAATTAGCCCCTAGTATTGATCCAATTTGTTTAAAATTTGCTAAGAATAATAAGCCACTTTTTCTAATTTTATAGTTGCAAGGGCAAAATTAGTTATAAGCTAGAGGGTAAGACCCATTGTGAAATAGACAAACTACTCTGGAATTAATTATTACACGCCAATGACCATACACTAAATTAATCTTAACCACCCTAGGTATGGGCAGAAAGGAAAAGACCTCCTACGCACTTAAGTGGAGAAATTGAAGATTAACAACCCTCTATTGACATGATAGAAGTTGAATAAACGAATTGGGGTAGACAAAAGAAGAATGTTTATATGCAATTTACCACACTTATCAGAAGATATATTTTACTTATAGACCTAAATGGAAGTTGGTTGATCCCTATTCTATGTGAATAAATAAAAGTATAAAAAAACAAAAACTAAACTATTTTGTGTGCCTAACTAAGTCAACAAATGATAGATTTAACGAAATTGCTTAAACAACTCATCGAATTACCAAGTGAGATACTTAACAAAATTTTGCTCAAGATATACAAAAGTTTAACTTCTAGTACTTTTACTATTGTCAAAGAAGATGTAATAATACACTTAGATTTCTTTGTAGATACATAGTGTAAGGGGGACTTATATATATGGAGTTATCTATATCCTAAGTATTATAACCTATAAAGGATTTATAAAATTTTTCATACTAGACAATTACTACAGTTTTATGCAATCTTAGGCAAAGAAGCTATTGTAGGAACTTTAACAGTTTACAATAAAGTTTGAATACCCATAGGCAGAAATACATTTGTTGATAATTAGGCTAATAAATGTTCAATTAATTCTAAATCTAAATTGATAGGTAACAAAATTTATGGAGTAAAAAGTGGACCACACATGAGTAAGATAGATACACTGTGAAAAATAATATTTGTTGCTTGAGAAACTTTTGGGACTTTTGTGTAAAAAATGTCCTAAACCTTTAGCATCTAGAGGAAAGCTAGCCAATTTTGAAATTTATTAAGAGCTTGGTGTTTGCTCCTAAGAGTAATTGATAAGCTAATTCACAAGGGGAATACATTGCATACCAAAACCTTATACCATTCACTCTACAAATGAAGCATAATAACTAGGCTTACCATAGTAGCAATGCTAATAGACCTTAAAATATATAGGCATAGACCAACAATTGATCTTACTTATAAAGCTTTATAGGGCATAATCTTTATGTATAAAATTGTCACTATTTATACTGAACAAGGTAATAGATATACAACATTTCCCTCACAATCTGAGGAGTGAAAGGTAGTTTGAAAAGAAGTATTTATAAGATCTAGAATAAAATTACAAAGCATTTACTCATGATATTCACAATCTTAACCTCCCTTCAAAACAAACTAAATCACTGTTCAACCAAGTTAGAGAAAAACTTGAAAGAGAGTAACCTAAAAGTATATTAGGTACACCCCAACAAAGAGGAAATCAAAAATCCTCAAAATTTATACACTACTTCTTTAATAGCATCGGCATATAGAAAATGCTTTTGCTTAAACAACTGTAGTGATTCCCCATAAAAGGAAAAAGAGCTAAATTTATAACTTTTACCCTTTGACAGTGATTCAAGTTCCCTTACAAATCAAATATATATTTTGCCTATACTAGTTATAAAATAAAGTATTTTTGTCAAATTACAATAAGTACAATGGCAATTTCAAGAATAACAATAGGCACTATCGTTATATATCCATATTTTTCTGGAATTAAAGGAGAAGACCCACAATTGCATATTAAGCAATACAAAAAAAAAAATCAAACTCAATCAAGTAGATAGGTAGGAAAAGGATTTTTTCTCCTATATGTTCAAAAACAAAACCACAGACTGGTTCTATAACAATGATGTTAAAAAACTTAGCACATTTGAAGAGTAGATAAAGTTTTTCCTTAAAACATTCTTTATAGAAACAAACACAGAAGAAAACTATAATGAATTGCAAAAACTTTATCAAGGAAAATATGAGACAATTGAGGAATTTACAACTCAATTTAACAAGTGTTATAAGCATTGTAAAGACTTAGTGTCAAAAAAAATATACCTATGCTTATACATATAATGCCTTAAGAAAATTTATTATGAATATGCAATAAAAAGAGTTTATAGAAATTTTGATGACTTGAAAAAAATCATGATTGCTTACTAATATCTCATAAAACAATATAACATGATAGATATAGTGAAGTCAGTGTAAGCGACTAAATTTTCCATTCTACTTTAGTCACTTAACCACACCTCTGACCACTTGGAGGAGTCTCATTCACAACCTCCATAAGTCCAATCGAGGACTTGGGACTTGCTAGCCCCGAGAATGGCATCCATGCCACTCAACATTTGCACTTGGTCCAAGTGCTCCACATGTTCGATCCCATGACCGACACTCAAAGGTGCCACCGACATAGCAGCCCGTTACGCTAAGGCCATGCCCAATCACCTTTGCCACACTGGTAGTCCAATACCACTTGCATCACCGTCTTGGCTCTCCAAGACTAGGCAAACCATCCGTGAGTGGTCATCTCAGATCCACTCCTTAGCATCCTTAGGATGCCCACCGACAAGGGGAATAGCCTTCCCCAATATCCCTCTGTCAGTCCCCACTAAGTCCCTTTCTGCCCCTGGCCGTGTTTGCCAACACTGCCACTGGATTGAGACCCACAGGCCCGACCACTAAGTCCCACGGTCCTCTGGGACTTCCTCACCACACGACTGTGTCCTTGGTCACTACTCCAGAGGACTGCTCCTCTTCCTTTCCATAGACTGGGCCTTTGGGACAACATTTCGGAACACCGTGGCCTTACGTGAGCCACCTGGGTACTCTCCTCGCCTTCTGCCCTTGGGTGCTCTAGCCATGGGCTTAGAGCGGGTTCCGTTGAGCCACACCAGGTATCCAAGTAGGTAGTGCCACCCACACTTGGACTGGGAGCATCGGCCAGTCGATCTCCCGGGGGAACTAGAGCCGGCTCTTGAACACTTCACCAAGCTACCCCGCTTGTCGGTCTGTGTTCACTCTAGTCTTGGACTTCCCAGTGGGCAGCTCATCACCCAACACTGGGTCCGGCCTTCCTGGGCCAAACTGGCCTTTCCTGGCCAAACTGGCTCCACTACAGTCCTCCCCCTTACTATACTTTTGGAGCTCACCAAACCCCCTAGGGTCTGGGAGACGAACGCTTTGGGCTTTCACCCTCTCAGACTCGAACTCGGACTCGGACTCGGACTCGGACTCGGACTCGGGCTCGGGCTCAGTCTCGGCCTCGGCCTCGGTCTCGTTCTCGGTCCCGATCTCGGTCTCGGTCTCGGTCTCGGTCTCGGTCCCGGTCTCGGTCTCGACTTCGGACTCCATCTCGGACTCCATCTCGGACTCCATACGATTCCACATTATAATGCAGCGGACTCGCA
>NW_003314303.1:57771-86662 GCF_000143415.4 Selaginella moellendorffii | reverse complement strand
TTTCCCGCAATTTGTTAGCGTCCAACACATTAGTGTTCCTCACCTAACTTTGTCGCTTGGATTCCTTCCTAGGGATTCCACAGCCCTATCTTGGCCACTCATCTTTTGCTCCTATCCGTTGATTGTTGCACCAAGCAACATCGAATCTCTACCTCCCTCCTTGAGGTATTCTTTTGATTCCATAGCAAAGGCTCTGCTTTGCCAAGACTAGGGTGTTCACCCCTAGTAAGTCTCTTTTAGCATCTTCTACTATGGGCTCTATCCTCGACCCAACTTTGTGACCCTCTCATGGGTCTCTTTAGAGACTACTTTCCTTGGACACACTATGCCATCGCAATGACATAGCTCATTTCCCTAAGGTGTTTTTCCCACTTGGTCACCTTGACCAAGCCACACCATCATCAATAGTTCAAATCAACACTTTGAACTAGGAACCTTATTCCTTAACCCAAACAAGGACCTTGTCCTTATTTAGCCACAAGATCACCTAGTGATCTCACCTCGGCACCTTAACAGGTTTGCCAATAGGTACTAGGTCTTCCAGACCTTTAACTTGTTAACTACGACCCCGGGGGCATCCCCCACACTTGGCGGTGCGCCCAAGCCAGCCCTTCCGGCCAAGGGTCCATAGCAACTGAGATTAGGTGTCCCCATCTCACTCACCACGTCCTTGGTGCCACTTGCACCAAAGCGTTCAAGTTAGATATGCCGAGCTTTCACACTAAGCAATCTAACCATGCATCATGACTCCGAGGCATCCCTCGCTTGGCGGTGTGCCCAAACCAGTCTCCCCACTGAGAGTCCATGACCACCGAAATATGAGTGTCCTCATATTCCAAACCATCACCATGCCCTAGTGATTTGGGACTCGAACCCAAGCACTAGAGGGTCGGGACTCGAACCCAACCTCCGTATATGCATCTACGGACGGCATCACACAAGATGCCTGGCGTGACTCCCCACGCCGGTGCACCAACTTATTTTTAAAGCGCGCTACAGGTCACAGCTTAGGAACCTAGTTCCCCCACACTACCAAGTCCTCTCACTTGACATATCTGTGATCAGGCATGGGCTCCTCCATGCTTGGCCCCATGGGCCACCCTTTTTGAAGTTAGCACCTTCAACTAGGGTATTTGTTCCCCCCAACTTGCCAATCTCACTTAGCAAGTCATCCGGCCACCGTAACATGGTTCATGCATAAGCGTGGAAGTCCTTAACCATCAACTTTCGTTCAAAGCCCTCTCTTTCAACACTCGGGAACTACTTCCCTAACCTTGACAGCCTTGCCTCATGGCAAGCTTCAAGACCACGCTTCTGCTGCGCCACTCTGATTTCGCGTGTTCTATGAACCATTTACACTTGGCCTTTCTAGGTACTAAGCTACCTAGAATCGTCTTTGGGAACCTTGAAGGAACTCTATCCCTTAGCTTGCTAAGGCCTCCCTTTTTGCAAGCTTTCCAATTGCCACATAGTCTAACATGGACAATTCCATATTTTAGACTCTCCATGGCATCACGGTTGCTAGCGGCAACACCCTCGAGCCCCCACTTGATTCTCCACTCCTAGCTGGCATAACCAACTTTGGTTATGCCCTTCGATTTCTATGGTTCAATTCCATCCCAATACTACTTGCCTTTTGGCCCCATATGTTTCCTTTGGTTATTCTCCTCTAGACCAGGAGGATAGCTTTTGCACTTTCTATCATGCCTTAGCAAGTATTCTTAGGGATGTACCTACCCAATAGCCCAAGGAGTGGTTCCTCAATCCGGGTATGCTCACCTTATAATCCCACACACTGGGATTACATTGTTGCTTATGGGCCTTTACATGCTCATCACTAGCCTTGCCAAAATTCCATTCTTGGCTTTGTCCAACTCGGGTAGACAGTCCTCTCCTGTCTCCGCAACCTTGGACATTTGGATAGCACCTTCTATCCATCATTCGCTAGGGACTTAGTCCCTTGGGCTTTATCCATTGCCCTTGCGACATCAAACAACACCTTCTGGTGTTCTAGAGTGTCCGGGTGTCCCAATGATGGCTTTCTTGACAATGAGTATTTCCTTTTATGATATTGACTTACTATATCGCAACACAAGCAACTTATCCCCCGTAAGGGTGTATCCGACTTCCCTATGCTATTAAGAAGTCTTGGGTAGCTACCTTCTACCCGTTCAACCAGTTATTTTGCACCTCTTGCTTAGTTGCCTCATAGTTGTCAAGTCCTACAACTCATTGTTTGGTGCTTTCACACCTCCATCATTATCTGGGTCACCACACTCCAACTGCATGCTCTGCAGCTTAGGCTATGCCATTCCCATTTCCATTGGGATTCCTTTGGCAAGGGGTTCTCATGAACCCACCAACATAGCCTCAAGGTATCACACCTTGGCACATTTGGTGTCTCCACACCATTGGCTCCACAAGCCTACCTCTATGACACTTCCCCTTCGTGTTTATGTCTTTGCCAAGACCAACACCGCTCTTTCTCATGCCAACCATTCGTTAGCACTGCACCATAGAGGTCACACACAACTTTGTGTCAAAGTTGTTTTTCTTCTGAGAACACCTTTCCCATAACTTTAGCATGGCACATTTTGCCATCGATGAGATACCCTCTGTTCTCATCCATAGATCCTATGATCCCCCCCCCATCCTTTGTGGGGTACAACACACCTCAGTCCAAATGCTTCCATCAGTCCTTTTAGGACCATCCCTTGACTCTACTTGAGTCATCAGCAGTTTTGGACTTGGTTAATCCACAGACCCTTAAGGTCCTACTTGTGAGGCACTAACTCACTGGAATACACTTCTGGCATTCCTGTCCTACTCAAAAGGACTATTTTCACAAGTGTTACTCCGACACTTGATTTTGTTCTCTGGGGGCAACTTTTGCCCCTTACGACTACTTGTCCATGCGATGAGAATACCACTCATCTCTAAGTACACCCCCCAACTCCTTGGGTTGTTCCAGCATTTATTAAAGGTAGCCCCGGCTACCATTTCAAGGACTTGAGTCCTCTTCCGTATTTGACCTCCCACGGTCATTACCTCTGGTCTCACATTCATGAGTACCAACCTCAACTATATGAGGATAATCTTGTAACTCCTTTATTGTTTTGGAGTCTCTATCTTTCCCGTGATCCCAACTTTAGTTGTTTACCACAACAACCTTAGCCAATTTGCTGAGACAAATGCTCATCCGGATCACATCCTCAACTCAATGAGGAAAACCTTGCACTGTTCCCAAGATCCCAAAGTCGTTCCATTATTGGCCCTTTTCTATCCACCACCTCGTCTACAAGTTCACACATGAACTGTAATGGAGAGCCATGTCTTCCCGACTTGCTACTCCTCAAGGATAGGCCCACTCCTCGGACTTTCCGATGCCAACACTAGTGGTGATATACTTGAGCACCAATAAAAGTCAGACTAAGGAACAGCTCCGATACCAAATTGTAAGCGACTAAATTTTCCATTCTACTTTAGTCACTTAACCACACCTCTGACCACTTGGAGGAGTCTCATTCACAACCTCCATAAGTCCAATCCAGGACTTGGGACTTGCTAGCCCCGAGAATGGCATCCATGCCACTCAACATTTGCACTTGGTCCAAGTGCTCCACGTGTCCGATCCCATGACCGACACTCAAAGGTGCCACCGACATAGCAGCCCGTTACGCTAAGGCCATGCCCAATCACCTTTGCCACACTGGTAGTCCAATACCACTTGCATCACCGTCTTGGCTCTCCAAGACTAGGCAAACCATCCGTGAGTGGTCATCTCAGATCCACTCCTTAGCATCCTTAGGATGCCCACCGACAAAGGGAATAGCCTTCCCCAATATCCCTCTGTCAGTCCCCACTAAGTCCCTTTCTGCCCCTGGCCGTGTTTGCCAACACTGCCACTGGATCGAGACCCACAGGCCCGACCACTAAGTCCCACGGTCCTCTGGGACTTCCTCACCACACGACTGTGTCCTTGGTCACTACTCCAGAGGACTGCTCCTCTTCCTTTCCACAGACTGGGCCTTTGGGACAACATTTCGGAACACCGTGGCCTTACGCGAGCCACCTGGGTACTCTCCTCGCCTTCTGCCCTTGGGTGCTCTAGCCATGGGCTTAGAGCGGGTTCCGTTGAGCCACACCAGGTATCCAAGTAGGTAGTGCCACCCACACTTGGACTGGGAGCATCGGCCAGTCGATCTCCCGGGGGAACTAGAGCCGGCTCTTGAACACTTCACCAAGCTACCCCGCTTGTCGGTCTGTGTTCACTCTAGTCTTGGACTTCCCAGTGGGCAGCTCATCACCCAACACTGGGTCCGGCCTTCCTGGGCCAAACTGGCCTTTCCTGGCCAAACTGGCTCCACTACAGTCCTCCCCCTTACTATACTTTTGGAGCTCACCAAACCCCCTAGGGTCTGGGAGACGAACGCTTTGGGCTTTCACCCTCTCAGACTCGAACTCGGACTCGGACTTGGACTCGGACTCGGACTCGGGCTCGGGCTCAGTCTCGGCCTCGGCCTCGGTCTCGTTCTCGGTCCCAATCTCGGTCTCGGTCTCGGTCTCGGTCTCGGTCTCGGTCTCGGTCTCGGTCCCGGTCTCGGTCTCGACTTCGGACTCCATCTTGGACTCCATCTCGGACTCCATCTCGGGTCCATCTCGGACTCCATCTCGGGTCCATCTCGGACTCCATTTCGGGTCCATCTCGGACTCCATCTCGGGTCCATCTCGGACTCCATCTCGAACTCCATTTCGGGTCCATCTCGGGTCCACCTCGGACTCCATCTCAGACTCCATCTCGGACTCCATTTCGGGTCCATCTCAGGTCCACCTCAGACTCCATCTCGGACTCCATCTCGGACTCCATCTCGGGTCCATCTCGGACTCCATCTCGGGTCCATCTCGGACTCCATTTCGGGTCCATCTCGGACTCCATCTTGGACTCCATTTCGGGTCCATCTCGGGTCCACCTCGGACTCCATCTCGGACACTTCCACGTGTCATGTGTTGGTCCTTTTGGGTCCCTTTTTGGAGCCTCACTTTTTGCTCGCTTCTTGCTCGTTCCTTGAGCACTTCGTTGGGAGTTCCACTCCCGCTCTTGACTTTTCAAGTCGGAGCTTTTGGTCCAAACGTGTTACGCTTGTTTGGCTCTCGCTTCAGCCACTACCACGTGGCACCCTTTCTGGCTCCACTTTGGGGCCTAGGGATTTTGTGTCTCACAGTCAGACAAAAAACCAACTCCTATAGACAAAGAAACCAGTCATTTAAGAAGCCTCAAATTACAAACTAATTTCAAATAAAGGATTTAGTGTAAAAAATGTAGAAATGAAGGCTATAGCAAGGAAGAATGCAAACTCTAGCTGATCAAGTGCCAATTTTGTAAAAAAGAAGGGCATTTAACTAAAGAGTGTAAAACCTTATTTAAATAATCAAGAGGCTAACATACAACCCGAATTGATAAAATAATATGTAAGCAAAGCTATCTATTTGACAATAGAAGTTATCATAGAAAGAATGATTACAATGATAATTGAAATGCTAAACGTGAATACTTACATGCTAAAAAGCAAAATGCCTAGGGGTAATTTTTGAGATTATCTATCTAGCCATGAGGAAAATAAGTCTATAGACTATAATTGGCCTAAATAATATAATTAGATTAAAAGTTACAATAGGCCTAGATAATATGAAAGGTTAAAAGAATATATCAAGCTAAAACTCCTACTTGCTATAATAGGCTATACAATTAAGCTGAATCATCAAGCAAGAATGATAGGTCCCCTAAGGATATGCAACTTGCAGTTAAACATATTAAGGTAGAATGGTTAAAAAATGGAGGCCACCAATCCAGAAAATATTGATAACACCGATAAGTGTGACTAACTTCATCATCTGAATCTGAAAGCCAAGATGAAGGGAGTGAGTCTATAAACCAAAGATTAATTTGGCTAGGGTCTATATAATGCTCCTTTTAAATTTGAAAGAGTTATTATGAACAATTTTAGAGAATATTTTATTGATTTTATGAGAGTTTTCATGGATGATTTTAGTGTCTTTAACTCCAAAAAGGAATATTTAATTTTCTTGCAAAAATATTTCAAAAAATGCAGAGAATATAACACTTCTTTTAATCCAGAAAAATGTACTTTCTTTGTAAATTTTGGCATACTATTAGGTCATATTGTATGCAAGGAAGTCATCCTTGTAAAAAAAAATAAAACTCAAGTAATTGAGACAATATATCCACCATATGACTTAAAACATCTTTATTACTTTCTAGGCAAAATTAGTTATCATAAAGGATTTATAAAAGCTTATGCAAAGATTGCCAAGCCACTTAATGATCTTTTAAAAAAAATACTCCATTTATATGGAATGAAAGTTGTCAAGAAGCATTTTTAATGCTTAAACAATGCCTTAAAGAGGCACCTATACTTGTTAAGCTTGACTAAACAAAAGAATTTCACCTACAGATGGATATTTTTGGTTGCCACAAGTGCAATATTATCCCATACATAAGGGGATCAAAAAGATCATTCTATTTATTATGCCAACAAATGCTTAAATCCTATTGAGTATAACTCCACAATGACTGAAAAAGAAGCCTTAAGTGTAATTTATACCATACAGTGCATATCTGCTTAAGTAACTAAATGGTTTTTACCAAGAATATAATCTTGAAATAGTATATAGACCTAAAAAATTTTATGAACAGACTAATTACCTAATCCATATCACTACAGGAGAATCACCTATGCATTTGACAATGCGATGACAATGCATCTGACATCTGCATCATCCATCTATGCATTTGACAATGACACACCCTCGGTTGACAAGTCTAGCAAGATGAAGCAGCCATAGCAGTAATAGACGTTGTAGGAGCACTATAAGGTCAAAGCTAGGCACGCCTTCATGCACAAGTCTGCAAGTCAACCTAGTGAGCCAGCAATCCGAAGTTTCATGGAGGAGCTCCCTCAACACATCAAGGGAGGCAAGTAGCCAATTGAGGAGCCAATGCAACCAGTAAAAGACGAGGAAATTACAAAGTACCACATGTAAGTCTTGAGCTACCTCAAGACAATCACCAAGAAAGTGAATGGAGTCATAAGTGAGTAGAATCATTAGTGCCATATAATCCAAGAGCTCAAAAGCACAATCCTAACTTCCACTGATGTAAAGTGTATTACCTACCAGGACTAGTGCATCGACCAAGAGAATCAGATCATGCATTAAGAACTTGATGATCTACACCAAAGTGTTGAGTTTATCACTATGAAAACCAAGCTCAACAACCTAGAGTAGGATTTGGAGAATCTGACTGTCTGAGGATAGACAGTAGCTTTGTCATGGGGGAATGATAAAAATGTAAATGTTTTATCTTATATATCTTCCCAAGTAGAACAAAAGAAGAAACTTTAATGTTAGGCATCCAAAGAAGAAAAACACGACCTAGATGAGAAATAGTTAGGATTAGTTATAAAATCATGTAATATATAAATAATATTTAAATATACTAAAAAAAAACCCCCATTCACTGTTGTATATATTTACATTGAATTAACCATCTATTCTCCCACTTATAATTGTTTGTGCAAAGTAGAGTTGAGAAAGTGATATATACTTATCTTTACTCATACCTTTGGGGCTTGAGGTTGAGTTTTATTCTATTCTCAATCTTCTCATTTCTCTTCTTCTTCTCTCCTTTTACTTTTGTGTCTTTGTTTGTTTATATTATTTTACAAGTAGGGTGATAACATGAGTACAGATAGAAAAAGGCTTCCTCAAATACTTTAATTAATAATAATATAAATACTATAAAACTGTAAAAATATCCTTTAAGTGACAATGATTCCTCCTATTGTTAACAATATAATATATAAAATAAAAATTATTCCTTGAGGTTTTTAATTTTAAATATGATATAATTTAAAAGAAATTAATTAAAATTTTAATATAATAGTATTTTTAAAACATTTATAGAAATTTTTTATTTTTATAATAATTAAAGTTATCTATTTAAAGAAAAGTTTAATATGTTTTAGTATCATTTTATTTTCTTGTGGTATAGTTATTCAAATTTCTTTTTTAAATGTTACTTATATAAATAAAAATATATGGAAATCCTTGTATGAAAATGATGAATATAATGGTTCAATTACATGTTATTACCTATTTTATAGTTCATATTTAATACTAATATAAGTGTATTCAACTACTAAAGATATAGTAAAGGTAGGACAGTTGTTCATTAGCATCTTTAAATTGATAATTATAAATAAATAATGTATTTAATTAAATTAAAACTATGTATTTTCTTATTTTGTATATTTGTAACAAGATCAATAGCCCCATTGTATAGGCCTAAATTTGGAAGGCTTAGTTTTTTAAAACCATATGATATAGCAAAAATACTAGGAGCATTTTCTAATTTAATTAGCAAAATAAATAAAAATGATCCATATTCAGCTAATTATGGGGATGGAGAGATTATTGAAGTATCAAAAGGACTACTTAGTCTTGAGCTTAAGAGAAAGAATCAATGCTCTATAGAAAGTACTTCAGATAATATTTTTGGGAGAGCTTTAATTGCAGGATTTCAGAATCTTATAAATCAAAATCGTAATGACATATTAGAAAAAAATTCAGATTATTTTCAAAATGAAAGCTTCAATTATTTTATTGAATATAAATTAATACAAGAGTGGGAAGAATGGTTTTCAATAAACCAGTTGAATAAGATTGATGATATTCATTATTGTCATTTATTATCAAGTACACTTATAAATCCCTCAGTACTTTATGAAGGTCAATTTTTAACTTCTCCTAATAAAAAGAATGTTTTACTAATAGAATCAAACTGTCATATAGTTCTATATTCATCGCTCAAAAAGATTTGGGAAGTTAAGCCATCTATAAATGATGCTACGGATTGTAAACTTATGTTACAAAATGATGGAAATCTTGTTTTTTATTCTCAGAAAGTAATAATATGGGCTAGTAATAAATATTGTTCACATAAACCATTATGTATATTATCTATACTTTTTACAATTCAAAATGATTGTAACTTAGTAATTTATTTGACTAAATTTCCAAATAACATTTTATGGGCATTAAACACATCTAACCATCCTTCATGTACAAAAGTTTGATGTAAAGATAATGTACTTTTATTTATAATTAGATTTTAACTATTATAAACATTAGTTGTTATCTTATCATATTTTGGAAGTATTTCTTGTTTTTCAGAGTGAGTGGAAGTTTGGTTTTATTCATATTGCAAAGTGATGTGGTAGGTTAGAAGGAAGTTAGCCAGATTTTAAAGTTAATGTTTTTTTTTTTAGAAAGAAACAACAGAATAATTTTGCAATATCAAATGCAATCACTATTGCTAGATTAGTTAAATCTTGAATCTCAAAAACTCTTCTTTTATCCATTCAAGTGAACATCAGTAACGTCATTGCATTTTGTGGGATGTCAACCAAATTATAGCTATTGTTACCACCTTAGGTCTATTGAGTCTAACAAGAATGGAAGCCATGTCTACTGGTGGCACTCAGTTGCTCCCATGGAAGAAAGTGTATGCACTCCATTCAGCAAAACTATAAACAAAGATTTTATTTAGTTACCTTGATAAACTTTGTAAAAAAAGACCTACAAAAGTTCTAAAAAATGTCTTTTATAAGGTGAAACAAACAATGAAACAAACAATATCTTTTATAAGGTAACTAATTTCTTTGTTGTAAGTGCTCCAACTTTAGCCCCAATAAATAATAGGATCAATGTATGTTTAAGTACTGGAGTAACTTTCTTGAGCCAGTTTGGTGGGAGATCCAATTCAACACCTACAGAACTTTTCACTTGATGACCTTTAAAAGTTCCTTGAGGCCATTCACACAAGTAGTGAAGTTTAACATGTGTTCCCAATATTTTGCTGTAACTTTTCCACCTATTATTCTCATCAAGAATATATGGATATTTTGGGCAATCTGTCTCCAATTTCAATAATACTTGAAAACACATTGTAGTGCTGGAGAAGGGTATGCTGGTGGTGCGTAGCAGTACTCGGGTGGCGGCGGTAGCAAAGCGTAGTAAGCTCTATCACGATTAAGCATCACTAATAAGTGCTCCCGTGCTTACTATGGCGATGGAGCTTCATACTTGGTGCTTACCATCGCTCCACACCATCCTAACCATAGTTGTTTACTACAACTACATTAGGTAGTTTGCTAAGTCAAATGCTCATCTGTATCACATCCTCACTTTTTGGGCTAGTTCATAACATTTAGAGACAACTTTTTTAAGGAACAATAAATGCACATACATTACATGCCTTTATAAATTTAGAATGGATCAATTCTAAATCTTATAAGCATTCTTTTGCTTCCAAAGTCACTTGGGATCAAATAGGCTATAATCAAGATAGATAATCCTATTAAGCCAGTAATACATGTGGATCAAGAGATGGCTACAAGCTATGGACAAGTGATAAGTTGAGTGTTATGGCCAATACTGCTCAACTAATAATTCTGAAACTACTGCAAAAGAGCTGAATTCATGTTTATGATGTAGATTAATTAGAACTCCCAAAGATAATGATGGTAACAAAGAAAGTTTGTGCTTGATTGATCAATATTCTAGCCACAATGCACAGCTAAAATGCTAGTTTTGTTCATGAAATTTGTAGTTACTTCCATAATATTATTCATATTTTCCCTCTAGTATTGTTAAAATGTCTATCTTAGTGACCATGTGTGCAAAAGAGAAAAAGATAGTAAGAAGTTTTAAGCTAAACTACTACTTACCAATAACTTGGCTAGAATATAGGGATTTTATAGATCTTCTTCTCTAAGCATGATAGCAGCAATGTCTTAGAAACAAAAAGAAAAATAAGTTCAAGAAAAACAATTATATTATATTACTTCACAGCAAATATGTTTGGTCTTATATTTAGATTTAAGTTTTAAAAATAATACTAATCAACATTTTTATTTTAAAAATAGAAAAAATTCTAATTGCTACTTAGAATCTACACATACATTGTAAAGCTCGGAGTTTGATGACTTCACAAGAGTAATCAAATAAATATTTTCCATTAAATTTGAAGCATAGTGAATCATTTTAAGGAGAAGAAAGGTTTACCACCAACTTAAGCATTATGATAGTTTGAAGACTCTAATATTTTTATCTAAGTAATTATATGACAGATAGATAATTTTTGTGGAAATTTTATCAAATGGCTAAATTCCATCTAGCTTAGTAATGGCTTAGATATTGGGTTATACAAGACCACTATATAGCTAAATAATTTGAGAATATAATCATTTTCTAGTGAGTTTGAAAACATTTATTATTTTTATTCTTCTTTTAATATAACTTGAAGTTGGAATTGAATTCCAAACCTATTGTGCTACGAAATGAGGGAATAGTACACACTCAATTCCCCTATAAATACTATCTCTATATATTCAGCCTTTTCATGCAAATAATATTAGATAAAGTTTGGCACAATTTTAATATACCAATGGCATAACACAATAACATAACATAAAGCTTAGGTTTAAACCCAAGTTAGACAGAAAAAAACTAATGTCTCAAAGTTGATTATGCTTCTACCACTATCCTAAACTCAATTTACTACATTTGAACAAAAGGGATTGACAAAGGAAACTAACAATACCAATTTATTACTGTTGTGGCAGTAAGGATTGAAATTATAAGTGACTAAATCTCCCATGCTACTTTAGTGAATTAACCACATTGTTGGGGAGTGGGGGATCCCCAATTATGCTTAGACAGTTAGTACTTCACTCATACTCTAGACACATCTCCAAAACTCCATCTCTTTTGCCCCGCCCCCCTCCCCCTAGGTGACCTGCTATCACGGGGGTTTTATACAATATGCCCAGGAATCAAAATATTCTCTAGATCTCTCACTCTCTCTCATATGGCTAATGGCTCATAAATGTGGCTCACATCCCAACATGCAACCATAGTGGATCAAGCATGCTTGTCACACAAAAAGAACCTCTCAACCTTCAGAAGTCTAATGTGATGCCCCTGTCAAGGAACTATAGAAACTAGATAAACCAAAAAAAAAAAAAAACAAAGAAAATGGATAGAGTTTGGAGTCACATGGAAAACAACATGGGGGAAACTATGAGTGTAAACTGAATCTAAGTCCAGAAAGAAAAAAGAGAGAAAACCAAAGAAATGAGGTAAAAGTTATGAAAAAGTGATAAGTGGAAAGAGAAACATAGAGAAGAGATGGAATCTAAAGCTAAAAGAAGAAGCATTCATCTGGATCACAGCCTCATAGGTTCTTGAGCTTCTGGAAAGTTCCTTAAGTCGCCCAAGCTTACAATGGAAAGTTGAGGGAGATGTGTGTCCAAAATTTGGATGAGAGAAAGGGGTGGATGGTGAAAAAAGGTAGTGGAAGGAATTGTGCATATCAGGATTAAGGTTTAGCAACTTCTATTTCCTCATGGCGCACATGGAAGTTTAGCACGAGCAAGATACACCACCATTTCAATTGTTTTTAGGCTCTTTTGATAGATTTATTCACAAGCTTTCTTTGAAGGGTTTGCATATGAGATTTGAATCAATTTGAAGTGATTTGGAGCAGTTTTTCTTGTTTATTTTGAGTGTGGGGAAAAGTTTCTAAACTTCTTGCTCTTTCTTGGGAGAAAATTTTCAATATTTTTCTACATAGAGCTATAGAGAAGATGGAAAGCTTTCTCCCAAGCCCAAGAGTGTTATTTTAGGAGTTTTATGCTTTGAGATGTTTAATGTTTTTATCTTGAAGTAAGTATTTAAAGATAATGGCACTAAGGTGCTAGGGCGCAATCGAGCAGAGACCAGCCCAAAGGTGCTGGCAGAGGTGCTGAGAGAGGGCTGGTTTGAGGCACTGAGTGGTACTAGAGTGCTAAGTGATGTGCTAGGGCGTGAGAGAGCGGCCCTAAGGTGCTAAGAGAGTGGTGTGAGGCACGAGCAGAGAGGCGCACTAAGAGAGGGCTGGGCAAGCAGAGACTGCGATCAGAGGCAATGAGCAAGGTGCTAGGGCGCTGAGTATGGCTCTAAGGTGCTGAGAGAGGGTTGGCATGAGGCACCAAGCAGACGTGAGCATTGGGCACCCTGTAGGGTAGAGGTGCGAGGGCTTGGAGCGCTGAGTGAGGCACTAGTGTGAGAGAGTTGCCTAAGGTGTTGGCAAAGGCACTAAGAGGAGGCACCGAGTCAAGATTGCACTAGAGTGCTAAGCAAGGCACTAAGGCACTACGATTGAGAAAATTAAGTGAATGTTTTTGAGTTTTTTATAAAGTTACTTTTAGAAAAAGTTTCTGCATGGTCTTGGACTTCATTTACATCTATTCTCATCAATTTTCATGATCTAGGTTGCAAGTTTAAGAATATTTTGTGCCAAGGTGCTTTCTTGTTTGGGTTGTAAGGAAGGATCTTATTTTTGTTTGATTTTTCCATAAGTTTTTTGTTATAAACTTTGTCTCAAAGATCAAAAGAGTGTTTATAAGTGAGTACTCTTTGCATTTTTGTTCATTTCTTATTTTTTTGAGTGATATTTAGTCAAGAGGAAGTCACTTCCACAACTTCTTGAGTAGAGCAAGTGTTGAGGCATTTCTAGGCATTTTCTTGTGTGTCCTAAAGCATGTTGCAAGTATTTTACCCTCACAAGCAGTTTATTTTTGCTTGGGGTTACTTCTAAACTTATTCCACCCTCAATAACAACCCCATTTATGTGAGGAGTGCAAGGTCCAATCACATAGCACAACTCGTTGTTGACAGCTATATTTGAAGCTATGTCCATAAAGATAGATGCCACGTGAGCAGAGAGTTTAGCTCCAACCATTCACGGACAACATAGCCCTAGATGCCTCCATGGAGTACCATGAAACACTCCATCAGCATGCCATTAAAGCACCACCAACAAATGATCGCAGTAAATTCCTAGTGAATACAATTTATGTGGTAGAGGAGTTTATAGCAAAGGTGGCTACCTAAGCTTAGAGGAAGGCATAGACAACAGTAGAGGAGTTGGACACTACACTAACACCAACTTCATTAGTCATTTCCCTTTTAGTTCTCATTGCTTGCCAGTTGCCCTTCCTATAGGCATTTGCAACAACACTAGCATCCTTACTGATATTTTGAGCTCTATTTTCTACATGTATGACAGACTTCACCAGCATACAGCTTGGAGGGTCTCTTTCAATGTCAAGTGGTCACTCAAGCAATCTTATTAACTAGGTCATAGCAACTTTAATCACAACAACACTCTGTGCTCTTTGTCAACAATTCCTAACATTGCTTTAGCAACTTGAGATCCTAGTATGTGCTCTTTATGGAGTGGAACCTTCTTCAACCCTGACTTCAATTCTTAGTGTTAATGCCACAGTGGTTCTTGATCTAGGTGCGTTCATCAACATCTTAGGATGGCCATGGTTAGATGCAATGCCTTGTGTATTTGACTTCAAGTATGGGCAACTATAGATTGGGTGATGCAACAACCAAGTGACAATGGTAAAGGGTATGGCATCCTAGGATATGGCTAAGGTCCAGTATTATATTGCCCAGTATTATTTAAACCCAAGGACATTTAACCCCAAGTATCCCAAGATTTTTAACCGATTAAAAAATGGAGTACACTTTTTTTTATAAGCCCTTTCCCTTTATATTTGAACTTTTATGAATTTTTTTTCAAGTCATTCTCTTTGGTTGCTTACACAAGCTCCTGTCCACACTAATCCATTGCTTCCTCATCACTTGCCAACACGACGATGGAGTCTCAGTCTTTGCGATGCAACATGATTAATTTTTTACACACAAACTAGACAACCTTGTCCCTCAACTTTTCCTCTATCCACTCTACATCATCGTGCTCACTTGGTCTCAAGGAGGTAAAAGATCCAGGCAAGATTCTCAAGATTCCACAAATGCTAAACTTCAAGGAGAACATAGTTTTAGGGGTGGCTTTGAAGCACAACTTTCTTGAGACAATCCTCATGCAAGGACACAAGAGTAAACTTTACAACATATTCTCACACAGCCAAGGTGCTAGATCTAGTTCTTCTTGGCTTGGAGATTCCATGTAACTCTATCAATAGAAGCGAAATCTATATGAGTTTTTGGGTACAATCAATAGCTCTTGAGCTTGTGGAGCATAAGGTCCATCACATGAGGTAAAGATGCAACCTTAGCCACCAAATAAGACCACTTCACTAGAGATTAATGTAATATCATTTGCATTCACATTGCCTAGGGAGTTTGTAACTATGGAGCATGATTTCTCTTCCTCCCTTGGAGTTGATATCCATCAAGAAGTTTGTGATGTTGTACTAACTATGCCTTTACAAGAAAATCTTCAAATCACATATACTTTACTGTATTATTTTGTGAGCGATGATGAGAGTATATAGTGACTTAGAGATTATTTCTAGCCATGATTTTTCCTCTAGACTATCTCCAACCCTCCACCATGGTCCACAATGCTCTAACACAACAAATAGACAAGGTGCATGCAAGCCAAAAGCTTGCAAATTATCTACTCACCAAATGTGGTGAAAGTAGCACTTTTTTTCCACCACCAGCCTAGCTCTTTTTAGAAGCTACCCTAGCCTTGGGACATCACACTAAACCTCTCTAGCCATATGATACTAATCGTGGCATCACCTACAATGATCATGGGCATTTTCTATAGCCACTAACACTTCACTTAACCACCGGATTCTTGTGAGTGCTTTCAATTGAGTTCACTACTTTGGAGATTCTTCCTTCCATGCTCTAAGGCTCTATAAGTTGTGACACACAACCGAGCTCCAGATTTCATCATATTGGCAATACTACTCACTTTTGGCCTACACGACATCACATATTACAAGGTGACACAACTAGACTTTGTAGCATCTCCAGCCTCCTTCATAACTCTTTATGACCTTTTGGCATAGGCTCTCTCACTGAAAGAGGGTTCTTCAAACTTCTTATATTGTTAGATCTTTCCTTATTTTCTTCTTTCCTTTCTTTTCACTTTCCTTTTCCAAATTTATTCACTTTTTTTCTTTGTTTTAGATGGTATTCCCAAGGTGAAACAACCACTCACAATTCATAAATTTTCTTTACATAGTTTCATTCTATCTATAGTTATCATCACTTTCTATTATTCACAATCATAATCCATTTATTCTGTTACTTGCTACACCATTGTTTACCACTCACTATAGTTGCTTGGTTCACATTTCTTCACTTTTTCTCACCATGGGGATCCTATTACATCACTATATTCATCATAATCATATATAGTAGACACACCAAGAAGCAGCAAAACCTAACTTCCCAAACTTAAGATATGATGTAGACTATTTTGATGCAGCAAGTATGGGAAAATCCAAAACACCTAATTTTTGAGAGCCAGTTGGACCTGGAGACTAAGTATTACTATGGGCCAACATTTTACCCAATCCTACATTTCTACAGCTGCAGAACACAATGATCCCAATAGATGCCCACAAAGATTGCAAGCCTCTTCTTCTTCCACGACGAGCACACATGCTGCCAACCACTTCAAGCCAGATCCCCTCCATTATCACTCTATTTAAATCACTCATGCCTATCTTCCACCATTTATTTGTTAGGCTGTTGTCTTCCATCACATTTGTAGTTATTGTTCCTAGGCAATATATTCACTTCCATCACTTTATTCCCTTGGAATTTTGAGAGAAGCTAGGCTATATTTGAGGCATTTTCTAGAAGTCAAAAGTCTTTATATTGGAGTTTGATAAGTAGTTTTCCTACTTGGTTTCATAACTTTATCTTCTATTTTCTATTTTTCCTTTGTTTTTCTTTTTCTCTTTTCTTTTCTTTGTTTCATTTTCATTTTTCATTTTTCCACTTAGTCTTTTCTTGGTCTAGTGTTTAATTCTTTCATCAAGTTTTTCCATGTGGTTTCTCCTTGACTCTAAATCTACACTCTCTTTCTTCTTTTCTCTTTTCTTTGGTCTCTTCTCCTCACAGCAGTTACCAACATAGGGCATCACCTTGGAGTTTTCACCAAAACTTTGGTTGTGGGTTCTCATACATGACAGAGCTAGTGCATTCCCTCATGATTGCCTTTTAGAAAATAGCTTTGAGCTTTGAGTAAAATTCTGTAGAATATTCCACTATCAAAATATTCTATAGGCATGAGATGCTAGGTGTAGGGGTATATTCCCCTTCTTCACCATTTTCTAGGGTAGGGAGTTCACACAAGAGAAATATTTGAGCAGGATTTTAAAGTATGAGAAAATGTTCTATCCATTGTTGAGACACTTCCCTCTCAACACTTTGGGCTCCCAGACGAACAAGATTAATGCAACCCTGAGAACTGGGATCCAAGCAAGAGACTACTTCATAGTGGCCAAAATCCTAGAAATGACAAAAAAAAGTGAAAGAATGGAAAAAGAGAAGAACAAAGAAAGAACAAGAACAAGAAAAAAAAAGAGTCACCGTGTGAAGCATTTAAGAAAGTGGTAGTGAGCTTGGTCTATGCTGGAAGACACCATGCTGTAGCTTGGTCCTAGTGGATGAAGAGCATCTTGAAGCAGGCTAGAGATGCCTCAAAGTATAGTCAACTTATCCTCCCACTCAAGGTGTCGTGTGAGTTCGAGGGTGACAACCACATCTCCATGAACGAGTGTGAAACACTAGTGTGTGGTGAAAGGCTGAGAGCTCTAGAATGGTGAAGAGGACTAGCTCCTAACTATTGAACTTCTCTTGAGTTGTTCTAGGGGATTTGACAGTCAAGTGAAATGGTGTTACCCACTAAGGATGCAGTAGTGAGTGTTAGAAGTCACAACCTAGATAATATCTTGTGGTGGTAGTGGACCAAATTGAGCTACTATTGGAACAAAGTTGTTAATGTAAACTCATGAATTTATATTTCCTAAAAAGTCATTTAACCTAATATTATTTAAACCCAAGAACACTTAATCCCAAATACCCCAAGACCCTTAACTGATTGGAAAAATGTGACTTCCACCTTTCCCATGTAAAGAAATAGCAATCTTTTATTGTCCAGGAATGCCATCTAGTTGCTATGTACTGGTGGACAATGTTTTTCCAAGAGGTGCAAGAGAATTGTACACTAAAGTATGAGGAAGAATTGCTATCATAGGTGTTTCTTCTATGGTGCACATCACACACAAGATCACATGATGAAATACATGTGCTTTGGAGGTTTTCTTCTAAATAAAAGATGAGCACATCATAAATAGGTTGATGGATACAAGATCCAAAAGATGTTAAAAGGCTGCAAGCCATATCCTCTAAAAGCACAATTGTGTAGGGTTGAGTATGAATGACATCTAGAGATTGTGAATCTAGCTTTGTCTCAATTGGAATCTCCATTGAGGTGTTGTGGTGGTCATACTCCCAAGAGATGCTAATGAGAATGCTTTGCTTTGTGGATCATCTGTTAGTGCTTGGAGTGACTATGTGCTCTTCTTCTACTCAATTGCTACTTTTGTGGTGAATGCGTTATCTTCAACAACATTTTCTTCTGCATATTGGGATGCCAATGATGATGCAATCTTCTCTAAGTCATAGAGAGTTGAATATCAAATGGTGCTCCACTCAAAGTCTAGCAAGTTGACCATGTTGCACTCAACATTTGAGGGTTCATCGTCTGAAATGAATTCTGGGAAAAGAATTGGGAGCTTAGAAAATGTCAAGGTAGGCACCATTTGCTCAACCATTGGAGAAACTTGATAGGAAACTGAGGAGAGCTTATAATTGTTGTAAAACACCACACTAGTTTTTCTATTAAAGATATGTAGCTATCTATGCTTCCAAATTTTTTGGCAATAAGCTTCCTATAGCGCACATGGTTTTGACCTTTTATCCTATGGTGATTTACTATAGGATAACACCACGAAGCAAAACCTAAACCCTCTTTGTGCCACATGACAAATGCCACGTGTCACATGCCACATGTCCAAAGGACAGTGGTGTGGAACCTAAGTTTCAGGGCCTTGGGCTACTAAACAAAGGAACGGTGCCAAACTCCCAAGCATGGAGCCAAGGAGTGACAGAATTGAACCACGGAGCAACTCCTGAGCATATAGCCCAAGGAGCGAAAGGACAGGGGCATGTAGCAACTTGGAATAGTCCTAGAGTAACCAACATCCCAATGCCAAGACTAGCACGCAAAACGGAGCCAAACGGAGTTTGGCGCTATTTCAGCATACTGGTGGCTTAACGCAAGGACATGGGTACTCCACCAGTGGCGCTAGAATGCAAATTTGAACACGGGACAAACACCATTGTGTTCAAGCCAACCTCTACATTTCGTAGATATGCCAAATGAGCAAATTTAAACACTTTACATAAATTGCATTTGGGACCAAAATGAGACCAACACAAAGGGCATGATAACGAGGGTGTTTGGCAGACACGGTAAGCTATCATCTAGCGATATTAAGGGACTAATCTTAATATGCGAAGGTTCTTGTCAAGCTAGTGTAAGACATAGCAAAAGAGAACTAAGAGCCAAGCCGAGTATGCTCAGCTAGAAACATATAGGAGTTCCTACCTTATGTCCATCTAGCTAAGTACAGGTGCTAAGCCTAGTTTACTAACACTTGAACAAGAGGGGCTGATAAAGGGTCTAGCAATACTAACCTCCTGCCATCGTGGCAGTAAGGAAAGAGTGTTCGTAAGGACTGGCCAACAGGTAACTTTTGATACCTAAAGTCACATTCGTGATACTCTCCCTCCCTAGGGAAGATCGACATCCTTATCGATTTATACTCGAGTCTAGAATACTGCTAAGGAAACAACTCTAGAAAAAGTTCACAGTATTCACACTATGTGAGAAATGCACCAACTTAAATGAGTTAGGAAGTAACCTCTTTGCCTAACGCGGATGCGCTACTAGCTTAGACACCATCCGGCCATCACCGACAAGGAAATGACTAATGGAGTTAGCCACCCTTGCTGCTCTGGGTGTCACCCAACTTACAAAAGTGTGATATGCCCCTGCCCATAGGTGGCATAGAGAGAGAAGCCAGAGGCCCCAACCCTCCTGAGTAATGAAACCAAATCTGTTCGGTGTTCCTTATTCTGTTAAAAGGGCTTGACCGTGTAAACAACTTTAACTGCCTGTTTACAGTAGTCTATCTAAACCTTACCATAGAGAGGTGGGTGATGTGACTAGTCAACAGTAGCTACCCCGTGACTAGAGATTTCACCATGCACACGAAGTGCTGAAGCCAGTTTGTCTATACTAGCCCAAACTCAAAGATCAATATATGGACTATATCAAAGTTATAGACAATGATATCTTAGAAATTTAATTATCAATAAATAAAGCTTAGATTAGAACACGAAAGTATTCCAAGTAAGTTATCATCCCATAAACCAATATTAGAGTATAGGAACCACCAAGATCACTACCGTTGGAAAACATAGGTTTCACCATCTAACAAAATTCAATAGCTAGTGTATTATCAAGGAAACTCAATGAGAAAACTTAACTACCAAATATTGTAAATAGCATGCCAAAAAACTTACAAAAGATAGCTCAAAGAACACAAAGTATCATTGACTGACAAGGAAAATACTCGCAAATATATCACCCGAAGGAAATAACATCCTAATCTATCAGAATTAACTCGAGCAATAATCAACAGAACAGAATGAATATGGTAAGATTAACAAACACTCATTCATGCCAATTATCACACTAGCCAATCTGAATAGATCCTGGTCAACAATACCAAGGAACCAAAGTTGCTTAAGCAAGCATCAGCAATATTTTACCAATATCTCAAACCCAAGAGACCAATCCAAAGCAAACCACAAAGAATATGTGGTATTGCAAAAAGTTATAAGCCATCAAAGAGAACAATTAACCATCATGAAAGATCATCAATCATCCCATCAATAAAGAGATATATAATCATCATTAAAGAAAGAATCTACCATCCCATAGAATGGCAAATCATTTTATATCAATAATATTCAAGAAAAAATCTTTTGACAAGGATAATCAATTATCCTAAATGATAGTCAATCATCACCAATGATTGTTAGATGCGAAAGCCAACTTCAATATCAAAGCTAATAAGCAAAAAATGCCTTCCCCAACAAATTCTAACAAACAAAACAATGAATATAAAACTCAAAAAACCAAAAGATTAAAGAAGTCTATAGCTAAGTCTTTGTCTATAATAATCACAAGTCTTGTATGAACTAACTTCAATGTTAAAGAAGAAATCATGGTACAACCCATAATATCCTCCTCAACACATCCATAAGTTAAACTTCATAATGCCAAAGTTAATGAAGAGCATGTTTGCATCAATCTAAAAGCTAAGCATAACAAAGTTATGCTCAACAAGTGATCACTAAAGGATCCTCCATGAATCCATTTATAGCAAGACGTAAGTCACTTCATAACAAACACAAGAAGAATCATCAATGATCAATATATTTCAATTCAAATCCAATAAGGATTCAAACATTCTAACATCGATCACTAATTTTTCCACTTGTAGAGTTAACATGGTCCATGACTAAATCATTTTTCAAGGAAAAGCTCAAATCTCAACCCCTAATAAAAAATTTCGTCTAGAACACAACTACCTCAACTTGCTATTCAGTTCATTTGAACATTAATACAGTTGCTAACTAGCAAATGCACAAATGCCAATAACACAAAGTTATAGCTAAATCATCAACACTTTCTTCATCAAGACTAATGAAACTCAATATCAATCCTACGGAGAGACATCTCATTGCATTTGAATCTCAATATCAACAATATCAATGATAAAGCATCATTTCAATGCCATCAACACTATGACAAAGCTAAAAGAAAACAAGAGTGAATCACCACTCGAACTCTTTAGCAACTAAGCTAACCAAAGTCGAAGATACTTTAGTCAGTATTCGAGACTAAACCTTTAACAATACTCAACTATAGATAACACTTCATTAAAGAGTGAATCACTACATCCAAGACTCAATGAAATCCAACACTACGAACTAAATGCAACCAAATGATATTGACAAAGGTAGAGTCAACATGCCAACATGAAAAACCCATGTAAGTCTAACAACATGATCTTCCGCAACACCATCTGGCAAAGCAAGCCTATCACTACTAAATCAACAACGAGTGAAGCAAGTGTCAACAGTCCTTAGCAAAGTCTACAAGTAATCACTAGTTGCAAAGCAACTAACAATCACCTTCAACTTGCCTTCACAAAACCTGAACACTGAACTCATGTCATTGAGTCACATACTTGTCCAACATGAATGTAATACCCTAGGTACAAGATAAAAGTTCATAAACAAGCACAAACTAAATAACCACTTGAATCCAACTCAACCACAATAAGCTCACTAAAACATTTAGCCACTAGCTCTAAGCATGCCTTGAAGAGGCTAGCTATGCGATCAACACTCAGTCGAAACTAAAGTGAAGACCATGAGATGGACTCATATCGGTACTGTAGCGCACCTGAATTTGGAGCTAAACTCCAAGCCCGTTGCACTACAGGACGAAGGTCCAGGGTCTGGTACAATCCCACAAGCACCAGCTCCCCATATCCAGCACCTATACGCAAAATGGTGTCAGACAGATTCTGGCACAATTATGGCATATTGGTGGCATAACACGAGGAGGAGGGTACCCCACCAACTAGAGTAGTGTGGAGCTTGGGCTTAGACCCAAGCTGGACGCAGAACAAGGAGTGACACAGCCTAGCAGGAGCCAAACTAATGTCTCAGATAGTTGGACATACATTCCAACCACTATCCCTATTATACATTTGGAACCCCCTATAGCCCCCCCCCTTGAGGAACATATGCTTTGGGCTTTCACACTAAGCCTCCCTTAGTACCCAGAGTTAGTCTCTGGGACAAGCTCGAAACTTACTAAATAAGGAATGTCCCTAAATTGCAAATTTGGACACGGGATGAACACCATTGTGTTCAGGCCAACCTCTACATTCCGTAAACATGCCAAATGAGTGAATCTTGACACTTTCCATAAATAGCATTTGGGACTAACACAAAGGGTGTGATAGCGAGGGTGTTTGGCAGACATGGTAAGCTATCATCCAACGATATTGAGGGACTAGTCTCAATATGCGAGGGTTCTTGCTAAACTAGTGCAAGATAGAGCAAAAGAGAACTAAAATCCAGGCCGAGAATGCTTAGCTAGAAACACATAGGAGTTCCTACCTTATGTCCATTTGGCTAAGTACAGATGTTAAGCCCAGTTTACTAACACTTGGACAAGAGGGGCTAATGATGGGAACCAGCAGTACTGACCTCTTGCCGTCATGGTAGTAAGGGAAAAGTGCCTGTAAGGACTGGCCGACAAATATCTTTTAATACCCAAAGTCACATTTGCAACACTCTCCCCTCCTTGGGGAAGATCGACGTCCTCGTCGATGCATACCCGAGTCTAGCAAACCATCAAGGAAACAACTCTGAAAGTTAACAAAAAGCACACTATGTGGGAAACACATCAACTTAAATGAGTTATAGAACAACCTTTCCTCTACGTCTAAAGATGTTAAGACTCAGACACCCTCCGGCCGTCACCGACAAAGAAATGACTAACGGAGTTAGCCACCCTTATTTGCTCCGAGTACCACTCGGCTTACAAAAGAATGATACATCCCTGCCCGCAGGGATATAGGGAGAAGGCCAGAGGCCCAACTTCCCCTGAGCAAGAAATCAACCCCGTCAAGATGATTTAGACAACTATCATAAATTGGCAGATTAAGTTGTTTACACGACCACACCCCGTTTCAAAAATTAGGCATCAAGAGAGAGGCGAGGACTTATGATTAGTCTATAATAGTTATCCCCATGGTTCTAGATTGAACCCATGCACCAAAGTGTCGAAGTCAACCTGCCAAAACTGACTCAAGTATTAACAAACGAGAGAAATGACAATTTGATTTATAGAAAGATATTACTTTATTAATTTGCAAGATTTATTACAAGATTTACAAAAGCTAATCTGTATTACGATTCTCATACTCTGTGACAAGCTCACAAGCATGTGTAAGATTACTAAGAGGCTCCTAAGTTGATTCACAAGTTGGATAACCTTTCCATTAATGAGATACTCTTGATGTTTGGCACGTACAAGATACATCACCAACTCGTCTCAACACCCACTAAGGTCCAACATATCTTGGTAGCAATTTCTGAAATAAAGATCCCTTAACACTCAAGTTCCGGGAAGATAACCATACTTGATCTCCTACTTGATAGGATACATCCTAACGATGCTAATCCTTATCACATTGATACCTATCTTGAACTTTGCACATCACCTTAGTAGCTCTAGACTAACCTTGGCCTAGCTGCTTCGTATAAGTCTCAGTGGCCGAGACTAACATTTCGGACATTGGTTTTGGTACAACAATTTGTTGAGGGACCCCACGAGCATTCCCTTGCAGCATCTCCTATGGAGAATAGCCAATAGCACTATAAAATGTGTTGTTATAACAAATTTCTGCTGTATCCAAATGCTCAACCCAGTCGCGTTGGTCTACCGCGACATAGTACTGCAGATAATCCTCAACTTGAGCATTCACACATTCAGTCTACCCATCAGTTTGAGGATGATAAGCTGTACTAAACTTCAATTTGGTACCAAACAGTTGGAACAGTGTGCCCCAAAATTTCCCTGTAAATCTCGAATATCTATCCAAGATCATCTCTTTGGGAAGACCACGAACCCAAACTGCTTTATGGAAAAAGAGCTTTGTTGCTTGTTTCGCATTCACTATTCCTACAGTTGGAATGAAGTGTGCAATCTTTGACAACCGATGCATAACCACCATCAAAGTATCATAACCCTTGGACTTCGGCAAGCAAGTGACCAAATGTAGTGCACATGAATTTGGAGCTGAACTCCAAGCCTGTTGTGCTATGGGATGAGGGTCCGGTACAATCCCACAGGCACCAGCTCCTCATATCTAGCACATGCACGCAAAATGGTGTCAGACGGATTCTGGCACAATTTTGGCATATTGGTGGCATAACACGAGGAGGAGGGTACCCCACCGACTAGAGCAGTGTGGAGCTTGGGCTTAGACCCAAGCTGGACGCAGAACAAGGAGTGACACAGCCTAGCAGGAGCCAAACTAATGTCTCAGATGGTTGGACATGCATTCCAACCACTATCCCTACTATACATTTGGAACCCCCTATATCCCCCCCCCTGAGGAACATAAGCTTTGGGCTTTCATCCCAAGCTTCCCTTAGTACCAGGAGTTAGTCTTTGGGACAAGCTCGAAACTTACTAAATATGGAATGTCCCGAAATTGCGAATTTGGACACGGGAAAAACACCATTGTGTTCAGGCCGACCTCTACATTTTGTAGACATGCCAAATGAGCGAATCTTGACACTTTCCATAAATAGCATTTGGGACCGAAATGAAACCAACGCAAAGGGCGTGATAGTGAGGGTGTTTGGCAGACACGGTAAGCTATCATCCAGCAATATTGAAGGACTAGTCTCAATACACGAGGGTTCTTGCTAAGCCAATGCAAGACAGAGCAAAAGAGAATTAAAAGCTAGGCCAAAAATGCTCAGCTAGAAACACATAGGAGTTCCTACCTTATGTCCATTTGGCTAAGTACAGATGCTAAGCCCAGTTTATTAACACTTGGACAAGAGGGGCTAATGATGGGAACCAATAGTACCGACCTCCTGCCATCATGGCAGTAAGGGACAAGTGCCCGTAAAGACTGGCCGACAAGTATCTTTCGATACCCGAAGTCACATTCATGACAAGTACACAACCTCCTCATAGATAAAACTATAGTACGGGTACCAACATATCAACCTCAAACAACTAAGTTAAACATCATCATCCTTAGCCAAGGCGCAAGGCCACCAAGACCAAGTCAAGATCAGTAAGAGCTCACTACTCTCATAGAGTCTTAACAAAATGTAAGGTGCAACCTACCACTGAGCATAATGCTACAAAAGAAAAGCACAAGAGTCACCTTTCTTAGAAAAGTGCAACGGCCACTTTTCTATACCAACTCTAGACTCTATCCAACTCAATTGCCTTAGCCCCAAAAGTCAGCATCCCTTTCGGGCTGTATCATACAAACTATTTACTAAGGTCTAAGCCAACCAAAGTCAACTCTAACCCTTTCAATAGTTTGTACTGGTTTACGAAAACGGAATAGTTTTCGGGCAAAATGATCAACAGTTCAGCCACTGGAAAAGCCTAAGAAAATTTGTGAAAAATTTTCCATCCTAGAGAAAAAATGACTCTCAATTCAAGAATGCAAATTTTCAAGACTCAACCAACTTCCTCCTACCTACTACTTCACATAGGTTCACCTCAACACAAATTCTCATAATCCATCAATATGCTTAAACATCGAACATCTTTGCCCATTTTTCCGATATCCAACACCGACATCCGTAAAATGCAAAATGAACATCTAAGGCTTGATCACGAAGACCACATCTTTGAATATCCACATTGCACTAACACTCCTTTTCAATCACCTTCAAGATCCAATGTGAAGCTTAAACACTAACAAGAAAAATGACATGGAAAATCAAGGTCTAAGGAGAATTCCTCATCACTCGAAATAACAATGCCACTTTCACCAACACAAGTGCTAATGATGTCAATGCCTTAACTACACATCTTCTCCATCCAACAATCTACTCCAAGTGTTAACGAATTAACTAATAAGCTATAACAAATGAATGCTACAACCCTTTTTCAACACCTTAATGGACAAACTCCTAGGAAATAAGGAACCATATTAAGCTTAGCATAATGGACCACTATCGAGAATCTAGTCAAAGCTAATACAATGCTACTTTATGTAAGTAAATTAGCTTCACTATCAACCACTTTGGGGTTGATCATCAATAACCAAGCAACTTCGTAAACATATTACTCACTATCATATGGATATGATATAAAATCACAATGACTTGATCATCAATCAAGATACACTATGAGCAATGCCAATATCATTACTTCAAAGGTTTATGTGAGTATCAAATGTCAAATTGATTCGACAAAATGCAACATAAATGCCACACCCCACCGATAGAGATTTATAACACTCAATACCACTAACTTTTGTTTATAACACGGACAAACTCATGCTACTCTCTCTCTAACCAAACTCAACACTAATTCAACACCAAATTACTCAAGGAGCAATAGCAAGGTTCTCCTGAAAAGAATTAAGCATTGCAACCCAAGTCTTCAATAGCAAACCTAGACAAAAGGGTTTAGTGCTTCACTGTTATCCATCCCATGACTCACCACTTGTAAGACCATCATAACCAATATGCACCAAGATAGGGACTCTTGATTGCATAATGTGAACACGAACAATGAATTAACTCCTCATTGCAAATTATTTCTCCAAGAAGAGAAAATGATTTACATGTTTGATCCTTCATCCCTAACAACTCTCTTTTCGGCCTCATCTTTGACCAAACCTCAAGTTTGCTTTTGCACTGCCTTCAGTCCAATCCAAGAAAAGTTTATAAGAGAGCACGGCAATGACTACTTAAACCAATTGACTAATCTGTACAATCTTGGTTGATCCACTTGAAATCATGCCTAGGAAGGATCCACTAGTGCCATGCTAAATAGCTACGGATTAGCATTTTTACCACTCATAACAAACCCAGAGAAGGTTTACTTTTTACCCTTAGTACATGGAATAACTCATGGAACCACTAATAGGCTAACATTAATCCTGCCAGCTCAAAGTGCAACCTTGAGTTGCTAATGTGCCTCACTCATGAGCCCAAAGGCAAACTCGTGCTAATGTGCCTCACTCACGAGCCCAAGCACAAACTCGTGCAAACGGAGCATCTCAAATCCATCTTATAGCAAACTCATATTATTACAGTATAAAAGCTAACCAAAATACATACCTAAGGAATCATTGAAAAGCCTTTGCAACCAAATGTGTACTCACTCGGATCATCATTTTCATCTCTGCGTATACAATGAGACTAGTTGCCCAATCTCATTGGATAGTACTCACCGAGACTCATCCTCTAATACCAAATGTAGCGCACGTGGTTTTGACCCTTTATCCTATAGTGATTTACCATAGGATAACACCACGAAGTGGAACCTAAACCCTCTTTGTGCCACGTGATAGATGCCACATGTCACATGCCACATGTCCAAAGAACAGTGGTGTGGAACCCGAGTTTCAAGGCCTTAGGCCACTAAACGAAGGAACGGTGCCAAACTCCCAAGCATGGAGCCAGGGAGTGATAGAACCGAACCATAGAGCAACTCTCAAGCATATAGCCCAAAGAGCGAAGGGACAGAGGCATGGAGCAACTTGGAACAGTTCTAGAGTAACCAGCATCCTAATGTCAGGACTAGCACGCAAAACAGAGCCAAATGAAGTCTGGCGCTATTTCAGCATACCGGTGGCCTAACGTGAGGACATGGGTACTCCACCAACTAGCATGGAATGAAACTTGGGCTTAAACCCAAGCCAGACGCAAAACAAGAATAGACACGCAAGTGGGAGCTAAACTATGCCTCAGGTTAGTTAGCCATACCCAACCCACCCACTATCCCTACTATACATTTGGAACCCCCCACATCCCCCCCCCCCCCCATCTTGAGGAACACACGTTTTGTGCTTTCACCCCAAGCCTCCTTTAGTATCAGGAGTTAGTCTCTAGGACAAACTTGAAACTTACTAAATATGGAATGGCACTAAAATGCAAATTTGGACACGGGACGAACACCATTGTGTTCAGGCCAACCTCTACATTCTGTAGATATGCCAAATGAGCAAATTTAAACACTTTCTATAAATAGCATTTAGGACCGAAATGAGACTAACAC
>NW_003314303.1:10490-56221 GCF_000143415.4 Selaginella moellendorffii | reverse complement strand
ATGGCTTCAAGTCTACACCAAAAAGCCATATTGAGGATAATGCCTTTAGCCGAGATGGGAATGCTATAATAGATGCCCAGTAGTAAGATAGAGTGGTTAGCAAAGCTCTTGGACACTTACAAGCCTAAGGAATGAGCCAACTTCAATGAGATGATGTTTAGCCCAAATTCACTGTCTATTAATGCCTTCATTAGTTCAGAATTTGCAAGAGAAACTAGGATGATGAAAGCTCCAGGATTTGAGGGCATATGTGTTAGCATGACTTGGACTAGTGTGTTGATAGAGGTGTTTGGAGGATGTGTCAAGCCTTTGGAAATAGCAAATTGCTCCAACTACTGTGCAAAACCAAGACATTGTGCCACAAGTTGGCTAAGGGTGACGGTCACTAGAGCTTACACCAGCTCCTGCAGGATAAACTTTGGTATAGCTGAAGGTGGCAGAACACTATGGGACAAAGTGCCAGCAAACTGTGGAGAGCATGTGGATGCTAGAGGAGAAGATGTGGTCAAGGATTCACCTTATGCTACAAATGTTAAAGGGAATGGTAACTGCTGTCCAACAACAAATTGAGGCAATAATGCCAGTTCATCTCCTCCCTCTATATCCACCATTGCCTTCTTCCTAGCCCATGTAATAGCAGCAACTTAGTTAAGATCTCACTTGGCAATGAGGATTGTATTGATTGCTAATGCATTTCCTTTGCTTAATGATAGAGAGGCTTTAATCATGCAAAACTCTAGTTGTTGCTAGTATTTGTCTTGTCTGGATATGTTGATGTTGTCAACAAATGGCTGCTCCTGGACATGCTGTGTACGTGGAGGATGGAGCTTGGGATGCAACTTCCAACATTTGTCCGTGTCATAGGTATTAATGTTGCAGTGAGAGTAGTCTTGACAAGGACAACAAATCCTATACTTTATTTATTGCAAACAGCTTGCCTTCAGCTCCTCCAAAAGTTTTTCCTACATCTAGTGTTGTTGTTGGATGATCTTCTTGTAGCCAATAAGTTCTGACAGTGCTTTCTTGATCATTGGAGGAACTCACTCATTGCTGGTGGATATTACTAGAGGAGTAGAAATGCAGATTGTTGAGTAGGAAACACCCTCCAGTGGTGGGTGGAAGGCTTCTTTCATGCGTGATATGCCAAGCTTTTGGAGGAGATCATGTTCAAGTGATTTAGTTGCTATAAATGCCTTGTGGCATATTTGAAATTGCTGCTTTAACATCTTGCATTGTAAGTTGCCTTTTAGGCCAGAGATAAATGTTGTGATGCCATGTGGTTCATTGCTGATGATCCTCCTTTGTATGCACTCTTTCCAGTATGCTCTGAAACACATAACATACTTAGGAACAGACTTATAGGCACCTTGTCAGAACATAAAAAAATCCATGAGTAATTGGTTGGTGGGCTTCTACCAATTGAACTGAGACTTGAAAGCCTCCTTGAACATCTGGTAGTCAATTGTATCCACATCTAGGGGAGTCTCCACCCATGCTACTGCATGGGCAGTCAACAATCAGAAAAAATAACGAATCTTGTGGTTGTTCTCAACAATGCTATTTGATATGCAATACTGCTCAAAATAGAGGACATGTGTCTTTGCCAAGACATCACCATTTCTTGACAAGGTAAGTCTGTCCAACAATGCACAATATGGATTTGAGGAGGAGTTATTATAGGAAGTGGATTCCCTAATGTGGTATCTACTGGGATGTCTAAATCCTCTTTGCTAGAGAGATTTGTCTGGTAGTTTAGCTCTCTTTGCAAGCATGAATACCTTTCATGTGCTCTAGGAATAATTGCAAACCATTGTGGGTTCTGAGTGCTTGAAAGTCAGGCATAAAATGTTTGTTGCCTAGTAAATGCCTAGTCTTGGGAAATGTGTTTGAACCTCAATGTCTCCACGATCCGTTTGCAGCAACCCAAGATCAAAATAAATGATCCTGAGTACATCATAAAGCTACTATCTCTCCAAGTCTTCAAGAATGGAAAAATCCTTCATAAATGCCTAAAACTTCACTTCCTTACTGGAAACTCAATGTGTGGTGGATGGATCTACCCAATAAATGGCTTAGAATGGCAAGGGATCTCTAGACTCTCACAGAGAATCAGCTAAAAAGCAAGGAACGTTTGCTGTGAGAACCCATGGAACACAAGGATTGTGAGAGTAAAGTGTATGTGTGTGAGAAAAATGGCTCAAAATCATAGAAAAAATCACCAAAACGGCTGTGCTATGGCACAAAAGAAAGGGCAGACCTAGGCATACCTTTTCCAATAAATCATATTAAAAATAGATCACCAAATCACAAGTTATCGCCCTTCAAAGTTTGCTCCGACTCTTTAAGAAAGGGAAAATGACTCTCATCATCGACTTTGTGCACCAATTTTGCTGAGACTGGACTCACTGGAATGTTGAAAAAACCCTAAAGAAACCCAAGAGGAGAAAGAGAGGTAAGAAACCCTCAAATGCTAGAAATCTCTCTCTAAAAGGCAAAGAAATGTGTGAGACAAAAAAAACGCTTTTTGCATGGATTTTGCCTTGAAGAATGCTTTGGCTTGGTGCACCTCAAAGATAGAGTAGAGCCTAAGCTTTCCAGCACCTACACTTCCGTGCAAATTTCCTCCCTACATTGCAAGAAATTGACATTAGAACATTGCACACTGAGGCTAAAAAGAAGAGAAACACTTTGCATATCACTCTTTCAGCCAAATCTACTATTGTGCCATAGCTTATTGGAAAGAGGAGTTCTTAAGCTACTCAACACCACAAACATCATAGGAAATTGTGACTAAGAATTCTGGTCCGAAAGCAAATGTGCCTAAGGAAGCCCTCAAGAAAGATCCTAAAGAGAAGAAATTTCTAGCTATGGGTATGCTCAAATATTACTGTTGCATATACTCAAATAGTTGCCATGCATTCCAAAGACCCGCAAAAGAAAAATCTCCCAAGGAAGAATGATAGAAAGCATGACTCCATCTCTCAAAAACTCCATAGATTGTGTCACGTAGGTATTCACCACTTGTTGAGGAGTGGGGGATCCCCAACCATACCTAAACACTCAACACTTTACTCATGCTCTAGATGCATCTCCAAAACTCCATTACTTTTGTTCCCCTAGTGACCTAGGCTTTTATATAATACACTAGAATATTCTTGGAATTAGAATATTCTCTTCTCTCTCATACAGCTAATGGCTTATAAACAGCTTGCATCCCAACAACACCTTTGACCACTTAGAAGTATTTCATTCACAACCTCTATAAGTCTTCATCTCAACTTAGGGTATTTGTAAGACCACAAAGGTGGTATTAAAACCACATTTTTTTCACACCTAATCCAAGTGCTCTATATGTCTATTTTTTGCTTCAGGCACCTTACATTATTATTGACATACCAACCTTTTTACACTAAGGCTATGTCTATTCTCACTCGCCTTATTAGTAGTGCAAGACTACTTATGCTATAAACCCATCTTTCCAAGACTAGACCATTTAGTCCATGAGTGGTCATAACAATATCCTTAATGTCTTATCTTCAATTTCCACTAAATCCCTTTTCAATCATATTAGGCACCAGATCAAGATAATAGGATAAAAAAGGGCTTTATAGTCAAATGATCACCCTTTTAGCTAGTTAGCTTAGGGTGTGAGGGATAGGATCTTATATTAGTATTGTGTATGTAATCAAAGAGAATAACTTGATAGACAATTTTTAGGGTTCAAATATAGAGGGAAAAGGCCCATAAAGAAGAGTGTGCCCTCTTTTTTATTAGTTAACGATCTTAAGATATTTGGGGTTAAGTGTCCTTGAGTTTGAATAATACTAGGTTAAGTGACCTTTTAAAAAGTCCTCAAGATCTTACATTTGGCATTATAATATATGTTAAGATTAATATTTGGTAGGTCCAGTTTGCTTTTGGTTGGGCTTGACTCAAGAGGTAGGGTGTCAAGAGAATGGGGCTCTTGAGAGAGTTGTGGCTCTTAGCTTTTATTTATGAGGGTGTAAATTTATAGGAAAGTGTGATAGATTATAAATAACCAAAAAGAATAACTCAAGAGAAAATCCATAAATTTTAAATATAAAAGGAAAGGGCCTATAAATAATAATGCACACCTTTTTTTATCAATTAAAGGTTTTAGGATACTTAGAGTTACATGTATTTTAGTTTGAATAATATTGAGTAGATAACCTCTCAAGAAATCCAAATTTAAGAGCTTACATATTAAAGTTATAAACAACCAAAGATAACAACTTAAGAGATGATCCTAGAGTGAACATTGATAGACAAGCGGGGTAACTTAATAAAGTGTTTAAAGGCTAGCTTTAACTCCCCTAGGATTGAATGGTTAATACTCCCAATTTAAATATGGGTGGCACTACCTACTTGGATACCTTGTGTGGTTCATTAGAACCTCACTCTAGCCATATGGTTGAGGCACCCTAATGGTGGAAGGTGGGGGGAGTACCCATAAGGCTTACGTTGAGCCATAGTGTTTCAAAATGTTAACCCAAAATTTCAAACTATGGAGAGGAAGAGGAATACTCTTCTTATGTAATGACTAAAGGTATAGCTACAATGTGAAGAAGTCTAAAAGTTAGTGGACTTAGTGGATGGGTCTTTATGCATTAAACCAATAATGGTGTTGGCAAGCACTCCTATGGATGGAGAAAGATTTAGTGGGGATTGAAAAAAAATATGTTGGAGGATAGTGTTCTTTATGTCTTCAGGCATCATAAAGATAGTAAAATATGGTTATAGAATAACCACTTATAGGTGTATTGTTCAATCTTGGAAAAACAAGACTATAATATAGGTGCTCTTTGACTACCAATGAGATCATGAGAACAAACATGACCTTAGCATAACAAACTAAGATATTAATGGTACCTTTGGATATTTGAAATGGGATTGGACATATAATGCACTTGGACTAAGTCTGAAGTTGGTGTGGTTTTGTCAATTGGGTTTTACTTATTTAGCCTCTAAAAAACCATAGAGTTTGGTTTTAATATGCTCAAAACCAAAAAAAGCATTTAAGGGGGTGAGGGGGATAATGGAACTCAAGTTTGTGTCTGTGGTGGTCTAGATGGTCAAAGTCCTCAAGGGGAGTCCACTAAACTTAGGGAAATACACATTTTGTTGTTCTTGGATAAGTGCTACCAAAACCATAGTGGTGGTTTCCATGTCCATTCATCTTCACTAGCCTCACTTTCATATTTAAAGAAGGGTCAAAGGACTTGTTCCTTGGCAATTTTTCCTTTGTCTCCTCTCTTTACTAACATATCAAGTTGGGATGCCAAAATGACAATCAATTACAACCAAACTTTTGAGATTGTTGTCCAAGCCAAGGGTCTTATTATCAAACATCCTTCTAGATCTCCATAAAAGTACATCCTTTAAGGACATCAAAAAGGTTATAATACAGATGTGTGATGTGATGTTTGGTTATGTTGATTGAAGTGGGGGTCTTCACTATGTCTCCATTTCCAAGTGTCTAGGAGCTTAGTCTTTCCTTGTAAGAAGCACCCCCATTATACAGCCGACTCATAAGTTATGGTTGTGCTTCCCTGAGAGGTTTGTTTGAGAATTGCCATGGCACCCTCCCAAACTTCTTGTGTTGCTAAACATTCCCATAAGATGTGGCACTGTGCCTCTTTTTCTCTACAAAGATTGCAAGATATTGCTCAATGGCAGGAAGTTTGATAGGAGGGCAGTGGTAGTGACTTACTACCCGAAGGAATAGTTCCTAGTGGAGTACCAGTTTGGAAAATTCTTCCAGGTTGCTATATAGGCTTTTCATCAAAGTTATTAACTCTATGTTTCCACTTGAATGCAGTCGGTGCAACGGTACGTGGTGCTTGATTTATCCAACTCCTATTTGGACATTTTGAAGGATAGATTATAGCAAGCTTGTTCGCTCAGATCTTCCCTTGTTTCTGATCAGTTTTCCTGCAGGGGCAACAAGAAACTTGCAAATGGTTGTAGTTGATGTATCTGACATGTGGAATATCACTTGTTGTTCCAAACTTGGCAAAAGATGCATGACCACAAGAGCTCTACCAGATAGGCTCCAAAGTAGAGAGTGTGTTTGAGGTGGGGTGGCCCACAGTAGACCTATGATGGCAGATGGTCTCTGTGTGTTTTCACGAAGCTGTAGTCACTTCTTCTAGAGGTGAGAAACACTCCTTGCGAATTAACACTTGTAAGTCATTTGCATGCACATCTCTATTTGGAAGTTAACAAAATCCTAGAGTTAGCAAGGATGGGAAAGCTGAAAGGAGCAAACCTCGACGAAAAAGTTTGCCTCACTTGGGAGGGGACAATGACATACCACACTCACTCAAAGCAATGGCTATCTCCGAGGATGGCGGCATTGATATATATTCTTGACATCACAGGTAAGATCTTCCTTGTTAGATGTTTTCTATTCGCACAAGTAGAAAAAATAACACTTTTCTTCTCTCACTTAGGTGGAAGTTGTGAATTGCAAAGATGCAGATTGTGCAAGTTGCAAGCTAAAGGGCTGTGGGCCAAAAATGTGAAAGGTGTTGGAAGTACTCGCCAGTTGATCAAAACAGCACTCAAGGGTGGTTCTGGCCTCTAATTCGGACAAAGAAGGAGAAGCCATTGTTGGCACATTCTTAGTGTTTAGGAGGTGTATTGCTGCAAGTGAAAGGAGGCACTCTTGTTGGGCTAGCCATATGAAGTATTGAGTCTTGGCAGACTAGTGGCCTTTCCAGATTTTTTTTGTACATAGTGGAGAGTTCCAAAATGGGATTTATTGTGCTCTCACTTTCTTGACATATTGTTGTTCTAGTATTGCTAAGTTTATACATGCAAGTTTCTTCTCTAGTTGGATGATATGGACTGGCTTGGCATGACTCAAATCTAGGAGTTCCTCATATTTAGGGTGACAATGGAGAGTAGCAATCCCACATATCCCACCATGAAGATCAATCCAAAGACCATATTGGGAAGTGTGCAGATGATAGTGTCATTAAGCTTCCACCATCAATGCTGGGGAGTCTAAAAAAGCTGTAATGATGCCAAACATGTTTGCTTGGCTTTATGGAAGATAGTTTGAAATTTTTGCATCCTATGTTCCAAAACTTTTAGGCCATAGAAGGCTCTTATCCAATCACAATTGTTAGCCATATGTTGTTATAGTGTAGGCTTCTGTGAAAGTGCATACTCCTGCTTTGTGTAGGCATAGATCATCGAGTTCATGATGCATGATCTAATTTGCCTAGTTGAGCATAGTGATATGCTAATCCTGGTGGCTGATGCGCTCATCCTAAAAGCTGATGCACTCATCCTAGCAGCTGATGTGCTCTACATCGGTGGATGTGGAAGTTAGGATTGTGATCTTGAGCTCTTGGATTATGTGGCACTGATGATTTTACTCACCTATGACTCCATCCACTTTCTTGGTGATTGTTTTGAGGTAACTCAAGACCTATGCATGATAATTTGTAGTTTCCTCATCTTCTACCAGTTGCATCAGCTTGTCAACTAGTTGCTTGCCTCCCTTGATGTATTGAGTGAGCTCCTCTATGAACCTTCAAACTCACTAGGTAGACTCGTAGACTTGTGTGCAAAGGCATGCCTAGCCTTGACCTTATAGTGTTACTGTGGCATCTGCTACTGCTATGGCTGCCTCATCTTGCTAGACTTGTCGGCTGAGGGTGTGTCACTGTTGGATGCATAGGTGGATTGGAGAAAACTTAACCATACTCCTCCAATTCACCTAGACCTTCTTTTGTAGCTTTGTCCTCTTTGTCCTATTGAGTTTCTTGGTTGTGATCTTCTTGGCCTAAACTCACCTCATTGACTGTATCTACAGCCAATGATGTGTTGGACTTTGTGGCCTAAGTTTTGGAATTTCTTCCATAACTTCGCATCTATCATTTGCCTAGTGTTATCCATTTGTGTACTTGTCACTTCTCTGATGCTTGAAGGAATTTGTATCAACATCGGAGTTGTCTTTATAGACATAGATGAGTCATGACTCTTTTCTTGATCCGAGCATGACATTTTATCACCGTACTTGTTGCATCCAACTTTTCTATGGAATGAACCCTAGAGGTCTTGTAGCTTGGATTTTCGGATCTAAGTAGAGTTTCCTTTTTAGGGGAGAATTTTCCTCATTAGAATTTGAGGCATTTTTGTTGTTGTAGGCAAAAAACTTGGCATTAGATGACCAGGAGACATAATGCGGTGTCAACAGAGATGCCTAAAAGAGATTTTGTGTTGATGGTGCAAGAGTGGAGTCAATGGCTTGTGGCGGTGGCATGAAGACAAAATCACTCTGCCTAATTGAGAGTGCGTTAGTGCGTTAGACCCAATAGGTGGCAATGATGGTGTTTGCTTTTGTGTAGCCCTAAGTGGTGTTTGAGCTGCCATACATTGCTTTAGAACTAAGCCTAGAGTGTCGGTGTATCTTGGCGAAGGTGTAGGCATAGAGTGAGTGAGAGGGAAAGAGCAAGAGGGAAAAAAAAACTCTTTAGCCACCTCCAAATTACCTTGCCTTACTAAGTTTTGTCCTTTTGCCCTTGTTTGCTTTTGTATGTAAATGTATTGTGGAATTTTTTTTTCCTTGTTAGCTTAGTAATCTCTGCTCATTAATCCTCATGGTTTATTGGCAAAATTTATAGAATGGGGCAAGAAAAATGTAGGCATTACTCTTAGAGTATCTACCCCTTCTTTTCTTTTCCTTTAAGTCTTGCATTGTTTGGAGATAATTTTTATAGGCCATACCAACAAGATTTTGAGGGAAGGCTCGTTCTAGATAAAGAAATATCTGTCCAATTTATTCCTTGATTTCTTTCTTTGGAACTTGTCAAAGAAAGCACTCAAAATATATGAGGCTTTTTTTAGCATAAAGATGAATCTTTCCCAAGGGATATGTATTTTCCCTCTATTCTAAATAAATAGATCCCTGTCTAAGATTATCAAGAAAGTCTACTCTTTTTATCCAATTCCACTGATCTAACTCTATGGGGAGATAGAAAAGCTTGGAAATAAAATCCTGAGTGATCATAATATCCCCTCCATCCATTTTAAAAGTTACCTTTACAAGATCCCATAATTGAAGAACCAATCTGCTTTTTTATGGTTTTACAAAGTTTGATATCACTTTATATAATTTTTCTATCCTTCATCCAGTTGGAAACCCTATCTATGCACTTAGGTAGCTCATCAAGATGAATCTTTGTGAAGGATTCACCCAGAAGTTTATCCATAGTTTTGTACTTTAAGATATAGATAATATTTATGCTTATATCTTCATGGTACTTTCTCAAATAGTTTAAATTACTATTACAGTATCGTCCCCATTTAAAGTGTGCACTTAAGCCATTCCTGGAACTAATATCTTAGACAAAATGAATGGACCATCCCAATTTATCTCAAATTTATTTCTAAGAGCATATATTTTACCTTGATACCAAAGGACTTTATCTCTTGGTTCAAGCTTGCAAGAGATTTTCAATTGTTTGTCATGCCTAGCCTTTTTAGCTTTTTGAATTACATGTAAACTTAAGCTCATCTAAGTTTTTTATTTTGGCAAATCTTTGCTTAAAAGCTTCTTTTTTGTTTAAGCCATTTTTAATTGCAATATGCAAAAAAGGAATTATAAATTCCATAGGTGTTAAAATTTCCTAGTCATAGGTAAGATGAAATGGTGTCATGCCTGTGAATACTTTATATATAGTTTTCTAAACTTATAAAGTATCTAGAATTTTCTCAACCCAATCTTTTTTATTATCCTTTACAATCTTTATTAAAATATTTTTAAACACTTTGTTAGTAGATTTAACCTGACCATTCCTTTAAGGGTAATATGGCATAGATTTTTTGTGCTTAAGAATGAATTCTTGTATAAAAATTTCTTTTGTTTCATTGATGAAATAGATGTCTCTATCTATGACAATCTTGTTAGAAAAACTAAATCTTACAATGATATTTTCATAAAGAAATTTGGCAATATTAACAATTGAGGCTTGTTTTATAGGTATAGCTTTTGCCTATTTAGTCACATAATCAATGGCAACTAAAATGTATTTGTTCTTTTTATTGCTTCTCACCATAGGATCTATAAAATTCAATCCCCATTTATAAAATGTTTCATATGGATAGGTAGGATTTAGTTTGTGAATTTGCTTTTCAAACACTAATTTATGTTTTTGGCAAATATCACAATTTTTGCAGAAAATTATTATATCTTTCCAAAGCATAAGCCACCACAACCCTACTTATAAGACTTTCCTAACAATGATTTCGTTTGCAAAATAGCCTCCTAGTGGGATTAAGTAAGTTTCCTTTAGGATTTCATTTTTTTCTTCTTGTTTATTAATACATCTTTTTAGTGTTCCATTGATGCTTAATTTATATAAGCACTCCCCCATGATAGAATAATGTCGTGTCCTCAAAACAGACAACTTCTTTTACTCTGACAAATTATAGTTGGGTGGAATTCTATTTATAGAGAGATAAATATGTATATCTTCCAACCAAGTGGTAGGCACAGAGATTGTAAATAAGTGAGCATTTGAGAATTTGTTTACCTTAGTATTAGATGACTTTCCTGTAGTGATATGGCTTATGCAATCGGCCTGTTCATGAAATTTTCTAAGTCTATATACTATTTCAAAATTATATTCTTATAATAGTAAAAACCATCTAGTTAGTCAAGTAGATATGCACAACTTGTTGATAAGATATAAAAGAGCTTTATAATCAACAAAGATAATTACTTTTGTTGCTAAAAGATAATGCCTAAATTTTTGTAAAGTGTAAATTACGTCTAAGGCTTCTTTTTTAATTATTATATAGTTATACTCAGTAGGATTTAAGCATTTGTTAGCATAATAGATAAGATGATCTTTTTGATCCCCTTATGTTTGGGATAATATTACATCTGTGGCAATATAAAAAATATCCAACTGTAGATGAAACTCCTTTGTTTAGTTGGGCTTAATAAATATAAATGCCTCTTTAAAGCATTATTTAATACTTAATAATGCTTCTTAACAACCTATTGCCATTCTTGCAATTGTCATCATGCTCATTGCAATTTGATAGGAAGTACTTTATTTTGCAACTACTATAAGCAAAACAAATGTTTGGTTCATAAAGGAACTTAGATCACCATTAAAGGGTAAGAGTTGTAAATTTAGTTTTTTTTCCTCCTGTGGGGAATCACTTTAGTTATTTTGTATTCCACTACTCTCAATTGAAGTAGAGGCATTTCTTACGTGCTAATGCTGCCAAGGAGGAGTAGCATATGAATTCATGTATTCCAAGCTTTTCTCTAGCTTGGTTGAGTAATAATTTAGTTTGTACCATCATCATATATCCATCCTTTTCTAAAATCAAAGGAGAGAACTCACAATTGCATATTCAGCAATACATAAAAGAACAATCAAACTCAATCAAGCAAATGGGCAAAAAAAGAATATTTTCCCATATACACTAAAAAATAAAGCCAAAAATTGATACTATAATAAGCTTGGCATATTTGATGAACAGAAAAAGTTTTTCCTTAAAGATTTCTCCATGGAAACAAACCTAGGAGAAAACTATGATGAGTTGCAAAAGCTTCATCAAGGAAAATTTAAATTAATCGAGGAATATACAACTCGATTCAACAAACATTATAAACATTGTAAAAACTTAGTATCAAATAAAATGCACCTACGCTTATACATATAGGGCCTCAAGAAAATTTATCATGAATATGCTATAAAGAGAGCTTATATAGATTTTGATGACTTAAAAAAAGCCATAATTATCAACTAAGATTTCATAAAACAATATAACATCGTAAAGATGGTTAAGTCAAATAAAAGGACAACTCTTATAAATAAATGCAAACCAATCTCAAACAAGGGATTTGGTGTACCAAATGCACTAATGAAGGCTATAGCAAGGAAGAATGCAAACTCTAATTGATCAAGTGCTAATTTTGTGAAAAATAGAGGCATTTAATTAAGGAGTGTAGAACCTTATTTAAACAACCAAGAGACTAACATACAGCCCGAGTTAATAAAATAACACGTAAGAAAAACTATCCACTTAATGATAGAAGTTATCATAAGAGGAATGACTACAATGATAATCGAAGTGCAAGATGATTATTAAGATTATTTGCCTAGAGGTAATTTTCAAAATTGCCATGAGAAAAATAGATCTAAAGACTATAATTAGCCTAGAGAATACAATCAGCCAAAAGGTTAAAATAGGCCTAGAGATTATAAAAGGCTAAAAAAGTATGATTAATTTAAAACTCTTACTTACTATCCTAGGCTATATAATCAAGCTGAATCATCAAGAAAAAATGATAGATCCTCTAAGGATATACAACTTGCAATTAGGCATATTGAGGTAGAATGGTTAGATATAGAAGAGCTACTTAGCATCTGTGTCATGACTAAAGCCCAACAAAGAAGAGTTGAATTTAAAAGTTAAGATGAATGGAGCGATGATGAAGTAGAAATCAACTTAACTCTCAATGGCACCAAAAGAAAAAGATTAAGGCAAAAATTACTCAACAACTCCAAGACTTGCAACCACAAGTCAATTTGAAGAATGGTAATTCTAATATAAAAAGTCTCATGCCTTTACAAGCTGATACAAATTTACCACTAGTGAAAAACAAAAATTCTATATTAAAGTTAAATGGCAAGAATGAAAAAAGGCAGTGAAAGACATTTTAAATGTTAAAAATACACTCACTCTAGGCTAACTTCTCACCATAGTATCTTACCTTAGAGATGTATTGTTTAAAAAGCTCTCGCCTAAGAAGGAAAAAACTTTAATCCCATCTATAGCCATTGTAATTAAGCTAGGGGATTGTGATGATGAAGTTGTTATAATTAATATAAATATTAGTAAAAATTTATTATTTGGAACTCTCATCAATAGTGGCTCAAACATAAATATTCTGAAAAAAGTATTTATAAAGAATTAAGACTATGCCCAATTCATTTAATGTATAAATGGTAAATGATTAAAGCGTCAAGCCTATTGAAATTATTAGAAATATTTTAACCATATTTATGCTTAAGTATAAATATTCTAGAAGAAATTTTTTGTGAAGAATTAAGCGTAGACCTGATTTAACTAGCCCCATTTAATGTATGAATGGTAGATGACTGAAACATAAGGCCAATTAAAATTATTAGAAATATCTTAACCAATGTGATTGGCCTAAAGTACAAACTTAATTATATCATGCTTAAAATGACACCATGAAATTTTGCCTACAAAACCCTACTATGTAGACTTTGGCTAAAAATTGCTTATATAAACCAAAACTAGAAAATAGTTTTTTATGTATAGAATAGGGCAACCAAAAGAAATCTATGCCCATTACTTCCACTATACAGTTGAAAAGGAAAGATTGACCCCTTAAAACTGAATTTTATGAATGGGAGGAAAGATTAGACGATTTCCAAGAACAATAAATTTTAAAAGTTTTCTTTAAAATTAAGCTAATTTCAAAAGTTGATCTCTATCCAATACTCAAAGAAGTACTTAGGCAAGAAACTTTTAACCAAAAATTAACTCGGCTATAAAAGATTTCCTCTAAAGGAAGATATTGCTTATAAAATTGATCAATAAAAACATTATTGTAAGCGACTAATTTTTCCATTCTACTTTAATCACTTAACCACACCTTCGACCACTTGAAGGAGTCTCACTCACAACCTCCATAAGTCCTATTTCAGATTTGGGCTTGTTAGCCCCGAGAATGGCATCCTCGCCACTCAACCTTTGCACTTGGTCTAAGTGCTCCACGTATCCCATCCCATGACCAACACCCCAAGGTACCACCGATATATCAGCCCGTTACACTAAGGCCATGCCCATTCACCTTGGTCACACCGGTGGTCTGACACCACCTCCATCACAGCCCGTCTCTCAAAGACTGGCCATCTGTTCATGAGTGATCATCCCGGATCCACTCTTTAGCATCCTTAGGATGCCCATAGACATGGGGAATAGCCTTCCCCAATATTCCTTTTCCAATCCTCACCAAGTCCCTTTCTACTTATGGCCGTGTTCGCCAACACTGTCACTGGGTCGAGGCTCATAGGTCCGACCACCAAAGTCCCATGGTCTTCTGGGACTTCCTCAGCACCCAACTGTATCCTTGGTCACTACACCAGAGGACTACTCCTCTTCCTTTCCACAGTTTGGGCCTTTGGGACAACATTTTGGAACATCGTGGCCTTACGTGAGCCTCATAGGTACTCTTCCCGCTTTCCACCTTTAGGTGCTCTAGCCATGGGCTTAGAGCGAGGTTCCGTTGAGCCACGCCTGGTATCCAAGTAGGTAGTGCCACCCACACTTGGATTGGGAGCATCGGCCAGTCGATCTCCTGGGGGAACTAGAGCTGGCTCTTGAATACTTCACCAAGCTACCCCGCTTGTCAGTCTGTGTTCACTCTAGTCTTGGACTTCCCAGTGGGCAACTCATCACCCAACATTGGATCTGGCCTTCTTAGGCCAAACTGGCTCCACTGCAGTCCTCCCCCTTACTATACTTTTGGAGCTCGAGATGAACGCTTTGGGCTTTCACCCACTCAGACTCAAACTCGAACTCGGACTCGGACTCGGACTCAGACTTGCACTCGGGCTTGGGCTTGGACTCGGCCTTGGCCTCGGTCTTGGTCTCGGTCTCGGTCTCGGTCTCCATCTCGAATTCCATCTCGGGTCCATCTCGGACTCCATCTCGGACTCCATCTCAGGTCCATCTCAGACTCTATCTAAGCTTTATTTTGTTAAAGTGGGAATTGTCATTATCCCACTTGTAAAATAAAGTTTCCAAACCTTTATATAGCATATAAATATAACAAAATTCAACTGCATTGAGGCACATGCCATTTTATTTTAAACAAGAAAATGTCTACTCAATCACTTCTCTTCCCCCTGCCACTGCTTCACCTCTCTCTTCTCCTTGTCATCGTCGTCCAATTTCTTTCTATCCTTTTAATATTGGCTCAGTTGCTCTGAGTCTAGGTGGAGCCCAAGTCCCCATTCAATCTTTACTTTCCCCTTATTAATAAAACAACTTCGTAGACTCCCAGTAACATGCTGTAATACTTTTAGTATAATGCAAATCCTCTCAAAGAATTGTCTTTTAATATTAATACAATGGCATGGAACCCCATGCCATAATAAGTTACATTTTTAAATAAATACATGCCATCTCAGACTGTTATTTTTTGCCTCCAACGCCTATACAATAATCTTGAAATTTCATCACTCTCCACACTATCAGGATTTAAACCCAATAGTAATGCAATCTCTTCTCTAATACGTCCACGCTCATGTTTAGTGGTCGAAGAACCCATCCGGTTGAGCAGATTATGGAGATGCGAATAGTGCTTGGCTAGACAATATACATACCATAAATGATGACTGGTGTCTATCCGATCAAATAGCTTCTAATATACCGTTCCATCTGCCATTTGGTTGATTTCTGCAGCCACCTCCTGGACTGGCCGGTTCTCTATCACCATCGCTCCAAGCCGTTTTGCAAGGTCCCCCAGAACATACGGTTTCTTCTCCCTAGTTTTCATACTGCAAGAGATGGGGTGCACGCATGTTTGCTGCAGTTTTAATCGGCGAGTCATCGATGATGAGGATTTCACTTGACCTAGCAGTCCGGTTCATCACTACAGCCTCTGGCTTGACGAAGATGGGCTTGCTACCTCTCACATGGACCATAGTCAAGCAATCCTCCTGCGTTAGGAGAAAGTCAAATGGTAATATTACTCGCCTCTGATCGTGCATCATCTGTAGCAACGTTAATGCATTATGGCGCATCATGGATGTCCAATTTCCCAATTGCAAATTGAACCCGGCCCTCTGTTTTAAGTGTCGCATGGTCATTATTAGATCCCGCAGTTTCTCTCGTGTGATTAATGTGAATCTGTCTCTTTTGACCAACTTGCGACCGCAGGCTTTGGAGGGTGCAGTGACATTCGAGGACGAGCCACGCTCATGGGAGAAAAGGACACCGTTCAGATCAAAAACGATACAGTACCTTCGCCGTGACTCTGAAATGAAATGCGTCAGCATAAAAAATGGTACAAGTCAATTTTACCATCTACAATATTAGCGAATGGTGCTTCCGATGGTTGTTGAGAGGGTTTTGGTCGAGGAAACGTGAAGGGCGGAAATACTCTCCTCTGCAATGTGGGGTCAATTGCATCCGATGGCGTGTGGGCACATGCCATTTCAGCTGTAGACTCTGGTACAACTGGCTCAACAGTGGCATGGGGTGGTTCCGATGGCGTGTGATGACATGCCATTTCAGCTGGTGCCTCCGTTGGCAAAGTGGACATGACCGAACAGGCAGCAGGGGCGGTGTAGGGAGGTTCCAACGGTGCGTAGTCAGACGATTGGGCACACGTTGAGTCCGTTGGAAATGAGGATACGACCGGCTCGGCGGCTGGGGCAGCCTCATGCGGGTCCAATGGCGCCTGGTCACCATCAGTTGGATACGTGGACAAGATTGACTCAGTGGTATGGGCAGCATCAAGTGGAGCGTGGTCAGCTTGCTTGGCGTTGATATGGATAGTAGCCTCCACCAGCTCTGATGACTCTTGCAGGCAAGTAGAGTCCACTGGTGGATCCATATGCATGTCCAAATATCTCCCTTCGATGAGATGGTATCCTCCCGTGCTACTAAAAATAAACTCATTAGCACATTGAATCGACTATACTGTATTTACCATCAACTGCTATTGAGGAACTAGGACCGATATCACTTGGGCGCACTACTGATTCTGAAGGATTGGACATACGTTTCGACCCTTGCTTGGCACTATCCTTCCTCGACACTAAAGGCTAGAGTTTGTATCTTAATTCAACTGAATAATCTCTACTTACCACTACCTCACCACGTAGAAGAGCATTAGCCACTGTCAGAAGGTCGTCGTCGTCTAGAGACCACGAGAAACGCAAGGCGTTGAGCTTTAAATCATTGGGCTTCCAGCCGTCCTCCACACCCATTGAGTTTAGCAACTCCCCGTCATGGTACCTCCTCAGTATATCTACCCATTTGTCAAAAACAACTTTTGTCGTGAGTAGAATGTTATGGATGCTAATTGTGTCATTGACCCCCAGTGTTTTCAAGAGAAGACTTGAGAATTTCTGCAATGGAAATGGCGTGAGGCCACATGCTATGCCACATGCAACGAGGCTTACCTGCCAGGCGCTAGTTGCTAGTGCACGTCCTTGTCCTGGTTTTTGTGGCTTCTTCAGTTGAACCTAGAGCTTCCGTGTTTGTGCCAATGTCTCGTGCAGACCCGATTTGTAACACATTTCTTGCTTGACATTCTGCGCGTGGGAGATGTATATGATAGATCGGAGGGGCGAGTTGCCTTTTATCAGGCGGACAACTCTTGTCTTGAAGACTTTCTTCACCTCCTCGCCCACCATAATATCCATAACTATCTCTTGCATTGCCAAGCTAGAATGCTGCCCGGAGACGGCATAGAATCGGATGTTCTGATCGTCCAACACCTTCCTATTGATCAAGTCTAGAAGCCTCGTCTCGCCCTTCATTGTTCGGTAGTAGGGGATCACGTCTGCGATGTTGGGTGTTACTGGACTTGCCAGCATCTTCTGCTTCAGTTTCTCCACCCACTCATCAGATACTAGCCTGTGGTTGTATTTGCTTTGGATGTCGATGTGGCTCACGTCGATTGTATATACTTTGTTGGAATAGTAACAAGTACTATTATCTGCGACGATTTTTGCTGCCTCTTCTTGCTCTTTCTGCTCTTTGCAGCTCTTCTTTTTGGTGGGTGTAGTGTTCAAACCCGAGGCAATGGCATCACCGAGTAGCTTCTTTTTTGGAGCAGGAGAGTCGGATGTCGGCTTGAGCTTGACCACCCTTTTCTGCTTCGGGGTAGTTTCCAGACCGACCCCCTTCCCCTTCGCTTCGCGAACTGGAGTCACTCTCAACAGCTCAATGTTGGAATATAGTTTTTGAACATCGCCGTAGGTGAGGTCCGTGGATTCCATGTGATCTTCATAGACCCGCAGCATCTTTGAAATTGTGGGCCTCCTGGACAACCTCTCCCTAGCTCTCTCTAGGAATTCCTCATAGCCGCTGCCCCCCTCTGGGAAGCCACTAGGATGTGCAAGGTGGATCTTGAAGGTGGACGCTGTTTCTACCACAAGTGCCAGTCCATATTCTTGCATGGAACTGCATGGAGTGTCTGTCACTTGGATGAGGATCCCCATGCATTCTTTTCTCCCACCATCTGTGTTGTACAGCCTCAGATCCTCGCCTTCCATCCCGAAAGTCCAACTGGTGAGCTCCTCCCCCTTCTCTACATCCACATTGACAGTGGCTGGAAGAAGAACGCAATTCCTCGCCTGTTTAGAAATGCACAACAATTAGAGCTGACAGATGAAAAGCTAGCAGCTGGAAATAAAGTGAGGTCACACGCCATTCACCACTGCATCAGATGTCTTGAGGCTGCATCCTAAGATGGCGTGAGGCTACACGCCATCTGTAACCAGACTGCACTCGAGAGCCCAATCGGTGCATGCCAATGTTGCTACTGAATGGCATGTGGCCTCATGCCATTTTCTACTTGGCCTAAAAGACTTACCAATTGAAGCCGAATGGAGGCGTGACAATCGAGGCCGGACTCGCTGGCGAATGTGCACTGTGTGTGCAGCGGATCGTAGCAGCAAGGCTACTCTGCCACTTACAGTTGGAGAGTGGCGCTGAAATCTCCCGGGACGCCAAGTGGGCTGCGTGTGGGTGGCAGAGTGGGCGGTAGAGTTGGCGGCGAAGTTACAAACTGGGTGTGTCTTGAAGTGGACGCCGATGCACACAAGCGCGATGCGAATGCGAGTGGACGCCGATGCACACGAGAAACCTATAGAGAAGGTAGATGAGCGCGAATGTGAGCGTGATCGCAAGTGCGAGCGCAATGCGAGCACGAGTGTGCGAGCGCGAGTACGAAGCAAAATGCAAAACCTAACCTCACACGCGCGAAATGTCACGACAGTTGGTAATCCCGCAACGTCATCATTCCTCGGACTTGGGCGCCACCATTAATTTCTGGATCGCCACGTGCATGCATGCACGTGAAATCCAAAAGAAATCCGCAACGTCATCATTCCTCGGACTGCATGCACGTGAAATCCAAAAGAAATATCATGATTGGGATATCATTTAATACCCTCGCTATATTTATACCATGCATGATTGGATATTCCAAAGCATCTTGTATTTCCAAAAATGCAAGATGTTCAACTAAATAAAGAATGGTATACAATGTCCTTCTTGATGACCCTGCAAAGAAGCATCTCGATCGGACACCACATGAGACCACACGAGCCTTACAATGTTTCAGGGGCATTTGCCATAGATCCGACCGTTATTTTGCTCCAAGATTTTACAGTTTGGTGTGCATTGACCTTTCTATTGACACTGCAAAGGGACATCACAATCAGATGTGGGATCACAAGAAACTAACTTCACTAACTCTGGTTTCACCAAGATCTACGTAAGGAGTTATGAAATGAAAGGACCCTCTCTATTGAAATGTGTTTATGGTCCTAGAGGCATTGTGACATATCAAAGGATTTTGCATCAAGTTCTGTATTTGCATGTTTATCAAGCTACTGAATTGCTAAACCCTAAACCCTAAACCCTAAACATGTGGCAAATGCTGCGTGAAGAAAGATGCCCTTTCTGGGCAAATGCTGTAAGAGGCAGATGCCGAGCAGTTACACGGCGAATAATCTTGGCGCGGATCGCTGACATGGCATGGCAAAGTTTGAATCACTGACATGGTACAGCTGGATCGAGGCAAGGACATGATGTGACAAAGTTCAACGTCCGACAGCAAAGTTTAGAAGCTACTCAGTTTGAAATTTGTCAGAGGAATTATAAGATCTGGTTTGTCAGAGGATTTGATGTGACGTTCAAGCGTGTGGGCTCATGCAATTTTGATCCCAAAAAATGCACAAAAAAATGCTCGGCGTCATCTGGCGTTATCTCTTGAATGGCGTGGGGCCGCATGCCATTTTAAGGGGCACATAGGAGTATATTCCTAGAATATTCTAACACATGTGAGATTTTTTTAAGTTTTCTGGAGATCCAACCGTTAGATCGTAACTAGATTTTACAGAATGGTATACAATGTCTTTCTTGATGACCCTACAAAGAAGCATCTCGATCGGACACCACATGAGACCACACGAGCCTTACAATGTTTCAGGGGCATTTGCCATAGATCCGACCGTTATTTTGCTCCAAGATTTTACAGTTTGGTGTGCATTGACCTTTCCATTGACACTGCAAAGGGACATCACAATCAGATGTGGGATCACAAGAAACTAACTTCACTAACTCTGGTTTCACCAAGATCTACGTAAGGAGTTATGAAATGAAAGGACCCTCTCTATTGAAATGTGTTTATGGTCCTAGAGGCATTGTGACATATCAAAGGATTTTGCATCAAGTTCTGTATTTGCATGTTTATCAAACTACTGAATTGCTAAACCCTAAACCCTAAACCCTAAACATGTGGCAAATGCTGCGTGAAGAAAGATGCCCTTTCTGGGCAAATGCTGTAAGAGGCAGATGCCAAGCAGATGTATCTCAGGCTAGCGAAGGGGACAAACAAAAGCTAGCTATAAACATGACAGGATGCAAATAGATTACTAGGCTGGTTCTGCGAAAATCAAAAACCATAATTGAAAACATTGAAAATGCAAAAAGAAAGGTTTATAATATTTTTGAATTTTAAGCAACCAAAGGAATGTAAGTAGGGCATGTGTTTGTAAGTTTAAAAATGCCTCAACCACTTAAATTCCCAAGTAAATAAAGCTGTTTCTATTTTTGGTACAGGTAAACTTTATAGCGTGTGGGCTCATGCAATTTTGAACCCAAAAATGCACAAAAAAATGCTCGACTAGCATTATTCTTTGAATGGCATGTGGCCTTATATTACCATAAATGGACGTACACACACAGCATAATTATTCCTTTACACGGCGAATAATCTTGGCGTGGATCGCTGACATGGTATGGCAAAGTTCAAATCACTGACATGGCACAGCTGGATCGAGGCAAGGACATGATGTGACAAAGTTCAACGTCCGACAGCAAAGTCTAGAAGCTACTCAGTTTGAAATTTGTCAGAGGAATCATAAGATCTGGTTTGTCAGAGGATTTGATGTGACGTTCAAGCGTGTGTTATTTTTGAATTCTCGAACTCATTCCTAGGTCTATCATTTTTGTGCGCCGTGTTCTTGGTTTCGCTGAGCGCAATGAGCGCTGCTTGTGTAAGCGGCGTTGTGAGCTGTGGTTTATGCGTCTACGAGCGGTTGCGGCATTGCGAGCGCCATTGCGAGCGGCAGTTTATGCGAGTGGCAGTTTGTGCAAGCGACGCTACGAGCAGTTGCGGTGTTGCGAGCGGCACTACGAGTAGTTGCAGTGTTGCAAGCGGCACTATCTTTGGTGTGGCTACCGCTTCCTCTTGATATTCGGCACTTGTGCTTCCTGGTATGTTCACCATGGAATGGCTTAGGACCACATTTAGAAATGGCATGAGGCCACATGCCATCTTGGGCCCTTGCAATTTCATGGCTAGCATATTGTCATGTATGTTTTTACTTGCCTGCAGTTGTGTATATATCAAGATGGCATGAGGCCTCATGCCATCTTGGGGCCTTGCAAGTTCATCACTAGCATATTGCCAATAGTTTCTTTACCTGCCTGTAGCTGTGTGTTTATCAAGATGGCATGAGGCCTCATGCCAATTTTGTGAATGCGAAATTTCACGTGGGTGTCAATAGCATGTTTGAATAATGGCATGTGGCCTCATGCTATTGAGGTTGTTTGGTATGTTATGATTTAGGCCATTCTCCAATCATTTTTTGTATGGTCTTAACTTCTTTTCTGCACTTTCAGAATGGCCTTTAGGGTTGGGGAAAAGGTTTACATTTTGAATGGTGGGAAGAGAGTTGCAAAAGAGACCCTTGTGTCTATGGATCGGAACTTTGTTATACATTGTCAAAGGCTTGGGGAAAGCAATGCTGTTGTATCAGTAGAGACTGTCTTCGATGGGAATGTGGTCGCTATTGAACAAGGAGAGATGGTTGTCGGGGTAAATGTTGTTGTTGCCTTGAAAAATCTTCAGAAGAAAGCAGATGTTGGGGACAGCACAAGTGTGACGCATGTTCCCTCCGTGGATCTTAAGAACCATGCTACATGGATTTAGGCAAAGTTGTTTCTAAACAACCCCGAGGGGGAGGTGGTAGCTGAGGGCTTAGCCACAGTTGTCGATCCAAGAGATGCGGTTGCTAATCAAGAATTGGGCTGGGATGATATTGGAGTTGGCGATTTTAGAGGTTGTTGACACAGAAGAAAACAGTCTAACTATTGGAAGCATTGTGCGGTGGAAATTGAGGCACTTAGTGTTTGAGAATGTGAAGGATTCACAATCAAACACCACTACAACTGATGACAGAACATCTCTTCATGGGAAAAGAAAGTACACCTTCCTAAAGCGCAGCCAAAGGGATCTGAGCAACGAACCGAAAAGGCAGAAAATGGCGATGGAGGTTAGAATGGTCTCGACAATTGCTTGTTGCAAGAGGAGGTGCTGTCAACATGCTGATTAGGATGCTATTGAAGAGGAGAGAGCAAGATACAAGACATTGTCCTGGAAGGCAGCTCGCAATTTTGTGTATGAGGCATTACGGTCATCTGTTGATGCTTCAGAACATCAGGTGGGGGGCATGGTCTTCCAGAGGGGTTTGGTCTGCATGAAGGCATGGAGAATCATTTATGGAGTCCCTCAAACCACATTCTACAGAATCAAAACTGAGTTCGAGGAACAAAGGGTTTAACAGGCAGTCCATGGGAACGACGGTACGCACAAAACCAGGGTCATGTTGTATATGGAGAGGCAATCTTCAAGAGGTTTGTCGAGACATGTAGCGAGCAGCAACCACATAAAACCTGCCTCTTGGAAGATGGAACACGAGACACCCAACGAGTTCTCCCTTCCATGTATACCAAGGGGGCCATATTGGAAGATGTGAATCGGGAACTCCAGAGTAATGGCTACAGGAAGCTGAGCCAATCTAGATTTAGTAGATTGTGGAGCAACAGGTTCAGGGATGTGAGTATAGGAAAGTACTCCAGCTTTTCAAAGTGTGACGAGTGCACTGCTATCAAAATGGCTTTGTCGAAGAATTCTTGCATCGCTCAAGAGCGAGAGACGTTAGTTAGAAGGCGGCTTGACCACAACATCGAGCAGAGAAGTTGCAGGACTGCATATTATCATAACAGGATTCTCTCCATTGAGAGACCTGACTCTTACCTCTGCATCATCCACGACAAAATGGACCAGAAAAAGACGTGCTTACCTCGACTCAATCCTGCCCCTAAGGCAATCTCTTCATCCATGCAGCTGCCTGTGTCTTTGTTTGGCATAATCGCTCATGGGCATGGTGCCCAGAACTATGGGAACTTCTTTGTACCTCTATGGGGTGGCGGGGGTGCAAACATGATGATTGCATCCCTAGCAAAACACTTAAGGTCTCTGCAAAGTGCGCAAACTGAGCTGAACGGCCAACCCTTGCATAAGGCCATTGTCGATCGAACCCCATACAGGGTTCAGCTGGAGGAGGAGCAAAGGCTTGCAGTATCGCGTGGGGCCCCATGCCATCCCAGTGAATATGTTGGCCGTCAGATTGTAAGGTTATCACGTGAGGCCTCATGCCATTCCGACGAGGCTGGTCGCCCGGTGAATGCACAGCCTCATCCAAACGAAGCAGAATCTCAAGGAAGTTCTTGCGGCCGATGTGGCCTTCCACCCCATCTTCTGCTCCAAACAGACAATGCTAGCAGTGAGAACAAAAACATGTACGTCTTCGCGTACTTGGCGATGCTTGTTGCCAAAGGCATATTTGAAACGGTTACACTTGGCTTTCTCATGGTTGGGCACACTCATGAAGACGTCGATGCCATGTTCAGTCACCTGGCAGAGTCCCTCCAGCGATCCAATGTCCTCACCCTCCCACAACTTTACGATGAATTCCAAAATTGCATCAAAGGCACTGTTGAAGCTGCACTTGTGATAGAGGTTCCAGACTTTAAGGGGTTTGTAAGATGCTACATCAGGGACGGATCCGAAACGTTGATTGGCCACTCCAAGCCTCTTCAGTTTCATTTCAGCATGCGTGACGGTGCTCCAGTGATGAGGTACAAGATGAAAGAATGGGACACAGTGTGGCTGCCAGTGGATGGCATTGAACTCTTCAAGAGAGATCCCATAACTGGGGAACCTATGATTCCTCAGGGTTCCCCACGGCCGATGCACCCGGATGGACTCAAAGACCAGGAAAGTATAGTGGCCGGGATTAGACAGCATATTGCCTTCTGGAAGAGGGGGTTGGTGTTTGGTGGAGAATCCTATTTTCAGAGGTGCAAGCCTTTGCTCGAATACTGAGAGAAGGTTATATCTGCTATCCAAAATGGGCCGGTTGTATATGAAGAATTGGAAGAGTCCTTTTGGCCAGAACCCAAAGCACCAGATAGTAGCGGAACAATGTCCTCTGGAAATGCAGTGACAGATAACGATGTTGAGGATCACTATTGTGGGCCGAGGAACAAGAAGCTAGATTCAGCATTCAATCCAGTACAAGTCTGCAAAGGAATGGTCGTGCTTGTCAGACCCAGTAATAAAAAACAAATGATATGGGTGGGGCGCTGCATCACTGATGCAGAGGAGGACGCGGAAACTAACTCCTTCAATGTAACTTCAGATTCGGCTTGTTCACCTTGACAATGAGATTTATTAAACAACCAGATGGACTCAGTCTGGACACAAAGTCACTGCGCTAGTCACCATGCCTCAGATATGTCTAGCCCCTAGACAAAAAACATATAATTTCACGTCATTTTCAAATACTTGAAAATTTGTACCTAGTCCCATTTTACTGAATAAATCCCACTTTAACGAAATAGAGCTTATCTCAGGTCCATTTCGGTCCATCTCGGACTCCATCTTGGGTCTATCTCGAACTCCATCTTGGACTCCATCTCAGGTCCATCTCAGACACTTCCACATGTCGTGTGTTGGTCCTTTTGGGTCCCTTTTTAGAGCCTCGCTTATTACTCGCTTCGTGCTCATTCCTCAAGCACTTTGTTGTGAGTTCCACTCCTGCTCTCGACCTTTCAAGTCGGAGCTTTTAATCCAAACGTGTTACACTCGTTTGGCTTTTGCTTCGGCCACTACCACATGGTGCCCTTCTGGCTCCACTTTAGGGCCTAGGGATTTTGTGTCTCACAACTCCACCACCCATAGATGAAGTTTGATGTCCTCATCGAATGGTAAACCCTTTTAAAAAGTAACACCTACATGTATTACCATTTCCATCCTTGGCACCTAGCCGATATTTGTTTATGGTTTGACACCGAAGGCTCACAATGCCTTGTCCATCCTCTAAGGAGCCTAACCTCTCCAACTTAGAGGCTCATTTGACCACTTGTGGTGGTTCTCTCCTTTTATTGGTTTAGCTTTCACTAAACCGGTTAGAAACACCCTCTCTAACTCAATTCCACTACTCATTCTTGAGTAGTCTCAGATTTTATTGACATAACCTTTGCACTTTGGAACTTTTTTAGTCTTGACTTCTTGAAGTCAATTTCTTAGGTGTCCCCGACACCTTTCATTGCATATATTGTGCAGCTCCCCTTCCCCATCTTTGGAAGTTCTCTGTTTGAGGGCACCATCATCCTCTTTCCCATTTTGGTGTGATCTTTGACACTAAGTTCCAGTTATCCTAATTTGTGCTAGGGCTGTCCACGTCCCTATCATTTGGCTACTTTACTGCTCCCTGCCTTCGGAGCTTCCACTTTCGCCAAATAGGAGCAATTGGGAATCCATCCATAGAAACACATTGCCTTTCCCACAATTCGTTAGCACCCGACACATTAGTGTTCTTGGCCTAACTTTGCGTTTTGGATTCTTTCCCATGATTCCCATTGCTCTTTTCTTAGCCACTAGTCTTTTGCTTCTATCCTTGATTGTTGCGCTCAGCAACATAGGATCGCTACCTCCATTTTCGAAGTATCCTTTCGGTTCCATAACAAAGACTCTCCTTTGGCAAGTCCAGAGGGTGTTCACCCCTAGTACGTCTCTTTAGCATCTTCTGCTATGGGCTTTATCCACGGCCCAACTTTGTGACCCTCCCATGGGTCTCTTATAGAGACTACTTTCCTCGAACTCACTATGCCATCGTATTGACATATCTCATTTCCCTTAGGTGTCCTTCCCACTTGGTCACCTTGACCAAGCCACACCATCATCAATAGTTCTAATCAACACTTTGAACTTGGAACTTTATCCCTTAACCTCACAAGGACTTTGTCCTTGGTTTGGCCATAAAATCACCTAGTGATCTAATCTTGGCACCTTAATAGGTTTGCCAATAGGTACTAGGTGTTTTGGACCTTTAAGTTGTTCACCATGACCCCGGGGGCATCCCTTACACTTGGCAGTGCACCCAAGCCAGCCCTTACAGCCAAGGGTCCATAGCAACTGAGATTAGGTGTCCCCATCTCACTCACCACGTCCTTAGTGCCACTCGCACCAAAGTGTTCAAGTTAGATATGCTAAGCCACACTAAGCAATCTAACCGTGCATCACGACTCCGAGGCATCCCTCTCTTGGTGGTGTGCCCAAACCAGTCTCCTCACTGAGAGTCCTTGACCACCGAAATATAAGTGTCCTCATATTCCAAACCATCACCATGCCCTAGTGATTTGGAACTCGAACCCAAGCACTAGAGGGTCGGGACTCGAACCCAACCTCCGTATATACATCTACGGATGGCATCGCACAGAATGCCTGGCGTGACTCCTCACACTAGTGCACCAACATGTACTTAAAGCATGCTATAGATCATAGCTTAGGAACCTAGTTCCTCCGCATTGCCAAGTCCTCTCGCTTGACAAGTTTGTGATCATACATGGACTCCTCCATACTCGGCCCCCATGGGCCACCCATTTTGAAGTTAGCACCTTCAACTAGGGGATTTGTCCCCTTGACTCGCCAATCTCGCGTAGCAAGTCATCCGGCCACTGTAACATGGTTCATGCATAAGCGTGAAAGTCCTTAACTATTGACTTTCGTTTAAAGCCCTCTCTTTGAATACTTAGGAACTACTTCCCCAACCTTGATAGCCTCGGATCATGGCTAGTTTCAAGACCACGCTTTTGCTGCACCACTCTGATTTTGCACGCTCTAGGAACTATTTACACTTGGCCTTTCTAGGTAGTAAGCTACCTAGAATTGTCTTTGGGAACTTCGAAGGAACTCTGTCCCTTAACTTGCTAAGGCTTCCCTTTTCGCAAGCTTTTTAGTTGCCATATAGTCTAACATGGACAATTCTATATTTTAGACTCTCCATGGCATCATGGTTGCTAGTAACAACATACTCGAGCACCCACTTGATCCTCCACTCCCAACTAGCATAAACACCTTTGGTTATGCTCTTTGATTCCTATAGTTTGGTTCTATCCCCTTACTACTTGTTTTGGCTTCACACCTTTCCTTCGGTTATTTGCCTCTAAACTAAGAGGATAGCTTTGCACTTTCTACCATGCCTTAGCAAGTATTTTTAGGGATGAACCTACCCGACAACCTAGGGAGTGGTTCCTCAATCCAGGTATACTCACTTTATAATCCCACACACCGGAATTAACGTTGTTGCTTATGGGCTTTTACATGCCCATCACTAGCCTTGCCAAAATTCCATTTTTTGCTTTGTCCAATTCGGGTATACAGTCTTCTCCCGTCTCCGCCACCTTAGACATTTGGATACCATCTTCTATCCACCATTCGCTAGGGATTTAGTCCCTTGGGCCTTATCCATTGCCCTCACGACATTAAACACCACCTCCTGGTGTTTTAGAGTGTTTGGGTGTCCCAAATGATGGCATCTTAGACAATGCACATTCCTTTTTACGATATTGATTTACTATATCACAACATAAGGAATTTATTCCGCATAAGGGTATATTTAACTTCCTTATGCCATTAAGATGTCTTGGATAGCTACCTTCTACCAGTTTAACAAATTATCTTGCACCTTTTGCTTAGTTGCCTCATAGTTGTCAAATCCTATAACTCATTGCTGGTGCTTCCACACCTCCATCATTGTTTTGGTCACCACACTCTACCACATGCCTTCTAGCTTAAGCTATGCCATTCCCATTTCCGTTGGGATTTCCTTTGGCAAGGGGTTCTTACAAACCCACTAACATAACTTCAAGGTATCACACCTTGGCACATTTGGTGTCTTTACACCATTGGCCCCATGAGCCTATCCTTATAACACTACTTATTAGTGTCTAGGTCTTTGCCAAGACCAATATGGTTGTTCCTCATGCTAACTATCCATTAGCACTGCACCATAGTGTTTGCACCCAACTCTGGGCCAAAGTTGTTTTCTTCTGGGAACATCTTTCCCACAACTTTAATATGACACATTCTGCCATCAATGAGATACCTATTGTTCTCATACTTGAATCTTATGATTCTCCCCATACCTCATGGGGCACCATACACCTTAGTCCAAATACTTCAACCAATCCTTTAAGATTATTCCTTGACTCTTATTTGAGTCATCCAGCTTTTTGGACTTTATCATTTGACAACTCGTGAGGTCCTACCTTTGAGGTGCTAGCTCACTAGAATACAACTTCTTGTATTCATGTCCTACTCACAAGGACCATCTTTGCAAGTGTTACTCCGACACTTGATTTGTTCTCTTGGGGCAACCTTTTGCCCCTTAGGACCACTTGTCCATAGGATGAGAATACCAACTCATCCTCTGAGTACACCCCTAACTCCTTAGGTTGTTCCAGCATTTATTAAAGGTAGCCTCGGCTACCATTTCGAGGACTTGTGTCCTCTTCTATATTTGACCTCCCATGGTCACCAATTCTGGTCTCAAATTTATGAGTACTAGCCTCAACTATATAAGGGTAATCTTGTGACTCCTTTATTGTTTTGGAGTTTGCATCTTTTCTGTGATCCCAACTATAGTTGTTTACCACAACTACATTAGCCTGTTTGCTGCGTCAAACACTCATTTGGATCACATCCTCAGCTCTCTGAGGAAACCCTTATATTGTTCCCAAGATCCCAAAGTCATTCCCTTACTGGCCCTTTTCCATCCACCATATTGTGCACAAGTTCATGCATGAACTTAAGTGGAGAGCCATGTCCTCTCGACATGCTACTCCTCAAGGATAGGTCCATATTTAGGACCTTCCAATTCCAATACAAGTGGTTATATACTTAGCCATCAATAAGAGCCGGACTAAGGAACAGCTCTGATACTAAGTTGTAAGTGACTAATTTTTCCATTCTACTTTAATCACTTAACCACACCTCCGACCACTTGGAGGAATCTCACTCATAACCTCCATAAGTTCTATTTCAAACTTGGGCTTGTTAGCCCCGAGAATGGCATCCCCGCCACTCAACCTTTACACTTAGTCCAAGTACTCCATGTGTCCAATCCCATGACCGACACCCCAAGGTTTTTTTCACAACGTATTTGTCTTGCTCATATGTGGTCCACCTTAAGAGATTTTTACTCTACAAAATTTTGTTGGCTATTAATCCAAATTCGGGATTAATCCAACACTTATTAGCCTAATTATCAGCAAGTATATTTCTACCTATGGGTATCCAAGCTTTATTGTGGACCATTAAAGTTCCTATAATATCTTCTTTGCCTGAGATTGTATAAAATTTTAGAAATTTTATTGTAGACAGAATTTTATAAATTCTTTGTAGGTTATAATACTCAAGATTTATGTCTAGCTCAAATAAGAAAACTATCTCTCTGTCTAGGAGGAATCCTAGTACTATTTTCTTTTTGTATAGGTAACTCAACCCTCGCTTACACTGTGTATATATAAAGTAATTTAAGTGTATTATCACACCTTCTTTAACAATAATAAAGGTACAAGAAGTTAGACTTCTATATATCTTGAGCAAAATTTTGTTAAATATCTCGCTCGGTAATTTATTTAGCTGTTTAAACAATTTCATTAAATCTATCATTTATTGGCCTAACTAAGCACACAAGATAGTTTAATTTTTGCTTTATTATACTTTTGTTTAGTCATACAAAGTGGGGATTAACCAACTTTTGTCTAGGTCTATAAGCAAAATATATCTTCTGATAAATATGGTGGATTGTTTGTAAATATTTTTATTATGTTTACCAAAATTCCCCTATTCAACTTCTATCAAGACAGTGGAGGGTCATCAATCCTCAATCTTAGATGCACAGGAGGTCCTTTCCTTTCTGCCCAAGTCTAGTGTGGTTAAGATTAATTCAATGCATGGTGTTTGATATGTGATAGCCAAATTCAGAATAGCTTGCCTGCTTCATAATAGGTATTACCCTCTGGCTTATAACCAACTTTGCACTTACAACTGTGGAATTAAAAAAGGTAGTCTATTGCTCTTTGCAAATTTTAGGTAAATTGAATCAACACTAGGGACTAATTTGAACAGGGTGTGGAGACCATTCTATGAAATTGCCTTATAGAATCAACACAAGAGTCAAATTTTTTAACACATGATAGCCTATTCTAGGTCAATTTGCTTGTAAAATGAGCTTTTCAAACATGTAATACCTAATTTGTGAAAGACTTTGCTTCAAATCTAAACAATTTTTTTTTAAGGTAAATTTTTCTCTAGCCTCTTTGCCAACAAGTGGTAATGGTTAATACAAGTCTTTGCTCAAGCTTGTATGATAGATTTTTGAGCTTTGCAATGTATTTCAGAATTTCTAAGAGTGTCTGAGGTTATTTCACCTTTTTAGACAAAACCCTTTTGTAATATCTCTAAGTTTTTTTTAGTTCTTTAGAGGTCAAAGTGATGGTAGTAATGTCTCCAAAACTAATGCTGTTGTTGGCTTGGAGAAGGAGATTGAGAGCTCCTTGAGAGTACTGCGTAGAGATTTCTCCAATAGACAGCAAGGGACAAGTGAGATTTCTAGCACAGCCTGTGAGCTACAATGGCATTGAACTGAACTAGTTCTCACTCACTGCTAGTGATGCTAAGGCTTCTGCCACCTACATGTTGAAGAGCTCTGTCAATTAATTTGCCTAAGTGTATTAGGCATAGAGCGGTTTGTGATAACCATTTTTAATTTTTCGACTTGTGAGTCTTATTTAAGTTTTATAATCTCTTGCAATATGTGTAGAATACTTAAACTTGGGATAAATCTACTTTCAAACCATATTTGAGTAGTAGGCAAGGCTAAATCAAAGCCTTGAGATATCACAATGTTCTAATTGTGATCTTACCTCTATTAAAACGTCATAAAATTTAGGTGAATAATTCCCCAATTTATTCTTCACTAAGATTGGCTTTAGCTCTCTTTAAGTTGGAGTTGAAGACAAGAGTTATAGGTGCCCAATTTCCTGCTTGTGTATGCTTAGAAAAATTATGACACACTGCTGAAAAATGTGTCCTCTAAAAACCTAAATAAGAATTTGCTCATAAGGAAAGAATTCTAGAATAGTTGGTTGTTTTTTTCACATAAAAAAAACTCCATTATTTCTTCTTTTGGATTTTTCTCAAGAAATTACTGGCAAAATAATTTAAACTTGAGTTTCTTGGCAATGTATGCCGTGCTTCAATTTCAACCTCATCCCATGCTCTAAGCTTTAATGATGATTGAGAAACTCTCTTTCTTGCGTTATTTGAGCACTAAGCCATTGCAATCACAAAAAAAGCTTTTTCATCCAATGTGGTCTGGGTTTGGGGCCTTTGCAATCACTGAAGAGATTTTCTTGTGACTCCTAGTGTTAAACATATTTGGAATTCACAAACAATTTTCTCTTAGCTATTTTTCAAGTTAAAGAGTGATGGCTTATCCCACTATGGTAGCCAAAAGTGAGTAAAGTTTTTTCTACCTGTATCTACGTTCTCACCCTTACTTGCAAAATAGTGACAAAGCAAATAGAGACAAGAATGTAGGAGAGAAGAATAAGAATGAAAGATATAGAAAAGAATGTAACGTCGAACCCTAAAGGCATGAGTTAGGATAAGTATATATCACTCTCTTAACTCTACTTTGCACAAACAGTTATAAGCGGGAGAAAAGATGGTTAAGTCAATGCAAATGTATACAACAGTAAGTGGGAAAATTTTTCAACACGTCTAAGTGTTACTTATATATTACATAATTTTATAACCATTCTTAACTACTTCACACTTATCTATAATAACCGTTGCTTAGGTCGGGTCTTTCTTCTTTAGATGCTGTCAAGACCCCCAATAAAATCAAGACTAGAAAATGCAGAAGACAAAAAGAAAAGCTAGTGGAGACGAAGAAAAAACATTAAACTAGCGTTGATTCAAATTGTGGAGAAGTGGAATAAGGCTAACTTATATATACTAGAGGTTGATGAAGTTCCACCACTCTTGGATCGAGGACAGCCTAAATATAGTTGAGGTCGAGGAGGCACCACGTCATCATTAGGAATGTGGTTTGAGAATCAGGAATCGTACGGGAAATCAGAGAGTTAGGAATAGGGAAGTGTCTCGAGAGTCAGGAATGTGGTCTATGGGTCAGGAATCCGGTGAGAGTCAGGAATGTGGCAAGAATTGGGGGATTCCTGACAGCACCCCCTCCTCAAGAACAAATGGAACGAGGACGTGAATGAGAACGAAGAGGAGGATGAGATGGGCGTCGAGGGACGGGAGATGGAGAATGAAAAGAATGAGAACTGGGACGAGAAGGATAGCAGTAGTGGAAGTCCTGAACAAGGTCAAGAGAATGAATCAGGTTGTCCACAAGTTCCCCAAGTGTGTTCCTCAGGGTCTGTAACCCTTCCAGTCTACCAGATAGTAGAGTTTAGACCATGAGATCTTGGAATCAAGGCCTCGTACGTAGACCCATCCTCGAGCTGCACTGGTGGAGGCGGAGAAATGACCTGATTTGGAATAGAACTAGGAATATAAGGCTCAAGGAGAAAGGAGTGAAAAATGGGATGAATTTGATATGAGGAGGGAAGTGCAAGGCGATAAGTGACAGGATTAATGATGGCAATGATAGGGAAAGGATCTAAGCGTTTGAAATCAAGTTTGGGACATGGCCTGGTGGTGGAGATATTTCGCTTGAGGAGACAGACTTTATCCCTAATATTGTAAGGGGGACAATCCTGATGATGGACATTGGCGAATGTTTTATGAGATTCCTAAGCACAATGGAGGTGGAAGGAGATGGAGTTGTGGATTTCTTGGAGGTTGGAGACAAATGCCTCAGAGTGGGGATTTGAACAAGAGGATTCGGATGGAGAAGGAAGTGAGAGATTGAATTGGGGATTTTGACTAAAGTTTGCAAAAGAAGGGGGAGACTCGAAGGGAGGAGTGAACGGAGTTGTTATAGGAGAATTCAGCAAGGGGAAGGATATCAAACCAATCATCCTAATGATAGTTAATGAAGCACCTCAAGAATTGTTCTAATGTCTGAATCGTTCGTTTGGACTATCCATTAGTTTGAGGATGATACCGAAGAGAGGTTGGCCTTCACTCTAAGCAACTGCAAGAACTGTTGCCAGAAATGAGAGATGAACTGAGGTCCCCAATCCAAAACCACATTTGCAAGAATCCCATGAAGTCGGAAAATCTCCCTGAATACCAGTATTGCCATGTCCTCACTCGAAAACTCCTTGGTACATGGCAGGAAGTGCGCCATCTTTGTGAAGCAATCCACCATGACTAAAATGTTGTTGAAGCCTCTAGAACTTGGAAGATCACTCAAGAAATCCATGGAGATGGATTCCCAAGGACTTGAAGGGACTAAGAGGGAACAAAACAAACTTAAAGGAAGGTGGCGAGGTACCTTATTCTAGGTGCAAGTGTCATAGAACGTAACAAAAGCTTTGATGTAGTCGTTTATGTGAGGCCACCAAAAGTCCTATACAACCAACTCATAGGTTTTCGTAATGCCGAAGTGACCAGCAGTCGGACTATCCTGGCACGCCATCAAGACCAACCTTCGAGTATCACCTTCATGAACATAAAGCTGCTCCTTAGTACAACAAGCCTTCTAAGAACTCGAACTCGTCAAATCGCCGACAGTTGGGAGTCATTGTGTGTCCAACCTGAAGATGGGGGGAAATGTCGCTGGCGAGGTCATTGGATTGAAGATTGTTTTTTATCACGTCCATCAAGGAGGGGTCCTGAGGGACTAGGGAAATTGCCATAACTTGAAGCCGATTAGCCTTCCTGATGCTTTTTCAAGGCGCTCTTATCTCAGTCTCAGGCCTGGTAATCTTGCCTTCAATCGACAGGATTAGGTTATCCTGGGTCCTTGAAGCTTTCCAGGTCTGTACTTGATAACAAAGTCAAACCGACTCAAGAATTGTGCCCACCTTGCTTGACAATGGCTCAAAACTAAGGAAGTGGCAAAGTACTTGAGATTTTTGTGATCTATCCGGCTCACCCCCTCCAAGAAACGATGCCACTTTCCAAAGGAATCCACGATGGCAAGGAGCTCTTTGTCGTGGATTTTGTAATTGATCTTTGCAGGCTGGAATTTCTGAGAATGGAAAGTGACCGGATGAAATTTCTGATCTGCTCCAAGTTGAGACAGCACAACACCGATGGCAAAGTTGGAGGCATCCGCCTCGATGAAGAAAGGTTGTGAGGGATCAGCATGGATCAAGACAGGAGCAAAACTAAAGGCTACCTTGAGTGTGTCGAAGGCTTGCTAGGTAGCAGCAAACCAAGAGAAGGGAACATCCTTATGAGTGAGATATGTGAGAGGAAGAACAATGTCGGAGTAGTGATCAATGAATTTACGGTAGAAGTTAGCGAAGCCATGGAAAACCTGAACGTCCGACATTGATTGTGGAAGCTCCCATTCGAGAATTGTCTGGACTTTGGCAGGATCCATCGTGATACCCTTAGGAGTGACAATGTACCCAAGGAACTCCACAAACTCTTATTCGAAAGAACATTTCTCAAGCTTCGCATAAAGGCCATATTCCCACAGCTTCACCAAAACCTTGTGCACATGCTCGTCATGCTCCTCCTGAGTTTTTGAGTAGATGAGGATGTCATCGAGGTAGACGATCATTATCTAATCAAGAAACTCTCGAAAGATGTTGTTTGCCATGTGTTGGAAAATTATTGGAGCATTTGTCAAGCCAAACGGCATGACAGTGTACTCGAGGTGGCCATAGCGGGTTTAGAACGCAGTCTTCCATTCATCACCAGGCCGGATCCGGATCAGGTTGTATGCTCCATGGAGGTCAATCTTGGTGAAGAAGCAGGCACTGCCGAGGCATTCCAACAGGTCCAAGATCAGGGGTAGCGGATAACGGTACTGAACAGTCACCTTGTTCAAACCTCGGTAGTTGATGACTAGCTGCAAACTCCCATCTTTCTTTTTGATAAAGACAGGTGCTCCAATCGGGGACTGCGAATGCTGAATGTACCCCGATGCAAGGTTCTTATCCACGTACTCTTTGAGGGCCTTAAGCTCAGATAGGGATAACCCGTAGATAGGCCCCCACGGAGGTGATGCTCCTTCCTATAAATCAATGGGACAGTTATAAAGCTAATGAATAGGCAGTACACTAGTTTTTTTCTTGTCAAACACATCCCCAAAATCATGATACTTCTCAAGAAGACTAACAGGAGAAACATGCAAAGCAAAACGGAAAACATTTTCTTCGTGAAGGAGTTCTTTCATAGTGATTGTGGAGATAGGAGGAGGCATATGACTGAATGGAATGATGGGACAGGGATACTATCCAATGTAAGATGGAAGAGAGAGAAAAAAAGATTGAGGGATAGAAAGCAAAGAGGGTGAAAACTTTGTAGAGTCAGGAACAGAACCTTGATTTGAATTTAAGGAACTTTACCTAATTTGGACTCGATGAACAACAGGGGAAGACATGGGAGAGATGAGCTGTAATTCCTTCCAACAAATCTGAGGCTGGTGTAGTTGGAACCAAGGAAGGTTGAGCACCATAGAGGAGGACTTATTGTTTATGATGTTGAAGGAGATATCGGTGACAGTGGACTGATGTGTACTGGAACGAGCAACGTTTCCCTAAGTGCAGAAGATGGAGACACAAAATCCCTGCCAATGCCTTCAACCCTTAGATCCCATATGGTAGGAGAAAGAGGAACGTGATGTTGGGCAGCAAAGTCCATGTCCATGAAGCAAGAAGTTGCACCCGAGTCCAATAGTGCCAAAGCCTTGAGTCCTGATTGTCCGGTGAAAAAAAAGAGACATGGGATGCAGAAGTTGCAAGAATTGGTGGTGGCTTTGATGAAAAGTGGTGAGGAGCTTGATAAGGAAGAAAAATGATTTTTATTCGGGGAGTCCAAATAGACAGCTCCTACTTTGTTTAGACAAGGTTATTTCCTAACTACAACAGAGGTGGACTTTGAGGCAGAGTGAACTTGAGCAGTTGGGGAGGCTTCTTGGGACGCACAGCTGCTCTGTGATTATGATCAACACAGTAGAGGCAAAGATTCTGAGATACTTGATGTTCCTTCTCAGCAGGACTCAGCTTCCCTTTGATGAGTCGAGGAGTACCAGAAATATCTATCGGGACCGAAGCAATAGGTCAAGAGTATGCCCCAAAGACTCAAGCTGGGATTCTTGAGTCTTGGACGGGAAAACGGCGGCACAATGACTTTCCTGACAATATTCAAAGAAATTATTATAGCTTTGTTGATGGTGTCTGAAAAATTCGTGAGATCCTCCATGGTGAGCAAAAAATCCTTGACACAATTGTTGAGGCTAAAACAAAATTGTTCAATCAGGGCCAGCTCATCCCACTAAGTGTCCAAGGCAAGGAGTTGGAACTCCATAACATAAATCAAGGTAAGACGAGACCCCTGAGAAAGACGTCTTATCTTTGTGGTGGCAACCCAAAACATGCTTCGAGCTTCTCTTTGAACAACTGAAGATCTATAAGCTCCAAAACCATGACCCCTTTCATGCTCTTCTCCATGAGAGGAGAAAACCATGACAAAACTGCACCTTCCCGATCGTGTCGATTTGAGACTCGGGAGTGGGGTATTGCCAATGTTGAAGTGTGAAGATTAGCTCCATCTAATTCAGGAATCTGCAAAGCTCCAAACGCTTTCCTGAGAACTTCACCGGGAAACTCATCTTCAGTTTAGAAACTCTACTTGATCCTTGAGCCAAAAGTGAAGCAAACTCCTGTTTCATGTGAAGAAGGGCTACCTTCAATTTGGTATTCTCATACTAGATTTTTGTAAGGACTTCGCTGAAGGAATTAGGACGGCTTGGAGACTCCATCGGCAAAGAAGAAAGAAAAGGGGGAAAAAGGCAAAGGCAATCAAACAATCAAAATGAGCAAAAGCAAAAGAAAAAAGCACAATCTGAATCAAACTGTCAAGATCCTCAACAAGATCAGAGACAAAGAGAAATGCAGAAGATAAAGAGAAAAGCTAGTGGAGACGAAGAAAAAGCCTTAAACTAGCGTTGATTTAGATTGTGGAGAAATGGAACAAGGCTAACCTATATATACTAGAGGTTGATGAAACTCCACCACTCTTGGATTGAGGATGGCCTAAATATAGTTGAGGTCGAGGAGGCACCACGTCATCATCAGGAATATGGTTTGAAAATCAAGAATTGTACGGGAAATCAGAGAGTTAGGAATAGGGAAGTGTCTCGAGAGTCAGGAATGTGGTCTATGGGTCAGGAATCCAGCGAAAGTTAGGAATGTGGCAAGAATTAGGGGATTCCTGATAGCACCCCCTCCTCAAGAACAAATGGAACGAGGATGTGAATAAGAACGAAGAGGAGGATGAGATGGGCGTTGAGGGACGGGAGATGGAGAATAAAAAGAATGAGAACTGAGACGAGAAGGATAGCAGCGGTGGAAGTCCTAAACAAGGTCAAGAGAATGAATCAAGTTGTCCACAAGTTCCCCAAGTGTGTTCCTTAGGGTCTGTAACCCTTCCAGTCTACCAGATAGTAGAGTTTAGACCGTGAGATCTTGGAATCAAGGATGTCCTAAAGCTCGTACTTAGACCCATCCTCGAGTTGCACTGGTGGAGGCGGAAGAATGACCCGATTTGGAATAGGACTAGGAATATAAGGCTCAAGGAGAAAGGAATTTGATATGAGGAGGGAAGTGCAAGATGATAAGTGATAGGATTAATGATGGCAATGATAGGGAAAGGAAATCAGAGGGAAGTGTCTTGAGAGTCAAGAATATGGTTTGCAGGTCAGAAATCCGGTGAGAATCAGGAATGTGGCAAGAATTGAGGGATTCCTAACAAATGCCTAAACTTAGGCATAACTCCATTTCGCCTAAGCTTTTTTCTTTTGCTCTGCATGGAATGATATACAAGATAAAATATTTACCTCTTCATCAATTTTACCCTACAAAAGTCGTATGGTTTTGAGATCACATATGGGAGATAGGAAATACCCCAAGTAAAGATAAAGACTTATAAAGGTTGTGAGTGAGACTCCTCCAAATGGTTAAGGCTGTGGTTAAGTGATTAAAGTAAAATGAAAAATTTAATCACTTATAGATAATTTATTGTATCCATTAAACACCCTCACTATTATGTCTCATGTGTTAATCCCATTTAATCCCATTAATTGTTTATGGAAAGTGTCTACATTTGCTAATAAGTATATTTACAGAATCTAGAGATTGTCTTAATGTTATTCCCACATCTAAATTCACAATCTAGTGCCATAGTAAGTTTTTGTGATTGTCCCCTCGAAGATGGTCTTAGAAATAAATGTCATCTCAAGGTTGCAACTACTTGCTACTTTTTAACAACATCTTGTAATTTACATTCTACATATTCTTACTGCACTATGGCAAGGTTGCCTATTTAAAATGCTCAAAAACAATTTAGTTATAAACCTTGTCTTCTCCATTTTTTACTATCCAAAGAACTATACATTTATATAGTATGTATTAGGTAAGACCTTAATGTGCCATTTTTGTCATTATCATGCACATCCTCCAAAGCCTATATAGCAATAGTGATGTTGTTACTCTTGTGCTTTGGCAATAGTGGCAAAGGAACTTCATTAATGATTACTAGCATGATATACACTTTGCTACACATTATCTTGACATATGCTTCATTTGGCTTAATGTAAAATCATGGCTTAAACAATATAATATAAAACTATGGCGACATTTCTGGTGGAGCAATGATTGATTAACCACCTAATAACCCTTAACCAATTGGAAAAAATGGTGCATTTTTGTTCATAAATGTCACGAATGTGACTTTGGGTATCGAAAGTTACCTGTCGACCAGTCTTTACAGACACTCTTACCTTACTGCCACGACGGCAGGAGGTCGGTATTGCTGGACCCTTTATCAGTCCCTCTTGTGCTAGTGGAGTTAACTGGGCATTTCAAGTGTACTTAGACCGGACGAGCATAAGGACGGAATTCCTACATGTTATTAGCTAAGCATACTTAGCCCGGTAAGGAGTTCCCGTCTCGTTATGTCTTGCACTGGCTAGTGACAAGAACCCTCGCGTATTGAGATTGGTCCCTCAATATCGCTGAATGATAGCTTACCGTGTCTGCCAAACACCCTCGCTATCATGCCCTTTGTGTTAGTCTCATTTCGGTCCCAAATGCTATTTATGGAAAGTGTCCAGATTTGCTCATTTGGCATATCTACGGAATGTAGAGGTTGGTCTGAACACAATGGTGTTCGTCCCGTGTCCAAATTCGCAATCTAAGGACATTCCATATTTGGTAAGTTTTGAACTTGTCCCAGAGACTAACTCCTGATACTAAGGGAGGCTTGGGGTGAAAGCCCAAAGCGTGTGTTCCTCACGGGGGGGGGGGGGGGGGTTTCCAAATGTATAGTAGGGATAGTGGGTAGGTCGGGCATGGCCGACCAACCTGAGGCATAGTCTAGCTCCCGCTTGCGTGCCTGTCCTTGTTCTGCATCCGGCTTGGGTCTAAGCCCAAGTTCCATTCCATGCTAGCTGGTGGAGTACCCATATCCTCACGTTAGGCCACCGGTATGCCGAAATAGCGTCAGACTCCACTTGGCTCCGTTTTGCGTGCTGGTCCTGGCATTGGGATGCTGGTTACTCTAGGACTGTTCCAAGTTGTTCCGAGCTCCTGTCCCTTTGCTCCTTGGGCTTTATGCTCGGGAGTTGCTCCGTGGTTCAGTTCCACCACTCTTTAGCTTCACACTTGGGAGTTTGGCACTGTTCCTTCATTCAGTGGCCCAAGGCCCTGAACCTCGGGTTCCTATGGACACGTGGCATGTGACACGTGGCATGGACACGTGGCATCTATCACGTGGCACAAAGAGGGTTTAGGTTCCGCTTCGTGGTGTTATCCTATGGTAAATCACCATAGGATAAAGGGTCAAAACCACGTGCGCTACATTTGGTATCAGAGGTATGAGTCTCAGCGAGTACTATTCAATGAGATTGGGCAACTAGTCTTGTTGCATACGCAGAGATGAAAACGATGGTCCGAGTGGGTACACGTTTGGGTGCAAAGGCTTCACAATCGTTCCTTGGGTATGGATTTGGTTACCTTTTGTACCATAGTATGTGAGCTTGCTCTTGGGCTCATAAGAAGGATTGAGTTGTTCCAGTAGCAAGAGTTTACGCTTGGGTTCGTGAGTGAGGCACATTAGCAACTCGAAGTTATACTTTGAGTTGGCAGGATTAATGTAAGCCTATCGATGGTTCCGGTAGTTCCATAAGTTGTTTCCTTGAGTTTGCCCATTGGTGTTGGAAAAGGGTTATAGCATTCACTTGCTATGACTTGTCGGTTGATCCGTTAGCACTTGGAGTAGATTGTTGGATGGAGAAGGTGTGTAGTTGAGGCATTGACATTGCTAGCATTGGTGTTAGTGGAAGTGGCATTGTTATTTCGAGTGATGAGGAATTTTCCTTAGACCTTGATTTTTCATGTCATTTTTCTTGTTAGTGTTTTGACTTCACATTGAATCTTGAAGGTGATTGAAGAAGAGTGTTAATGCAATATGGATATCCGAAGATGTGGTCTTCATGATCAAGCCTTGGGTGTTCACTTTGCATTTTGCGGATGTCGGTGTTGGATATCAGTTAGATGGGCAGAGATGTTCGAGGCTTAAGCATACTATGGGTCATGAGAATTTGTGTTGAGGTGAACCTATGTGAAGTTGTTAGTAGGAGGAAGTTGGTTGAGTCTTGAAAAGTTTGCAATCCTGGATTGAGAATCATTCTTTCTCTAGGATGGGAAATTTTCCACAAATTTTCTTAGACTTTTCCAATGGCTGATCTATTGATCATTTTGTCCGAAAACCATTTCATTTTCGAAGGCCAATACAAACTAGTGAAGGGGTTGGAGTTGACTTCGGTTAACTTAGACCTTGGTAGGTAGTTTATATGATGCAACCCAAAAGGGATGCTGACTTTTGGGGCTAAGGCAATTGAGTTGGATAGAGTCTGGAGTTGGTGTAGAAAAGTGGCCGTTGCGCTTTTCTAAGAAAGGTGACCCTTGTGCTTTTCTTTTGTAGCATTATGCTCGGTGGTAGGTTGCACCTTGCATTTCGCTAAGACTCTATGAGAGTAGTGAGCTCTCACTGATCTTAACTTAGTCTTGGTAGCCCTGCACCTTGGCTGAGGATGGTGATGTCCAACTTAGTTGTTTGAGGTTGAGATGTTGGTACCCATACTATAGCTTTGTCTATAAGGAGGTTGTGTACCGATATGAGTCCATCTTATGGTCTTCACTTTAGTTTCGACTGAGTGTTGATTGTATAGCTAGCCTCTTCAAAGGCATGCTCAGAGCTAGTGGTTAAATGTTTTAGTGAGCTTATTGCGGTTGAGTTGGATTTGAGTGGTCATTTAGTTTGTGCTTGTCTATGAACTTTTATCTCGTACCTGGGGTATCATGTTCATATTGGGCAAGTATATAACTTGATGACAAGAATTGGTGTTTGGGTCTTGTGAAGGCAAGTTGAGGAGTGATTGTTAGTTGCTTTGCGACCAGTGATTACTTGTAGACTTCGTCAAGGACTTTTGACACTTGCTTTGCTCGATGATGATTTAGCGGTGATGGGCTTGCTTTACTAGATGGTGTTGCGGAGGATCGTGTCATTAGGCTGGCATGGGTTTTTCCATGTTGGCATATCAATTCCTTTATCGATATCATTTGGTTACGTTTGGTCTATAGTGTTGGATTTCATTGAGTCTTGGATATGGTGATTCACTCCTTGATGATATGTTATCTGTCACTGAGTTTTGCTAAAGGATTGGTCTCGGATACTAAGTATAGTATCTTCGACTTTGGTTAGCTTGGTTGCTGGAAAGCTCCGAGTGGTGATTCACTCTTGCTTTCTTCTAGCTTTGTTCTGGTGTTGATGGCATTGAAGTGATGCCTTGTCATTGATATTGTTGATATTGAGACTTGAGTGAAATGAAATGTCTTTCCTTAGGATTGATATTGAGTTTCATTAGTCTTGATGAAAAGTGTTGATGATTTGGCTTTAGCTTTGTGTTGTTGGCATTCATGTATTTGCTAGTTAGCAACTGTGTTGACGTTCAAATGAACTGAGTGGCAAGTTGAGTTAGTTGTGTTCTCAATGAGTTTGTTTAGTAAGGGTTGAGCTTTAAGCTTGTCCTTGAAAAGTGATTCAGTCGTGGACTATGCTAACTCTACAAGTGGGAGAGTTAGTGATCGATGTTGGAATATTTTGAATCCTTATGGGATTTTAGTTGAAATATATCAATCATTGATGATTCCCCTTGTGTTTGTTACGATGTGAATTACGTCATGTTATTGATGGATTCATGGAGGTTCGATTAGATGATCACTTGTTGAGCATAACTTCGTTATACTTAGTTTTTGGATTGATGCAGAAATGCTCTTCATTAGCTTTGGCATTATGAAGTTTAGCTTATGGATGTGTTGAGGAAAATATTGTGGGTTGCATCATGATTTCTTCTTTAGCATTGAAGTTAGCTTTTATGAGACTCATGATCATTAGTAGGAAAGACTTGGCTATAGGTGTAAACGCCTGAGTTTGGACTTCCCGGGAGGTCACCCAGCCCAGTACTATTCAAACCCAAGGACGCTTAACTCCAAATATCCCAAGACCCTTAACCGATTGGAAAAGGGGGTGCACTCTTATTCATGGGCCCTTTCCCTCTATATTTGAACCCTAACGGATCGTCTCTCGAGTCGTTCCCTTTGGTTGCTTACAATCCACCACGCTTCCCTGCAAGTTCACGCCCTCGTGAACGGAAGCTGAGAGCCGCAGCTCTCCCGAGAGCCCCGCTCTCTTGACACCCTACCCCTCGGGTCGAGCCCAGCGGGAGCAAACTGGACCAGCCAGATGTCAATCAACATGTGGTGCGATTCCCCTAGCCAACCAACAGAGTCGGACCCGAGACCCCTCTGATACCAAATGTAAGCTCCTAAGTTTAGACTTCCCGGGAGGTCACCCAGCCCAGTATTATTCAAACCCAAGGACGCTTAACTCCAAATATCCCAAGACCCTTAACCGATTGGAAAAGGGGGTGCACTCTTATTCATGGGCCCTTTCCCTCTATATTTGAACCCTAACGGATCGTCTCTCGAGTCATTCCCTTTGGTTGCTTACAATAGGCTTCTTCGAGCTTTTGGTTCCTTGAGTTTTGTGCTCATTGTTCCATTTGTTAGAAGTTGTTGGGGGAAAGCATTTTGGCTCATTAGCTTCGATGTTGAAGTTGGCTTTTGCATATAGCAATCATTGGTAATGATTGACTATCATCTAGGATAATTGATTATCCTTGTCAAAGGTTTTGCTTGATTATCGTTAATCTAGAATGAGTTGCTGTTCTTCGGGATGGTAGATTCTTTCTTCAACGATGATTATGCATCTCTTTATTGATGGGATAATTGATGATCTTTCATGATGGTTAGTTGTTCTTTTTGATAGCTTATGGCTTTTCGCAATATCACATATTCTTGTGGTTTGCTCTGGATTGGTCTCTTGGGTTTGAGACATTAATAGGATGTTGCTAACACTTGTTTAGGCAACTTGAGTTCCTTGGTATTATTGGCTGGGATCTATCCGGATTGGCTAGTGCAATGGTTGATATGAACAAACGTTTGTTTGCTTTGCAACATTCATTTTGTTCTATTGATTATTGCTCGAGTTAGTTCTCATAGATTAGGATGTTATTTCCTTCGGGTGATACATTCGCGAGCATTGTGCTTGTTAGTCAATGATACTTTGTGTTCTTTGAGTTGTGTTTTGTGAGTTGTTTGGCATGCTATCTGCCATTTTCGGTAGTTAAGTTTCATCATTGAGTTTACTTGATGATCTACTTGCTATTGAATTTTGTTGGATGGTGAATCCTATGTTTTCCAAAGTTAGTGATCTTTGTGGTTCCTATACTCAAATACTAGTTTATCGGATGATAACTTACTTGGAATACTTTTGTGTTCTAATCTAAGATATATTCATTGATAATTAAGACTCTAAGATATCATTGTCTATGCCTTTGATATTGTCTATATATTGATCTTTGAGTTTGGGCCAGTATAGGCAGACTGGCTTCGGCACTTCGTGTGCATGTTGAAATCTCTAGTCATGGGGTAGCTACTGTCGACTGGTCACATCACCCGCCTCTCTGTCGATGTTCTTTATTCCGTGAAAGGGCGTGACCGTGTAAACAACTCTAAACTGCCTGTTGACAGTAGTCTATCTAAACCTTACCGACAGGTTTGGTTTCTTTGCTCAGGAGGGTTGGGGCCTCTAGCTTCTCTCTCTATGTCCTTGCAGGCAGGGGCATATCACACTTTTGTAGCTGGGTGACACCCAGAGCAGCAAGGGTGGCTGACTCCGTTAGTCATTTCCTTGTCGGCGACGGCCGGAAGGTGTCTGAGCTGGTAGCGCATCCACGTTAGACAAAGAGGTTCCCCCTAACTCATTTAAGTTGGTGCATTTCTCACATAGTGTGAGTACCGTGAACTTTTTCTGGAGTTGTTTCCTTGGCGGTATTCTAGACTCGAGTGTGCATCGACGAGGACGTCGATCTTCCCAAGGGGGGGAGAGTGTCGCAAATGTGACTTCGGGTATCGAAAGTTACCTGTCGACCAATCCTTACGGACACTCTTACCTTACTGCCACGACGGCAGGAGGTCGGTATTGCTGGACCCTTTATCAGTCCCTCTTGTGCTAGTGGAGTTAACTGGGCATTTCGAGTGTACTTAGACCGGACGAGCATAAGGACGGAATTCCTACGTGTTATTAGCTAAGCATACTTAGCCCGGTAAGGAGTTCCCGTCTCGTTATATCTTGCACTAGCTAGTGACAAGAACCCTCGCGTATTGAGATTGGTCCCTCAATATCGCTGAATGATAGCTTACCGTATCTGCCAAACACCCTCGCTATCATGCCCTTTGTGTTAGTCTCATTTCGGTCCCAAATACTATTTATGGAAAGTGTCCAGATTTGCTCATTTGGCATATCTACAGAATGCAGAGATCGGCCTGAACACAATGGTGTTCGTCCCGTATCCAAATTCGCAATCTAAGGACATTCCATATTTAGTAAGTTTTGAGCTTGTCCCAGAGACTAACTCTTGATACTAAGGGAGGCTTGGGGTGAAAGCCCAAAGCGTGTGTTCCTCAAGGGGGGGGGGGGG
>NW_003314303.1:0-10322 GCF_000143415.4 Selaginella moellendorffii | reverse complement strand
GGGGGGGGGGGGGGGGCTATGGGCGGTTCCAAATGTATAGTAGGGATAGTGGGTAGGTGTAGCGCACCTGAATTTGGAGCCGAACTCCAAGCCCGTTGCGCTACGAAACGAGGGTCCGGTACAATCCCACGAGCACCAGCTCCCCGTATCCAGCACCTGCACGCAAAATGGTGTCAGACGGAGTCTGGCACAATTTTGGCATACCGGTGGCCTAACGCGAGGAGGAGGGTACTCCACCGACTAGAGCAGCGTGGAGCTTGGGCTTAGACCCAAGCCGGACGCAGAACAAGGAGCGACACAAATTGCGAATTTGGACACGGGACGAACACCATTGTGTTCAGGCCGACCTCAACATTCCGTAGATATGCCAAATGAGCGAATCTAGACACTTTCCATAAATAGCATTTGGGACCGAAATGAGACTAACACAAAAGGCGTGATAGCGAGGGTGTTTGGCAAACACGGTAAGCTATCATCTAGCGAATATTGAGGGACTAGTCTCAATATCGCGGGGGTTCCCAACACTAGCAAGTGCAAGTCAACATCATGAGTTTCTCATCACCGTGTCAAGTATGCTTGACTTAATGACAACTTAGGATTTCCTTCCTTAGTGCCCTTCCGGTCTAAGTGCACATGTGCTGACCAATTTCTCAACTAGCTTGGGCGGAGACCATAAAGGGAACCAGCAGTACCGACCTCCAGCCGTCGTGGCAGTAAGGAGAGAGAGTCCGTAAGTACTAGCCGACAAGTATCTTTCGATACCCGAAGTCACATGCGCAACAGTAGGTCGGGCATGGCTGACCAACCTGAGGCATAGTCTAGCTCCCGCTTGCGTGCCTGTCCTTGTTCTGCGTCCGGCTTGGGTCTAAGCCCAAGTTCCATTCCATGCTAGCTGGTGGAGTACCCATATCCTCACGTTAGGCCACCGGTATGCCGAAATAGCGCCAGACTCCGCTTGGCTCCGTTTTGCGTGCTAGTCCTGGCATTGGGATGCTAGTTACTCTAGGACTGTTCCAAGTCGCTCCGAGCTCCTGTCCCTTTGCTCCTTGGGCTTTATGCTCGAGAGTTGCTCCGTGGTTCGGTTCCACCACTCTTTAGCTTCACGCTTGGGAGTTTGGCACCATTCCTTCATTCAGTGGCCCAAGACCCTAAACCTTGGGTTCCTATGGACACGTGGCATGGACACGTGGCATCTGTCACGTGGCACAAAGAGGGTTTAGGTTCCGCTTCATGGTGTTATCCTATGGTAAATCACCATAGGATAAAGGGTCAAAACCACGCGCGCTACAATAAACCCTTTTTCTCTATATTTAAACCCTTTATTTATAATTTACCATACTTCCTTGCAAATATGCTTTTATGAATGAAAGTTAAGAGCCACAACTCTTCCAAGAGCCATGCCCTACTACTTAGATTGAGCACAGTTAGATCGATTAATATGTCGATCTCAATATGTGGTGTTATTCATTTAGCCATGTAATAGAGTTAGATCTGAAACCCCTTTCATACCTACTATAAGCTCCTGAATTTATACTTCGTCAAAAATCACCTAACATAATACTATTTAAACCTAAAGATGCTTAACCCTATGTATCTTTATTCATGGTAATTTAGGAATTTGGGAATTATTATGCTCCCTACAATTTAAAAGATGATCCATAAGGTTTAAATATAAAAAGAAAGAGCTCCTTTATAATTGTGTTTATAATTTCCTTAAATAGAATTAAGGATGAAGTGGATAACTATATCCCCTTTGGAGTGTTAAATTTCCCAATAGCAAATGATTATTCAAGTTATATCAATCTAGTGTTTGTATTAGAAATATTGATTATCACAAGAGATGAAGTTCAAAAAGAGCTTGATCAACATATCAGAAATAAACCTTTCTACTTTATAATCATCAATGAGAGTATTGATCAAAATTTAGATTATTTATATGCAATTTCTAAAAGATAAAGGCAAGGGATAACTATGTTGTTAAATCGCTACCACTAAAGTGTGGAAAAGCTAATGGTTTCTTACTACTGTTTCTACTCTTCTTCAAGAAATGGAGCTCATGGCTTCTATCACAAATTATGTAGCTACTATAGTTTGTCATAAGTAGGAGGTTCTTGCTAAATTTCGAGAGTGTTGCCCAAAAACTGTTGGGAAACATTGCATAACCCATTGTGAAGCCTTAGTTGTAAACAATGGCTTTTCAATTGAAGAATTGTTTATGACTCTGGATAAACTGGCTAATAAAATTTATGTGGACTGCCAAATGCGCTCACCTGGAGACATGGCACAGCTTAAGGTAGGGGATAGGAAAGTCAAGTCACCTCGAGGTTCTCAGTGAGGCTGGGTAAGAAACAGTGTGCAAAAGAACAAATCATTGCAAGAGCTTTTAGAGGCATATGAATTAAGAAAGAACTTGAGACTACTCCAAAATAGCTATCAAATAGTCAATTGATGGATAAATTAGTTGTAACTCTTCATCAATGGAAGCTAACTAATAAAACAGCTTACAAACTCTTGATGTATTTCCAAATATCAAAGCTCTTTTGATTTGTTTGATTCATTTAATCATTTTTATTACTTGTTAGTACATGTTTTGACTGACTTGAACAATCTCAACTAGGTATTTCAATATGACTTCACAAAGTGCATTGTGATAGAAGCTCAACTTGATATCACCATAGAGAATTTAAAGTACAAATACCTTTCATTTGAAGATGCTACAAAGGCCATGAAGGAAAGCAGGGACAGTGCAGTCAGCCTCTATCTTGGTACTTTTCATACCTCTAATGCCCAAATGGTGCCTGTTCTCTGGCCCAAACATTCTTGCTCCATTTGAGTTAAATTTTGAACTGCCCAAAACGGGCATCTAAAGCCCTTACAACAAAGAACATATCTCAGCAAACTTCTAGCACCATTTTCAAAGAAAGGATGGGCACGATGATCAGATGAGAAATCCAACCATATGCCAGTTGAACAAAGCACACAGCCTGTTTAAGATTCTGTTTAATCAAACTCCAAAACGTGACAGCAGAGAGGTTCCACAAAGGTGTCATGGCTGTTGATTATAGCATTGCACCTCCCCTCCTAGGTGTCCAAAAGGTCTCCAACTACATCCATAGGAGCCTGTGCTTCTTAGCTCAACCAAGATCTTAAACTTAAGAAAAACCCCTTGGAATTCCAGCTAAGACCATTGTCACCTATGCTAAAGAATAGCAAGAACTATACTCCACTACATATATGCAGGCAAACATGTTTCCACTGGCAGATCACAAACCACACTGAAACTGGCAGGAATCTGCTCAAAACTCTATGATTTGCCACCAGCCAGATGTGCTCCTCTCTCTGGACACTCGGCGTTTAAACACAAGGTTATACCTAGGTTATACCTAGGAAGTGTTAGGGTTCTTAGTCGATTTCATGGCAGCTGCCCGGCTCCCGGAAGCGGAATCGCTGCCTGATGGGTTCACCGTAGGAGAGGCATCCTCCTCGTCGCAATCCCTGGCTGGCCAACTCCTCCCGGCTCTGCCGGATGGATTCTCCGAGGTCTCGAATTCGCAGCAAAATGCGCCACCGCCGCCGCTGCTCCAGTTAGACGAGTCTGGCCCCTACGTGCCGTCGCCCCGCGGCCTCGGCAGTCCCTCGCGCAAGGAGCAAATGGTGGACGATGTAGCGGTGTCCACGACAGAGATGGGCGATTTTTCGGTTGACTTGAGGGCGGATAAAGAAGCTGAAAGGCTGCGGAGATTTCCAGTTCCACTCTCTGATAATTCTCTTCCAAGTAGCAACGCGGAGAGTAATGGAGAGGAGGTTTTGGTGAACGATGGAAGTAAGTGTTTTTTCTTTGGTTGTTTGTCTCCTTCCTCCTCTCGTGAGTTCTTGTAATGCATACAGCGTTTGCAGGATTTTCGGAAGCTTCGAAATTGCGGAAGCGTCGAATGAAGGAAATCAAGCTCTTGTTGGAGTCTACAGACAAGAATGCCGAGGAGAAACTGGAGCTGCTACAAACGAAGTACTTCCAACAGGTCAGGCTCACTGTTTTTGGTGGACTTTCGAAACTCTTGGGTGTTTGTGTGTAGTTGGTTGAGATAGAGCAGCTTGAAAAGGAGTCTGGTGTTCTACGCCAGAAGCTCCTTCTAGAGAATGCCAACAGAGCTGCTTGTGAGTATATATAATCACTGCTTTTGATAACCAACCATTTCTTCTTCTTTTGTTTTTCTTTGCAGTGTCTGGCGATTTAAATAAGAGCGTTCTAATTCGTCAAAAGTTGGAATCATTGTGTCGGGAGCTTCAACGGCAAAACAAGATCCTTTTGGTACGCGTACAAATCTAGCTCAAAGCCAATCTTATTAAACAATCATCTTCTTCATTCAGGACGAGAGCAAGAAGATTGCCTCGGAGGAACAGCAGCGACGACAGGAGCTGTCAACTAAGTTTCATAACACGATCAAGGTTGGCTCTCGTTTGAAGTTGATTGTTGACGAGCATCACTTACTTTCAGGAAATATCATTGAAACTGGATGAACAAGGCGACGACCGGATACGGCAGGTCAAGGAAAATGAAATGTATGTTTTTATTTTGCAAGCTCCTATCTTAACGTGGGAGGCTGTCTTGTAGATTGCGTGAGAAGCTCAAGCACTTCACGCAGCAATACGAAGTAAGAGAGGAGCATTTCTCTCACCAGGTACACGCTCCTTTTCCTCACGTTTAAATCGTTTTACATCTTTTTCTTTTGCGACTTGTAGCTCCGGACAAAGGTGCTTGAACATCAGCTTTTGGAAGTAAAGCTGAAGCAACAGCAGGAACGTTTCGTACAGGAAGAAGCGAAAGCACGAGCTTATACCGAGCAAATTTCACAGCTGCTGTTAACAGAACAAGATCTCCGTTCGCAGCTGGCACTCTATGGTGACAAGTTTGAGCAGTTTCAGGTATTGGTCGAAATCCTATGTTTAACTAAAACAGATTGGCTTTGAGCAGGACACGCTGACCAAGAGTAATGAGGTGTTTGCGTCCTTCAAACAAGAGATGGAAAAGGTTACGTTGCCATATTTTAAGTTACAGATATGTGATTTCTTCCTTGCAGATGTCTAAAACGATAAGGACGTTGGAAAAGGAAAACCTCTCGCTGAAAAAGAAATGCCAACAATGTGATGTATCTCTCATTGAGCTCTTGGACGAAGTAAGAAAGTTGGCAGTAACGGCTCGATCATGTGTTTTACGACGTTTGTTTCCTTGCAGCGTGGCTCGCTGAAGAAGCAGCTTGAGACGACCACAAACCAAAAGAAGAAGCTCGAGGCACTCTGCAGGATCCTTCAAGCCGAAAGAAAACAGCCATCCAGCGTTACTGGTTCTCCCTCCCCGGAGCCAGAGGTATGTGGGATTTCGACCTCTGGTGGTAGATGGTACAACGCTTTCGTTTTCGTTATGTAGATGGTACAGGATCCTGGGACGTGAGAAGATCCACCTGGGGAGAGAGGTCGCGCTCCTCGCAAGCACAATGCCAGCGAGAAAGAAGAAGAGATACGTTGCCCCGAGGTATGGCCTGAGCGAAACACTTGGTAACTGGACTGACCGTGGCTTTATTCTTCGGGTGTGGCAGCTGGCTATTTTGGAAATAAGTCTGCCCGCTTCCAGCAATTATTCTGGTGAAAGCCGACAACTTGGAGGCCCCCTCCCCGTTCACTTCGATCCATCCAGCTTGTGAAACCCGGTTGCGTCTGCAAAGGCACCACAGAGGTCTGGACAGGAACTTTTTTGCCTTGAGAATGTTTGGATTAAGTAGTAGAGCCGCTTGTCTCTGTCTTTAGGAAGCTAAGCAGGACAGCGACAAAAATCCTTGAATGCCCTCGCTAACGCCTCTCATTGTGTTGTGACAGAAGTCCAGAGAAGATGGCTTGGCTGGCCGGGATAGAGATTGGCAAGGGAGCTACAGAAAACTCCAGAGCAAGGCTGGGATCTTCCTGGAAGTTTGAGACGAAGAACGTGTTACAACCCCAAGTAAGCTTTGCTTTCAGCACAGTTTTAAATGAAATCGATCGCTTGCGCAAATTGCGAGATCATGGAACGTGATCGCCATGATGTTTGTTCCAGCGCCGGTAAAAAGGTACGAAGAGCTCTAGGACGAGACAAGACCGTGAAGCTTAGAAAAAAGAAAAGCGAGAAAGTATGTGCTGGCTGGCTGTTTTGGAAGTAAGGCTGCGCGATCCAGCTCGTATTTCCATCGCCCAATTACACAGTGTAAGCGGACAAGCTGGAAGGAATCGCCACGCCTCCATAGCTTAGCTCGCGACTAAAGAGCTTGATTTTTGCAGTGGAATTTTCCTCGTGAGAGGGGAATCGCAAAGAGGTTGTGGACAAAAGAGCTCGCGAGAGATGGCTTTGGATTAAGGAGTAGCTGTGCAGCTCTGGTCGCTCTTTCACTCGGCGATGGCGACAAAAGCTTTGTTTATGTCTTTGCTCCTGTCAGCTGGCTAAAGAGGAGATGGGAGAAATAAATGTACTGTAGCCATACGCTGGCTGGTACGTACGAGAGAATACGCTAGAAAAAGTTCTCTACTATAGCTTGATCTCGGGCTTGATCTCGTGAGCTTTTCTTTTTATCGCGATGGTGACAAAGAAGAATTCTTTCTCCTCGTGATTGATCAAACAAGCTAGCTTTGGAAAGAGTTTTTTAAGGCGATCACATCGCTCTATAGAGAAGCTTGCCTGCCATTTGGAGCTGCTATAAGCTACAGAGCTAATCAATATAGAGGCACCATGGAAATCCAAAGCGATCGAGATGATCGAGCGATGGATTGTGGTGGAGCGAGCAACAATCTGTCTCGACCATCCTGTGAACGAACCACCGATCGAACGAACAAAACTAAGAACACCCACCAAACTTCCACGGGGGACCGGTTGCTCTCGTGCCTTTCGTGCTAGAAACCCACTGCAAACTTACTACCCACTCGCGGGATTGATGGGAACGAACCTGTTATCCACGCCTAGATCTTTAAGAACTCCTGGCGAGACGCGACGGAAGCGTGGAGCTCGCCTGCCAGATCTGCAAGACCCAAGTTAGAAACAGCCCAAGAAGGAAGAACGCCATGGATTTGGAGATCTGGAGATCTGGAGAGAACCAAAGTTCCTTATTGATGCCAGAGTGTGGCAAAAGAAGAGATGCTACAAATGCCCGCCAGGAACGAAGCTACATTAGAGAATGTAGCTTCCCGCGAGCCCCCTCGTCGCCCCCGCAAGATCTAAAGAGCCTAACTAGACCCACAAACCAAAAGAGAGAGAACATACCCAACCAAGAGAGAGAGAGAGAACCTCTTCACAGTAGCAAGAATGCTGGCTGGAAACCCAATAGAGATCTCGAAGAACAAGCATCGGCTATGAAGCGATCGATCCCTCCGCCCTCTTGATCCGAAAGTCTTTTATGACGAACACACCAAAGACGAGTTTTCTTTCTTTTCTTTCTTGCTGCCACTGCTGCTGCTGCTGCTGCTGCTGATACTGCTGCTGCCGAGCTGATAGATTGACCGAGAAGATCGAGAGAATAGAGAGAGGAGAGAGCGCGACGAGAACAATTTTTTTTTCTTTTCCACTTTCATTTCAAAGAGAGACCTCGAACGAACGAACGAGCGACGAAGGAAGAATGATCATGATCATCAGTAAGTGTGGTATGGATCCTGCGTGAGCAATTGCCGGGTCGCGTGCTCCAAGCGGCTGCCAAGATCCAGGACTTGCTGCTGCTGCTCCAGGCTGAGATCGTCCACCTCGAGGCCGCCGCCACCAAACGACTTGGTCAGGCGCGCGGCCTCCGCCACCGCCAGCAACACCACCACCAACATCACCACCGCGAGCACCTTGTTCAGCACCTTCCCGGCCTCCATTTCTCCGCTTCCTGGATGATGGGCGATTCGATCTGCTCTGGAAAAGAGGGGAGAGAGAGCTCTCGAGCTCCAAACACCTGTGAGAGTGAGAGAGAGATCTAGCTCGCTCGAAGAACAAAAGTGAGAGAGAAAGAGATCGTCTTCTTCTTCGCTTGCTTCCCTGATTTGCTTTGCTCGCTTTGATCCTTCACTCTAGCTAGAACTTTGGCGTGGTGCGCGCGAGCTCTCGAGCTCTCGAGCTCTTTTCTTTCAGAGGGTTAAAGCTATGGTGGTATTAAAGCCAGAGGAGAATGGAGAAAAAGCAGCGAGTCCAGCGAGGAAGGGTGGTCGCTTTGTGTGTTTTTGTGGCCATTAAACGCGTCGTCGCGTGGTGTCGGTCACCGCGGCGCCGGTCGCACGGCAGCCGCGGCGTACGGAAGACGCGGCAAAACCAGAGGAATCCGAGGCGAATATGCCTGGCATGATTCTCTTCAGAGCATAGGATGCTTGCTCTGACCCCGTGTGTTTGTGTTTTTCCTGTGCATGATTGCGTAATTGATCCGTTCATGGGTAGGGAGGGCTTTCTTGTTTCGCCACCTTTTCTCGCGTCATGAAACATTGTTGTAATCATAGGGATCACGCTATGATGTGAATGGTTTGTTTTTTTTCGCGCCAAGCAAACGTGAGCGAGTGGATCACGCGTGTTCGATCCCGGTGACTTTTGGAACCCTTCCCATGCAACTTCTCGCGAGTGGCGTTGTTTTGATTGTTTCAATCAGCCGGGAAAAGAACCTTGACTTGATCCAACTCTCGTGCACGTTGTTTCACGAGATCGCGGTTTCCGGAGATCTTCTTGTTTACCATTTCCCTTCGCGAACTTCTAGAAGCCACCTGGCCAAGTTTCTAATTCTATATCGTGGGATCCCCCGGGGCAACAGTTGGCTCTTGCCGATCAATCGCACTAGCAATAGCATCAACAAAAGAAGAACATTTCTAAACTAAAACAAAAACCGGGCGCTCCAGCTACTTCTTAATGGCCTTTGTGGTTGTCAGCCACCATTCCTTGAGGAATTGGCCCGGCCTCTTTTTTTTTCGATGCTCGACAACTTTGGCAGCGTGTACGGAGGAACATGACGCCGCGCGGTGTACGGCAAACCGCAGTGCGGTCACTGTGCCGTCCGCCCGCCGGACGCACACCTAGCCGGTCGCAGGGAATGGCCATCACCGCCAGCTGGCGAGCAGCAGGCCTTTAACTTTCGGCAGTGTACGGCCAAAACACTATTAAGTGGCGCACAGCTGGCGGGCAGACAGTTGGCATCGTTAAGTCGAAACTGGGCCGGTGACGTGGCCTTTGCGTGCGTGGGTTCGAATCCCTAGACGTTTATTAGGGCTTATGGTTATTGTCCGCCACCTTTGAGCGAGGCAATCAGTTTCTTCACGCGGGCGACGTCGTCCCATCGGTTCAGCGTCGCGTACATGTTTGACAGGGAAATGTATGGACCGGCATTGCCGGGTTCTCGATCGATTGCTTTGGCTGCTACTCGCTCGGCGCGATCTACGTCCTTGTGGTTGCAAGATGCCCCGAGGAGGGATGTCCATGCCACGGCGAACGGGTGAAAGGGCAGGGTTTCGATCAGGGCCTCGGCTTCTTGCAGCCATCCTGCTTTGGCGAGCATGTCAATAAGGCTACCGTAGTGTTCTTCCTTGGGCTGGATGTTATGGTCGGATACCATGGAATTGTAGTAGTATATGCCATCCTCGACCAGGCCGGCGTGTGTGCACGCCGTGAGGACTCCCAAAAGTGTTACCTGGTTGGGCTTGGTGCCTTCCAAGTCCATCTTTTGGTAGAGCTCGAGGGCTTCGGTGCTATGCCCCTGTTGAGCATACCCTGCAATGGTGCAAGTCCAGGAGATCTGGTTTGGAGTGGGCATTCTGTGAAAGAGGGCGATAGCGTCTTGCATGCTCCCACATTTGGTGTAAAGATTCAAGAGAGCGTTGCAGAGAGAAGTGTCTTGTTCGTCAAATCCAAGCGATGCGGCACGCAAGTGGATGAACTTTCCATCTTGCAGTGATCCGATCGATCCCAATGCCTCGAGCAAAACCATAAAGGTGACGCCGTCGGGCTTGATGCCCTCGAGATCCATTTGGTGGAATAGCTCGATCGCGGCGTTGCTATCTCCAGCCTGGGCATACGCCGTGATCATTGTGTTCCAGGCAATCACACCCGGACTCGAGAGCTTTTCGAAAGTTTCCAAAGCTTTTGCAACGCTACCACACTTGGCATACATGTTTATCAAGCTGTTGCTCACGAGAGCGTCAACCTTTACAGACGATTCAAGGATTTTCTCGTGAATCAAAACTCCTCGATCGAGATCGCCCACATTCGCGCAAGCCTCGAGGGCACTCAAGAAGACCGGCGTGTCGAGATCCAAAGGTGGCGACGACGATCCAATAGCCTCAAAGAAGAGCTCCAA
>NW_003314302.1:1659463-1675513 GCF_000143415.4 Selaginella moellendorffii | reverse complement strand
GCCCATGGCCCCCAGTAAAAACCACTACGGGATAGATTAAAATGAAAATAATTTCTTCTTTAAATCCATATTATTCTTGATACTATGTAGTTCACCATTTAAAATCATACTTATATATTAAACTTCGTGTTAGCTATTGTAATGAAACTAATTCAAATACTAATCAAGAAGTGGAAACATTTTAACAGCTAGAAATCAGTCAAAGAATATGTTTAGGGTTTTGAGGGGATGGAGTAAGTATTAGTTTATCAATGACAAATGATTTATTAGTAATAGTTGAAGTAGAAAGGCAAATGAGAATATTAACTTCATTTAACTACCATAATCTCTATATTACACTATTATCCAGGAATATAGATATTATTATCACTATTGATAAAAATACCTCATGTTACTTCCAAGATAACACTTTAGCAACAGATAAGAAAAAATGATCAGTAGAGTAAAAAACACTAACAAGTCTGCAATATAGAAATTTCTATAGCATTTGTAATTTGCTTAATACTACAGAAAAATAAATGTCCCGATTTCTCTTGTATGAGCATGATATATTTTCATAATAAATCCTTAAAAGGAGTAAGAGTGTGTAGTGTATTGATCTTGTGTCAATTGGATTGGATGCCTATCCGATGATATTTATGAATCAATATGACAACAAAGAATAAAATCTATATATATATTTCAAAACTGAAAGGCATTTTTGAAAAATAGTGTGCCTACTAACCCTTGTCATTATCAAGGGTTTTGAATGTGTTTGAGTGAGATTTTTAGGTTTATCTTTTTTACAAGATTGTTGTGCATATTTGTAGATTTTCAATGAATCTAGTCTTATGATTTTTGGAGCTTGCTATGAGAAGCTTGAGCATTTTGGTTTTAAGTCTTATTTCATATGGAAATTCTGCTACATAAAATGGGGCTAAATAAGATTTTTAGAGATATTGAGCATGGTCATAGAAGCAGTCACACATGCTATTGACACATGCTATCCAGCAAGCACACTAACACTCTATCACCTAGAAATTTAAGTATGGCATTACTCTTTGGATAGATAGATAGTTGTGTTTTTAATTGCCTTTAGCCTCTGACAGCATGGGACTTTTGAGTAGGAGGGGAGATGGTATGGTATAAATGTATAGATGGACCTGTACAATGATATAAAAGAGAGGAGAGAGAGTAGGGTCACTACCTTTGTACCCCATTTTGAAGCAAGGAAATGAATTAACTTCCCACCTTTGGCACACCTAACAGGGATGCAAGCAGCCTTTGGATCTTGAGGCTGCTGCCTGGGTGGTCTTCCGAATGGATCGGCCAGATCTGATAGGAAATAGAAAGTTCTATTATGGATCAGTGATCTTAAAATGGATCAAAGAGTTTTAGGATTGGGTTCTAGGTGCATGCAATCAAGATCTTCATGAACTGCCCTAGGATGTTGATGGGGAGGGTGTGATTTCTTGTGCTGGCAACAGGAACATGATCTAGGATTAAATCTCTAGAAAAGAATTCCAAGAAATTTGCAAGTTGCCGCTGACAAAGAAGAAGATCTGTGCTATGGCTACACCAGTTGGGAGATCATGGAATGTTCTTGATGCTCACATAGTTGCTATCCTGCCAAAATTCAAGGGAGATGTTGAAGAAGATACTCAGTTACATGTGGAGAGCATCAAATCATTCCTTGAAGCAATGGCAATCCCAGATGAGACATAAGCAGCTTATTTTCAATTATCTCTCTCGGGACAGGCATTATTATGGTAGTTGAATGTGTTGCAACAGCAAGCAGCAGACTTTGACACCCTCATGAAGTTGTTCTTGACACAGTTTGAGACCCTAGTGTTGAGATCTACCTAGATCTCTTGGTAGGAATCACCGATATATTCCATGGAAGAGAAATACAAAGGAGGAAAAGAGAGAAATCGGAAGAGGAGAGAGGAGAAAATAGAACCCAAAAATATAACCTACCTTCCGTACCGTGTTCTCCCTCCTTTTATGAGGAATCCTTGCTGTACCGTGCTCACCAAGCCTAAACTGTCCAGGCCAAAACCATCCATGGAAGTGATGAGAACGCTTCCTAACATCACACCCCTCTCGAAAAATTGTCTGCTGGTCCCTCAGCAGTCGCAGGAAGAAGTGGTTCCCACTGAAAGAGAGTGCAGAGCTGGTGAAACTGCTTCTGATCAACCCAGGTGTCGAATGATGAATCAGTTCCCAACTAGCAAATTCGGAAGCGAGGAATACAACATTTGCAAAGAGTAATAAAGTCCACTGCTACCACTACCTCTGGCTGAAGGAGGGTGTGGTCACCTGATACCCACCTGAGGCTCTGGTCAAGTGGGAGTTGGTGATGGTCCCACGTGAAGCTTCAGCTTAGAGACATGGAAAACATCATGTAGCCGTGATGAGCTGGGAAGCTGCAACCTGTAAGCAATCTCATTGACTTGAGCTATCACCTCAAACGGTCCAAAGAACTTTGGATGCAACTTCAAACGAGCTGAAGCCTGATGTCCCAAAGTATGCCTCTCTAGACGAAATTTGACGTAAACAAAGTCACCCACCTGGAATGACCGGAATGATCTCAAACAATCAGCTATCACCTTCATAGATTGATGGGCTGCGTCCAATCACTTATGGAGTAGAATCTGAAAAGCTTCCATCTCTTGAATATGCCGTAGGACATCCTATTCTCCTAAAGTTTCATCCAGGACTAGAAACTTCCGAATTTCTTTCCCATAAAGAGCTGTGAATGGAGCCATACCGATAAATGAGTGAAAAGCAGTGTTGTAAGCAAACTCTGCAAATGGCAGCCACTGCAACCATGAATGCGGCTTGTTCCTAGTGTAGCTGCGGAGAAAGACTTCCAGTGTCTAATTGGTTTGCTCGGTCTGACCATTAGTCTAGGGGTGATATGCAGTGGAGAAGTTCAACTTCACTCCCAAGTGGCGGAAAGTTGCCATCCAAAACACATTCAAAAACTTGCGATCTGACACCACGTCTAATGGAAGACTGTGATGCCAAACTACCTCAGACCAAAAGGATTCAGCTGTCCGCTGTGCCGAGCTAGTTGAGGATGTAATGCCACTTTAGAAAAATGGTCCACAATGACAAAAATAGCATCGAAGCCGTGCACCACTGGGAGGCCCACAATGAAGTCCATTGAAATGCTGTCAAAGGATGAAGAAGCAGTTGGCAAGGGAACCAACAGACCTGGTGTTGCAACTGTCTCAACTTTCTGCGTTTGGCAGGTTGGGCAAGCTTGAATCCATTCACAAACTTCCCGCTGGAGTCCCTTCCAATAAAACCACTGTTTGATTGTGGCTGTTGTTCCCCGAATACCAGGATGTCCTGGCAAAATGCTTGCATGACACTCGTGAAAGATCACCTTGCGTAAATTGTGGATTGAACTGAGAACTATAAGACCCTTTCGCCATAATAAGTTCTCATGATACATCAGCTTGTCATGTGTATAGTCAGGATTGTCACGAAACTGTTGCCAAATACCCGAAAGTGTCAGATCCAACGAGTAGCCTTCGTGAATCTTATCAACATATGCTGCTTCCCATCTGGAAATACTAGACAATGTTGATGCTTCAGTACGTTCAAATCGTCCTGATAACACATCAGGAAGGATGTTGCTTTTCCCTGGCCGAAACTCAATAGTGAAATCCAATGCTTGCAGTTGCTCCACCCAGCGCTGCTGTTTCTTGGACAAATGTTGTTGCTCCAAAATAAATTTGAGGCTGTGATGGTCTATCTGGAGTGTAAACTGTCGAGGCAACAGATAGTGGCACCAGCGACTGATGGCATGAATAACTACTAGCATTTCCTGTTCATACACTGGTAACCTGGACTCCTGAACAGAGAAGTGACAACTATCGAAGGCCACCAGTTCCTCTCCTTGGCGGAGAACTACTCCAATTCCTGCATCTGACGCATCAATCTCAACAGTGAAAGGTTGCGAGAAATCAGGAAGCGAAAGTAACAGTGCACCTAGAAGTCATTGCTTCAACAACTCAAATGATTCTTGGGTTGCATCTGACCATTGAAAAGTAGAAGAGCGCAAAATATTGCTGAGCAGAGCCGCAATAGAGGCAAAGTGTTCTACAAAGTGACATAAATAGTTTTCAAAACCATAAAAAGCTCGTAGCTGCTTCAAAGATTTTGGAAGTGGCCAATCTATAACAACTTGCAATTTTGATAGATCAGCCCATACCTTGCCATGTCCTACACAAAATCCAAAGTACTGAATGGTCTTCAGTCCAAAAGAACACTTGGATAACTTTGCAACCAAAGCATTGTTCTCCAAAATGGATAAAATCACTTCCAAGTGATGCAAATGTTCTGTCCAGTCCCAACTATAGATTAGTATTTCATAAAAAAAAAAACTATAATGAACTGGAAGAGATACTTAGCCAAGAGCTTGTTCATGAGACTTTGAAACATAGCAGGTGCATTAGTAAGGCCAAAAGGCATTATTCTGAATTGAAACAATCCTTGGTGAGTCCTGAATGCTGTTTTGGCCTTGTCCTCATCCTGCATGGCAATCTGATATTAACCAGAATGAAGGTCAATCTTGGAAAAGAACTTGGCTTTGCCAAGCTCATCTACCCTGGGAATGAGGAACCTGTTCTTGACGGTTATCCTATTAAGGGCCCTGTAATCCACCACCAATCTCCATGAACCAAGGACAAGAAGCACAGGAGATGCAAATGCACTATTGCTTTCCTCCATCAACCCTTCTTGTTGTAATTCCTCCACCATGGAATCAACGGTGGCTCATTCCTCCCTACTCAGACGAATTATTGGAGAGTTAACTACAATGGAGTGTACTATACCGTGTTAGGCATTGGGTGTACTATACCGTGAAGGATGAGGTGTACCCTTGCCTAGTACACCCAATGCGATCGGTAGTGTTGCTCCGATACCACTGTTGAGATCCGCCTAGATCTCTTAGCAGGAATCACCAATATATTCTATGGAAGAGAAATACAAAGGAGGAAAAGAGACAAATCGGAAGAGGAGAGAGGAGAAAATAGAACCCAAAAATATAACCTATCTTCCATACCATGTTCTCCCTCCTTTTATGAGGAATCCTTGCCATACCGTGCTCACCAAACCTAAACTGTCCAAGCCAAAACCATCCATGGAAGCGATGAGAATGCTTCCTAACACCTAGAAAGCAAAGATAGTGTCATGGCAGAATTAAACCTCCTTCATCAGAAACCACATGAATCCTTGTAGCAATTCAATCAACACTTCCAAGCATATATCTAAAAGTGTAATGACAAAGGAGTTGATGCCAAAAGCTTGAGGGTGGTCCGGGCATATACTGATGCTCTACATCCTAACTTGGCTAGGAAAGTGCACCACAAGGAACCAACAATAGTTGAAACAACAATAATGGAAGTAGAGACATAAGAATGCAAGTATCTCATCAAGATGGGATCCACTTCCTTTGCATTCGCTTTTAATGTCCAATGAGACATGTCAGTCTCCTTGGAATCCTGCATGTACGATATTACAAAAATGATGACCACGGTCTTAACGATAATCGCTGATAGTCAAGAGGAGTTCCTTATAAAGCTGGCAGCTACACAAGTAGGACAGGATTCTATTCTTGTCAATATTGTCACTGCTACACCTTTGCAGATTCCAACAGGGGCTGGATAGTTTTTGAGCTGAGCTCAAGTCAATGAAAGTCAATATAGTCCACCAAATACAAAAGTTGATGTTTAAATGATTGGTTCTGGACGAACCAAAAATTTTATTCAAAACTTAAGACATATTTTCAGTCCAAGGAAAAGCTAAATAATATAAGTCTAATAAGAAAATAAATATCATAAGTCAAAGAAGAAACTCTATATTACCACTAAAAAATTTGACTAAAAGAAAAGCTAAACTTAGTCTTCCTCGGCATCCACATCCACATCCATCTGGCTTGGCAAGCACCAGTTGCACCAGCTTTTTATTAGTCTTTGGTTGCATGTTTCTACTATGGTAAGCCAAGTTATACTGAGGATCGATGCTTCATTAAGTAGCGAGTAGTCCAATTGCAGCAACAACATCAACTTCCTACACCTCCAATGCCCTTGGTGCTTCCTCCTCCTCCGCCAACTCAAGTGTATGCCCCAAAGCCACTACTGGATCACACAAAAATGCTGCCACAAACAGCTATAGCTGCCACAAGTTTGCCATCTTCTGGGGTCAACCATGTACAAGTGGAGAACTCTGTCTATTTGGTAGAGCTTGATCCAACATAGAGAGTAGGAATATCTGAAGATAACAAGGGATATCAGTTGTTGCAAAAACAAAGATGGATATCAGGCATGGGCTTGGGTAAATATCAACAAGGAGAGAAAGATCCATTGCAGCAGCCAAATCATACCATGGCATCCTGTTTAGGAGGGCCTCCAATGGTACAATGCAAACAGCAAGATGATCCTCTGCCTCTAGTGAAATTTGTTGAGGGTCATATGTTGGAAAATGAGCAAATCTCTTCAATGGATTTACTTAGAGAACCAAAGGAAGCATCCATAGATGTTCTTACGGCTAAAAGATCTCAACAGGCAGCTGTTGGGGAACCTTTTCAAGAATGCTCACCAACTCATTGGGTCACAGCTCAGGTTTTAGGACCAGCTACTCTGGACCAAAACATCAGTTCCTCTTAGGCAGAGAAGAAATTGGCAAAAACACTACACTCCTTACAACCACTACCAACTTCTGTTGCTACTGATCCTGCCTGCTTGCTAGTGCCACTATACTCCTTGCTTAAGGATTTACAGCTACTAAGGCCAACAATCACCATGGCACAACTTCTTCACGTTGCTCCATGCCTTTTGGACTAGCTTTCTTTGTCTTGAGTATCCCCACAGATGACCAAGAATCTGACATGTAATCTGCATCAAGGAGGAATCCACACTCATGTCTAGTTGATCCAGGGGCTTTCTACTGCAATCCACTGGTCAATGGCAAACGTTTGCCTAAAGCAATCATGGACTCTAGCTCAGGAATAAATATTATGCCAACACACATCTATCAGCAGCTATAAATCAATTCCAACACTCAAACTTCAATTATCCTTAAGACATTTGCTCAGCATCAGGTCAAATTTGCTAGATTGATTAAAGCTGCAACAATTGATATGGACAAAGTGTAGGTTCAACTCGAGATTTTAGTAGTGGATTCTCCCCAAGATGGTTGGGCAGATTTGGTTCAATCATATTCACTGCTCTTGGGACAAAAGTGGCTAAATAGAGTTTCGGCTCATACATTGTGGGATCAAGGTTTGATGCAGATTTCAATGGGAAATGTAACTACCACCTTATATAACAGGAAGGGTCAATCATAGGCATCAGAAACAGTTCCAATTGACAAGGATACTTTCAACTCAATAATGGTGTCATGATGAGATGCATGAGTCAGAAGATACAATACTTCAAGGATGGATGATGGGTGAGAAGGTGAGATATAGAGCCAACCTACTAGTTTTAAGTGTAGCAAATGTTTTTAGTAGCAATATTACCTGTGATGACACTTCGAGCTCAGGTATGGTTACAAGTTACACTAATATAGCTGTTTCTATTTTTGCAGATACAAATGAGCTGTATACAGATTATTTTCTAATAGGGCATTTTCTTGATTATTGGACTGTAGTGGTATTGGTGTTGTCCTTGTATCTCCCACTAGAGACACACTCATCTCCATATCAATGGTGGTTTCTGCATCTTCCTCCAACAAAGTGGAGTATTAGGCAATGTTGCTGGCAGTTCAGAGAGCCTTACAATATCCAGTTCATTGTGTGAGCCTTAGATCAGATTCATAGCTGTTGACAAGTACTGGGCACATATAAAGTCCTTAGTCACCGCTTACACTATTTGCATGGGGAGCTGATGTCACTCCTCACTAAGCTGGATCGATGGGATATTGTCACTGTACTTAGGGAGTCTAATGCAGTGGCAGATGCACTAGCAAAACAGGGCCTTTGGATGCTGGTTCAAAACTCGGTTTTGGAAGAAGAAAGACTTACTCCCTTAGATAATATCTCTCTTGTGGATATTCTTCAAGTACAAGTAGATGGCATAGCAGCTCATCCAGAGTTACTTCAATTGGATCTAATACCTCAGCGTCTTGGCCAATCTTTATTGGCAACACTCTTACAAACAATGAACAGCAAATGCTACAAGAGTATATCGAGAGTGGTCAGACATTTTTGCTTGGAGTTATAAGGACTTGAAGGGAGTTGATCCAATAGTCATTATGCATCGTATTCTTCATAAGCAAGGAACTATACCAATACAGCAACCTGGTTGTTGGTTGAATCTGGGCTTGGAACCTCTCATCAAGCAGGAAATTCAACTTCTTCTATAATCAAATTTTATATATCATATGGAGGTTGCTAATTGGATTTCTTCTATAGTCCCAATGTAAAGCCAATGAAAACTTACATGTTTGTGTTGATTTCAGGGCACTGAACAATGCTACTATTCACAATTACTTTTTTACTCTGTTTATTGATGCTATCCTAGATGCAGTTGCTAAAAAACATATATATAGCTTTATGGATGGGTTTTCAAGTTACAATCAGATTCAAATCGCTGCAGAGGATCAATTAAAGACATGTTTCCGCACTCTTTGGGGAATTTTTGCTTATCGCGTCCTCCCTTTTTGACTCGTAACGCTCCAACCACATTCCAATGGCTTATGATATTCCTGTCCCATGATTTGACTTTGCACTCCCTTCAAATCTACATGGACAATTTTGTGTTGGGAAGTAGTTGTGATGAATAATTGCTCAACTCAAGCAAATTTTCTAACGCTATAGACTTTTCAACATCTATTTGAACCCTTGTAAGTCCTAGTTCTTTGTCTAAGAAGGGAAGTTGCTAGGCCACCTTGTGAGCAGTAGAGGTATTGAAGTATATAGGCCAAAAGTTGAGTAGCTGTATCACACTACCATACCTTCTACTATTCATCAGTTGTGGCATTTTCTTGGTGGCATTGGGTTTTTTTAGCGGTTTATTTACAGTTATGCAGCTCTTGCAAAACCACTTTATAATATACTTTAGACTCCAATAGATTTTTCTTGGACTATGCAATGTCAACAAACATATGAATGGCTCTTGTAAGCTCTCCTTTCCAGCCCAGTGTTGCAACCACCAAACTTCCATCATCAGTTTCACCTATTTGTGGCAGTTCAAAATGATACCATTAATGTGGCACTCTGCCAATATCTCCCTCTGCCACCAGCATTTTTTGCGATTTATTTCATTGGGCATAATTTGGAGCAAATAGAACTTTCAAAATCTTGAATGGATCAGTACTATGCAGTGATTGTATTTGCCTTTCAGACACTTTGGCATTATTTAGGAGACTTGATGGCTGAATGTCCTCCAACAATTGCTCATACACCAATCAATCCTCTACAAGTCTTACAGAGGCAACATGCTTATTGGGTTCTTCAACTCCAGGTATTTAACTTCCTTATTCAAACTGAGCAGGAACATATATTAGATCCAATATCCTTGGCATCACTTTTTATGGATGTGACTTCCTCATTAGCAGTGATACACACTGAAGTATCGTCTTATATGGCAGTGGACTGTCCTTGGTATTCAGACATTATTGCTCTTCTCCAAGGAGACTCTTGTTCTCATGTCACACTGCGCAAACATTGGCAACTCATCCAAAGAGCAGCTAAGTTTGTTCTGGTGGATGACACACTCTTTCAGAGACATGAATATGGTACTCTACTCTGGTGTGTGGATGGAGAAGAGGCCACTGAGATACTAGCAAATACACATGTTTGTGGAGGCCATTTTGTAGTGATGGCAACAAGCAAGAAAGTACTGTGAGCGGGATATTACTGGCTAACCTTATATGCAGAGAGTGTTAAGTTTGTGCAACATGTATACCTTGCCAATAATTTGATCCAGTCCATCTCAAGGATAAAATTATGATACACCCAATTGCACCAGAAGCACCATTCACAAGGTGGAGTTTGGATTACTTTGGCCCATTCTCGTTGGCTACCAATTGGCATACATATATTATAGGAACCACCAATAGTGTCACAAAGTGGGTAGAAGCCATATCTAGTTCCACTCTAGATCAATAAACAACTATTCATTTCATTTATATACATTTGTGTTGTTGGTTTGGGGTCCCCCAAATTCTTGTATCAGATCGTGGTTCTCATTTTTTAGGAGTAGTGGTGGCTGGTCTGATGCAGAAACTGGGGGTTTCACACTTGAAGTCTAACTCTTATTGGCCATAGGGAAATAGACAAGTAGAGGTCATGAATAAGTCTTTCAAGTGCATCCTTCAAAAGTTGGTGCAAGATAATCCTAGATCATGGCCTACTTATCTACCAGCTTACAAGATAATAGAGAAGCTTCCCACTAGTTTCACACCATTCAGGCTGGTTTACAAGCTTGAAACAATGCTCCCCATTCAGCTGCAATTACCAGTATACCTAGTATTTGTAGAAGGAGTGGATCCTTTGTCCAATGATGCTTCAACCTCCACTCGGCATTGAGTAGATCGACTCGGTCATTTGGATGAATACTAGGATCTAGCTATGCTGCACATTCAAATTCATCAACTTTGCACAACACTAGCATATGCTAAGCAGTGAGGAGAGAATTTTATTCCAAGGGACTATGTAGTGCACTTTAATTTAGAGTTGAACTCTAAACTGTAAGCCACAAATTTTTCCTTTCCAATTTACCAGCTTATCTCATCTATCCGACCAACATTGCCTTGGCTTTAGCTAAGTTCCTTTGCCAAACTTCCCGCCTATTGTACCAGCTTCTACTTGGTCCTACTTGGTTTCAGCTACTCACTGCACAAACAACTGAACATTAACCACCTATCCACGGATTCCTAAATCTCTCTCAATCCCCCTCCCCAGGTTAGATTGGACTTAAGGTTCGACTACACTCCCCACAGGCACATGCAGCCAAGCACACCAAGCCTCTAAGTTCTTAACATCCCTTGGTAAAAAGCTAGATTTGATTATGGGACCCTCTAAATCCCAAGGTTTGGGTACAACACTTGCTTCGGGATGCCGACGCAAAACACCATGGTCTAATGGCCCAGTATGGGTACCTCTATACCCCCCCCCCCCCCCCACACTTCTATCCCAAAAGAAAGGCCCAAGCCCCTAAGAAGGGCAAGGACCAATGAGCCGCATGGTACTCAAATGGGGCATCACTCCACATGAGCTGAGAGCACCGCAATCGGTTTCCCTTTCGGGAGTGGGAGCTGCTCTTGAGCACTTCCTTGGATGGCCCCTCCGGCACTAACCAAGTCCATGCTCACTCCCACCCAAGGCCCCTCGGTCCCAGTCTCAACCTCAAGTCGGTTTGGAAGCCCCACTGGAGAGTCCCTTCAAAACTGGTTCTTGGACCTCACTATCCCTACTATACTTTTGGAACCCCCTGCAGCCCCCCCCCCCCCCCTGGGAGACGCACGCTTTGGGCTTTCACCCCTTGACCCGTATTAGTATTTGAACTTAGTCTCTAGCTTGATCTCGGACCCGATTTTGGATCCGACTTCGGATTCGGTCTCGGACTCGATCTCGGACTCGATCTCGGACCCGATCTCGAACCCGACCTCGGACTCGACCTCGGACTCGGTCTCGGACCTGATTTCGGATCTCGGACTCCGTCTCGAACTCGGTCTCGAACTCAGACTCGAACTCGGTCCCCGAATCGGTCTCAAACTCGATTCCGGACTCTATCTCGAACTCGGTCCTAGAGTCGGTCTTGGATTTGATCTTCGACTTGGTCCCATCCGATGAACTCTTTGTCATTTTGGTCATGCTTTCGGGGTTCCTTTAGCCTACGACACCTCGGCGAGTTGGTTCCTTACAACTCCACCACCCATAGAAAAAGTTCAATGCCCACATCGAATGTCTCGTTTTATCCTACGACTAGTTGACCATGTCTCCGGGGGCATCCCCCCATTTAGCGGTGTGCCTAAGTTAGCCTCCCCGGCCAAGAGCCCATGACAACGGAATATAGGTGTCCCTATACTCCTCACCTCACCACGCCCTAGTATGGGGTCAGGACTTGAACCCAGCCTTGCTTTACTAGGGGGTTGGGACTCGAACCCAACCTCCGTAGAATACGTCTACGGATTCGACATCCCCGCAGGGAGTCGGGCGTAGCTCCCTACGCCTGGTCGACTTAGCTAACCCATGCTAATTAGCTTACCTTCGGCACGCCTTCGGGTCCCAACATATGCCATTTGCTCAACTTCACCAATTGATACTTTTAATTGAACTTTGCATAAGTACATAGAGTTTTGCCTTGCAGAAATTCCTCCACTAGATCTCGCGCGTTCGCTAGGTTCTCCTCCGGTTCCCATGTTGTTTCGCAGTGTGGAAATCCTTTCCACTTCACATGGAACTCTCTCACCTCACGTCCTTGTCGCTTGCTCCTGCGCGCATTGAGGATGGCCTCGACTTCGTATTCCTCTTCCCCTTGGATAACCTCAGGTAAAGGCCTTACTTGGTCCTTGCGAAGCGGATCCTCAAAGTATGGCTTGAGTAAGTTCACGTGGAACATGGGGTGCATCTTCCCCATCTCTCGAGGAAGTTGGAGACGGTAATCCACTTTACCGATTCGAGCCTCAATCTCGTAAGGCCCCGCGAACCTACTTAAGGAACTCAAGATCAATTCATTTGTAGGAATACATGCATTTTTACCTTTGGGTCAACTTTCGGCTGATCCCACTTGGTAGCCTGAGGTTCTTGGTGTTCAGCCACACCTTCTCCCCAGCTTGGAACTCCATATCCCAACGCTTCTGGTTCGCGTACTTAGTTTGCCTTTGTTGAGCCCGTTCCAAGGAATCCCTCACTAGATTCCAAATGTTGAGTCTTTCCGCCGTGAATGCCTCCACTGCGGGTAACTCTCCATGATACTCGGCCATGCCGAGTTCCATAGGACCTTCAATAGCTCGCCCATTGATGACTTCCCATGGACTCACCCCGATGCTCGAATGTGGTGAGTTGTTATAACACATTTCCGCAAGTCCCAAATGACTTACCTAGTCGGTCTGGTCTCCCGAGACATAGCATCGCAAATAATCCTCCAGCTGCCTATTCACCCTTTCCATTTGTCCGTCTGTCAAAAAGTGTTAGTGCCATCAATCTTGACTTAATACCCATTACCTGTCTGTGGGTGATAGGCTGTGCTGAATTTCAACTTGGTGCGATACTATTCTAGGAGTGTCCTCCAGAACCTACTAGTGAAGATCTTATCTCGATCTGAGATAATCTCTTCCGGCTTTCCCCGCACTCGAACCACTTGTTCGAAGAACAGCTTCGCCACACCTTCCGCATCCACTTCTGTTGTGGTGGGTATGAAATGTGCCATTTTTGAAAATCGGTCCACCACCACAAATATCGCATCGAACCCCTCGCTTGCGGGTAGTCCCGTGATGAAGTCCATCGTGAGACATTTCCACGGATGATCTGGAATGGGGATGCTTTGCAACAACCCCCCATTAGCCTTAGTCACGGCTTTGACTTGCTGACATGTTGGACATGTCTTTACATAGTCTTGGATGTCCTTAGCCATATCTGGCCAGTGATACTTCCTTTTAAGTAAGCCCATCGTCTTGGGCACTCCGCCGTGTCCCGCGAGAGGTTCGTCATGACACTCTTCCAAGGCTACCTTCCTTAGTTCCCCTTCTGGAACATACACCCTCGTTTGCTTGTAATATATGAGTCCGTTGCGTTCCGCATAGCCCGTTTTCTCTTCCGTTGGCAGCTCACCTCTCTGATGAGCTTCCCGCGCCTCTAGATTCCTCAGCAACACTTCTTGTGCTAGACCATCGTTCTCGTATGCAGTCCGCACATCATCCCAAAAGGTTGCTGTCACGCTAGATATCGCCAACTTCAAGCTCGCTTTTCGACTTAGCGCATCTGCCACGATGTTGCTCTTCCCAGGCTTGTACAGGATCTCGCAATCAAACTCGGCCAAAGCATTGGCCCACCGACCTTGTTTTCCCCTTAGGTCGGGCTGTGACAAGAAGTATTTCGTTGCCACATTGTCCATGTAAACTTTGAAGTGTCTCCCAAGGTAGTGTCGCCACTCCTTGAGCACCTTGAGCACCGCAAACAATTCCTTCTCATGGGCAGGCCACTTCCGTTGAGCCTTGTCCAACTTCTTCGAGAATAATGCTACTGGATGGTTGTCCTACTTCAAAACTGCGCCCAACGCAAAGTTTGAAGCATCTATTTCTACCTCAAAGTCCTTACCAAAGTCTGGTAATGCCAACACGGGGGCCTTCCTCAACTTCCCTTTGAGGTGGATGAATGCCACCTCGCATTCCGCTATCCATACCATCTTCCCTTTTCCCGTTTGGTCCGTTAAGGGCAGGGCTACTCTCAAATAGTGTCTGATAAACTTTCGATAGTAGTTGCATAGCCCCAAGAATGCCCTTAACTCGTGTACATTCGATGGTCGCTCCCAATCCTGGATCGCTTGGACCTTCTCAGGGTCCACCTTGAGCCCGTCCTTGCCCACCACATGCCCGAGAAACTTTACCTCTTGTTGAGCAAAGTCACATTTGCTCTCTTTAGCATACAGCTGGTGTTCCCTTAGTTTCTTAAACACCTTCGTCAAGTGTTTGGCATGCTCCTCTAGCATTTCGCTATAGATCAGGATGTCGTCAATATAGACGACCACAAAGTGATCCAAATAGGGTACAAAGATATGGTTCATCAACGCCGAAAACGTTGCCAGCGCATTGCATAGCCCAAAGGGCATCACCAGAAACTCGAAGCTCCCATACCTTGTTCGACAGGTTGTCTTCTCGACATCATCCTCCGCTACTCTGATCTGGTAGTATCCTGACCTTAGGTCAATTCTCGAGAAGTATTTTGCCTTTCCCAACCTATCGAACAAGTCCTCAATCCTTGGCAAAGGGTACTTATCCTTCTTTGTATACTTGTTGAGCAACCGGTAGTCTATGCACATGCGCATAGACCCATCTTTCTTTTTCACAAATAGCACCGGCGCCCCATACGGCGATTTGCTCAACCTAACATACCCCTTGTCCACCAACTCCTCTAGTTGGCGCTTGAGCTCCGCGAGTTCTTTTTCGTTCAAACAATAGGGTGGACGAACCACCGCCTCAGCACCCTCGACCAGCTCAATCTTATGTTCTATCGGTCGTGCGGGGGGCAACCCCGCCGGTAGCTCCTCCGGCATGGTATCCTGGAATTGGTCCAACACCTGCTGGATCACTAAAGGTACTTCTTCCGTTCCTGTCTTTTTGTCACTTCTCACCGAGAGTAAGCACAAAAATGCAGCCTTTGTCCCTTTAGTGAGTTGTCCTCTCGTGGACACCAAGTTTAGGCACGATTCTTTGGCCTTGCATTGCCCTACCTTTAGATCCTGGGCCTCCACCCTGGATCTTCTTCCTTGGGCATTCACTAGTACCACAAGGTTCCTAGCTTGTCCATGTAGGGCTACCATGAACCGATTGAACCAATCCATTCTGAAGATCACGTCAAATCCCGCCATGTCCAACACGGTGAAATCCATGTCTACTTTCCAAGTCCCCACTTCGACTCTTGCTTGTCGAAGTACCTCATCGGTGCTTTGGCTACCTTGAACAAACTCTATAGTCCTTGGTTCGCCCAGCCGCTGCACCGTTAGTCCGCCTTGCCGGACTATGTCTGCAGCCACAAAATTATCCGAAGCACCCGTGTCAATAAGGATCTTAACAAAGCTACCTCCGAGCTTCCCCCGGAGGGCTAGTAGATGTCGCGAACGACTCTCTACTAAAGTTGCTCGTGTAATAAGTAGCTTTGAGCTAGGGACTGGATCACATACCTCATTTTGGACTTCACCCGATTTAATGGCCATATTGGCTCTGGCCTTCTTCGGGTAGGGACATTCCCTCGAAAGGTGTCCCGCTTCACCGCAGTTGTAGCATACGTTGTTTCCCACGCTGCTAAACGACTTGACCTTCTTATCCGTGGGTTTGTCTCTTTTTGCTTGACTCCCCCACGTACTTGCTCGCTGGCCACCGGATTTGCCTTTC